>NW_028277658.1:322345-644690 GCF_059751315.1 Micrasema longulum | reverse complement strand
TGTGGTCAAGTTATGATGGGGCTTAGACTAACGATTTCGGCTCCAATATCCCTCTTTTTTGGTGAAATCTTATTTCAATTTTTGTACACCAGAGCGCTTGAGGCGCACGTGCTTTCACTGGATCAACATTTTTGACATAAGACACTTTCAAGTATCGAACTCTTTTACCGACTGTAACGCGGGTTGCTAGTCTACAAAATAAATTACCTTTGAGAATATTAATTACCGACTAAGTAGGTACCATGACTAGAAACTATTATTATTAGAAATATGGAAGTATGGGCATTTACAGGGCTTATGACCTGTCGTTGGCTGGTTTAAGTGCCCACTTTACACACTGTGTAACATTCACCATTCTGCCCATGTTTGAACATCCACATTTCCTCAACTCTTCCATCTGTTGATCTCGACTCTAATCTACTAAACATTGTTGAGTGTTTTTTCCAATTCAAAAAAACTGTTGGAATTTTTATCACTATTTGAATCACTAATAATAACTACCAAAAGGGTTGAATCCAGTTCTCGTCTGCAAAAAAATTGTTAGACTCAGGATTTTTTTGAAAAAATATGCTAATAAATGCTACATAAAAATGTCATTTTTATTAAAAACAACTTTCTAATATCTTTAAGTGCAATCTTTCGTTATCAATGTGACTAAAATATTCGAGTAGATTTCAAAGGGGAGATTTTCTAGTGGTATTCCGTATACTCTGAAACAATTTGACTATCTAAATCTAGGTCGCTTCATTGTTGTTGCGCTTTTTCATAGCTCAGCCTCATTCCTGAAGCTTTTGAAGACTACGACACGGTACAAAAGTAAATTACGAGGGAGGGAAGGAGATTTTTTAAAAATGAAAATATCGATCGTCGTTCCAACGTAAATTTATTTAATTTGGTAATGTATCCAAAATAAAACAAGTTTACTGGATTATAATTCTACTTTATTTTTTATAAATGTAGTCATGTTCCCAATCAATTAAATTAAAATGAAATAATATCATAAAATCTGAACGTATTTTTGCCTTAGTTGACATTAAGCATGAATGAAACCTGTGTAAAACACCAATGTAGAGTTTCAACAATAATTTTCAAAATAAACCTGTATAAATGAAATCAATAATTTTATAATTATTATATTAATTTTAAAGTCATACCCCTTACAAATATTTTACATAATGGAAGGTTTTTTCCTAATATAACCAAAATATTCCTCTACTATACTCAGTATACCCTAATTGAATTTTAATTACTCTACTTATTTTGGCTTGTATGGAAATCCACAAACATAAAATAGTAATTATTTTTAGTGTATAAGGAAACTTAGTAAATATTTAAGTTAGTTTGTTTGAAAATGTCCTAACAAGACGAAACGCGTCACAATATACCCTTTGTATATTTTATAAAAAATAAAGTAGAATTATAATCCAATAAACTTGTTTTATTCTGGATACATTACCAAATTAAATATGGAATTTTACCAATTGTCTGCATACACAATAAATAGGTAAAATTATTTATTTATTAAGGATAATTTATTACATCTTTGTGATAAACATTCCAATACATTTTGCAGCTTAGGATACTCGTTCCTCACTTGATTATGTTAATTTTTGATAATAAAAAAAAACTAAATTACAACACGTCTTGTAGCTACAGAGCGTAACAACGTCTAGAAATCTAACCCCCATGTACACTGCACAAATAATGACTACGAATAATTTCTTAATCACAAAAAATCAACAATAATTTGATTATGTCCAATTTATTGTAGACAGGGACTGGATTCAACTCCCCGGGGACTGTTAATTTTAACATATTACAACATCAACAATATTTTGAGTTTGTCCAAATTTTTGTAGACAAGGACAGGATTCAACTCCCTGGGGAGCTGTTTATATTAACATATTACAACAGAGATGAAGAACATTTGAGAGAAGGTAATACAGAAGTCTAGGCATCTACAGGACTTATGACCTGTCAATGGCTGGTTTAAGTGGCCACTTTACACACTGTGTAACATTCACCATTCTGCCTGTATTTGAACATCTATATTCCTTTAATTCTCTTTAACTTCAAAAACATCAACAGATGAAAGAATTGAAGGAATATAGATGTTCAAATATAGGCAGAATGGTGAATGTTACACAGTGTGTAAAATGGCCACCTAAACCAGCCATTGACAGGTCATAAACCCTGTAGATGCCTAGACTTCTATATTACCTTCTCTAAAATGTTCTTCATCTCTGTTGTAATATGTTTATATTACAACATAGTTGAAGAACATTTTAAAGAAGGAAACATGAAAGTCTAGTTATCTACAGGGCTTACGATCTGGCTGGTTTAAGTGGCGACTTTACCCACTGTGTAACATTCACCATTCTGACCATATTTGAACATATTTATTCCTTCAATTCTTTCATCTGTTGAAGTTTGTGAAGTTAAAGAGCTAAAATCTTTATTTATGCGGGTGAGATATATCTAATTGAACTATTTCACCTACATACTAGGCAAAGCGTGAAATTTTTTTATTTTCTATACTTCTTCGTGGATCAAGTGGATTCATCAACAATATATTAAGTATGTCAAAATTTTTGTGGACAAGGATTGGATTCAACTTAAACCAGCCAGGCCACTTAAGCCAACCAATGACAGGTTATAAGCTTTGTAGATGCCTAGACTTCTATATATAATCTAGATTGCATGTCTTGCAGCTACAGAGAATGATGCTGGGCCTATCGCATTGGGTTCGCGTGGGTTGCCGATGATTTTTGTTAAAAACAAACAGTAGATAGAGTGTCTTAAGCGTCTAAATTTTATAACAATGTTTTATTTTTGAAATTATTTTAATTTATACATAAAAAGTGTTTATTAGTTAAGGTTTATAACTAGGTGTTTAAGTTTTATTTGTACAACTATCTCAATAAATACATTACATTATAATTCAGTGCCCTATGGACCATTAGGTGCGAAAAGGGAATGATGATAATGAATCATTTTTTAATAGATTCAAATGTTTCCTCAAAGCTTTTCTTCAAATACAAAAACCAGCTTTATATTCAAATTTTTATTTGGCTTGCGAAAATATTTAACTGCACAAAATATACTTGTATAATAAATTGAAAGCATATAATATCTCTTTAGACCACAAAAAACGTCTTTAATAATGTTATAAATTTTGACATGTATACAATTCCGCTATGCCGACTACTCATTAAAATACGTTCTAAATTCTACGAAACGAAAGAAAACATTTATTTTCCATAATATGCGTGTTATAATAATATACTACTTGTATATTCTTAATATTTGTACGTAAAGGAAAATAAAAAAAGTAGACATAGCATGAAATACAATGATTAGAAAATGAAAAGTAAATCATATTTATAGTATTAAATTAAAACAGAAATGGAGAACATTTTAGAGAACGGAATATATAAGTCCAGGGACATGTCATTGAAGATAGAGGGTGGAACACAAACTACGTTGGCTTATGTTTAAATCACTGCACAACTCTGCTCCGGAATATCTAAGAAAACTATGCGTTCCAGATGAACTAGCTGACAGGCGTCTTACGCTTATATCAGCTACGTCTACGGCGAGAGAAAAGGTTTTTCTTCATCTACGCAAACAGCGCACTAAATTCAGTGAACCCGCATTTGCGGTCGCAGGCCCTATGTCATGGAATGCTCTCCCAGCAGAGGTGCAAGGCTATGAGAGTGAAGTAATTTGTAGGAAAAAACTTGAAACCCACTTGTTCTCTAATTCATTCGAATAAATCCGTAGCATGTGATAACAAAATAAGTTGTTTTAATTAAATTACAAACTTAAAAGCTTAAAATATTTTTTTTTTATCTATAGAATCACTATTTAAAGCACCCTTGAGGTATTATATAAGTTATTCATAAAAATAATATTATTTGGCTGTTTTAAGTAGCCACTTTACACACTGTGTATCATTCGCTATTTTGCCTAAGTTTGAACATCCATACTTCGTCGATTCTACCATTTGTTGGTTTTAGTGAAGTCAAAGAGCTGAAACCTTTATTGTTGAGAAGAGATACATCTGATCGAATTACTTCACATACTAGGCAACGCCGGATCCATTTTCCAATTTTTAAAACTTCTTCTTGGACCAGTTGGTTCCATTACAATATTTTGATTTTTTCCGAATGTTTGTAGACAAAAGACTGGATTTAGCCTTCTTGGGAGTCTTATAGAGAATGGTTACGCTACATTTAATATATGTGTGTTACACGTTAAATTTATTTGCTACCTACTGGGCCCTGGTTAAGATGTTGCAATTCTTACTACGAATAGGTACCACATTTTTGTATCCAGCTCAACATAATAATACTTCATTTAAACGCATACAACAAAAAAATAACAAAATAAGAAAATAACAACCGAACTGTCATCGTGTGTGCATGTGCCTTTAATATTCTCACTTTGATGCGAATAAGTTATTTTTGCGATCAATAATTATTTTAATCCACTGTGTCGTGCAAACGAATATAATAATCAAGAAACCACTGACCAGTACTG
The DNA here is from genome assembly GCF_059751315.1 of Micrasema longulum. Taxonomy (NCBI): domain Eukaryota; kingdom Metazoa; phylum Arthropoda; class Insecta; order Trichoptera; family Brachycentridae; genus Micrasema; species Micrasema longulum. The sequence continues at coordinate 640,148 of NW_028277658.1, read as the reverse complement.
ATCCTTCCTGACCACAGGATCTGATCCTGCCTGCCGCGAAAGAAGCCTGAACAATAATGTCCCAGAACCCCAGTGCAAGGTGGGTGATTTTATTCATTTTTATTAGGGTTCGGTCGCAAACAAAGTAAAGATAAACCAATTTCCGCGAACCAGTTAGTCGAGCGTCTACAGTTTCTGCCTAGTGGCAAGATTTTGGAGTTATATTTTTATATTTTCAATTCTCATGTCTGTGTGATGTCACTGAGCTCCTCCTAAACCTTACCGATTAAAGTGCAGTTTTCAGATAAATGTAGATCTTTGCGTTGCGCGTGTTTGTTAATATTAAAATTAACAATTTAATTCGTAAAAAAAATAGGAGCATAAATGTTTTATTCATCGACCTACCAGGATTGCATTTGACGAGAATGTAAATTCAAAAAATGGAAGGATGTTGTTTTTTTTGTGTTAAAAAATTTGGTTTTTGAATGTTTACAAACAGCATTTGCTTTTTGAAGATCCCAATCAATTTTTTTCTTTACCCTCAATATGATTTTTACCCATTTATTTCTTTTAAATAGATTTTTGGTAGTGATAAAATAATTAACTGACATCTAATACACATCTTAAAATTGCATACATACCTAAAATACATCCATAATGGTGAAACAGAAGAGTTTGAAATTTGCAATAGGTATTCTGTATTTAAAAATGAATTATTATATGTTTTAGGATTCAACCATAAACAAGTAACTAGGAACCTATTTAAAATCAATATTTGAATATTAATATTTTTAGTTTTGGAATTAAATCATAAATAAGTTCTAACCTAGGTACCCATTTACCAATGAAAATTCTTTTTCTTTTTATTCAAATAGTTTTTTTATATTTTCATTTCTTTTGGTTACGCATGAAATGTCAAGCTCAAGCAAAACCCGGTTGGCGGTTAAAGAATGGCTAAACTCGCGTTGGGCATTAGTTGAATGTTATAATTTTAGAGGGCTTAGGGTGAAACATGGTCTAACTTTTCTTCATTAATAAGTATTCCCGTATTTTCTCCCTTGATTATGGCACTGGAGCAGTAATTTTTGCACGATTTTGATTAGAGCACGACGAGGACTCTTAGCCAATCACACGAGGGGATAAAACGAAAAATTAGCTTTGATTAAAAAAATATAAAAAGTTCAAAAAACGCAAAAATCAATCATGTATGTCCTAATTTTTTTATGTATTTGGTAATAGAAAAAATATTATTTTTTTAAATATTTTTTTTTAGATTCACAATTGGATCCGGAAGGTGGAAAATTCGAGTATTGAAAAAACGTTTTCGGAACCAGTAACTAATAGCAGGCAAGCCAATATTCGGGCAGGACAACATCTGTCGGGTTCGCTAGTATTTTAATATTTTGAATGTAAGATTTGTTTATTTTTTTTTATTTTTTTTTTTTTATTTAGTCTTAAAATAGTACAAACATAATTAATGAATGTCCTAATATTAACTTATATCTAATTATTGTTAAAGCATATTCTTATTATTAACATCTCTAAACTATATACGTACACTTAAAAAGAAAACTTCTATTAAGCTAACACAATAAAATTACTTTTTAAAAACTAACTTATCTGCTAAACACATGTTTTTTGAAACTAACATTTAAAAGAAATAATGTTTTTTTGCTCTCTTTTTACCAATGGTATTTCTTTATAATATAACTGTACAGTTCGGTGCATCAACGAGTTCTGTTTATTTGTTTTCTTAGAAAATGGAAGTCTTACTTCATGTTTATTTTTTGTTTCATATCCGTGTTCACATTGATTAAAAAAAACCTTTTGAGTCAACTCTTTTCAAATATAACCATTAATCATTTTGTGAACATAAAAATTTACATTAAAATATATTAGTTATCGTACTGTCCTAATTTTTGTTTGTTTTAGCATCAACTTTATTCCCGTGTATTTATTTTTTCTCAAAATAACTCTCATAGCCCTATTCTGCAGAACAGTAAGTTTATTTTTTCCCCTTCAGTTGCCAAAAACAAAATACTACTACAATAATATATATGAGGCACAATAATATAATTATAAATCATCTTGCACGAATCTGCGGTTAGCTATCTTCTGATTCTTCCCATAAGAGAAACCTTCCTTGCTATCTTATTCGTCACATATCTTGTATTTTGGGAAAAAGTCAATCTAGAATCTATAATAATCCTCAAATATTCATCTCTTTCACTTCCTTTAATAGTTCTTCATACATCACTATTGTTGGTGAAACAGGGATTTTTTTATTTCCCATGGTCATAAACTTAGTTTTATCTGTTTTTCGCTTAAGTTTATTCTTCTCCAACCATATTTCAATATTTTCAAGGTCATATTTTAGTTGATGTACAATGGATTCATAATTTTCTCCTGCAATATATATGTACCAGGGCATCATCCCTAATCCATTCTAAGCATTATAAAGCGGACCAATGAAATTCAAGATTGAGAAATACGTGTATGTGAACTTTAGACTATTTTCCCAGCTTTTGTGTTCTGGTTTTATTCGCGCTTAAGTGTTTTTCTTGAGAAATTCCTTCTTGGATATTTTTCGAATACGTACGATGAGTGTTGTTCTGAAAAAAAAGTAAAGTCACAGAGAAAATCAGCGACGGAACCGGGTAACGTTTTTACCATAATATCAAAGAAATCTCTTTCAAGGCAAAGTGTCTGATATTGTAGAAATCAGCGATTGTTATTTTATTTTATCTATTATTTCGTGTTTATTGAGCGTCAAAGGAAAAATCGGCGCTTCTTTTGACAAAACATTTGCTTGTTATTTTTATTGAAGCCTTTGGACCCTCATAAAAGAATAGCTGATTGCCCGATTTTATATAAAAACCTTTTTGGACAAAATCAATTGACAAGCAAAGGACCAAGAAATTATTATAAACAGTATGTTCGCAGTTGTGTTTCTCTTTAAATGTTAAATACACTAATTTTTCTATCGAAGCTCTACTGCCGAGAAAAAATATAATTAAAAAAAATATATATTTACAGATTTTTTTTACCTTTCTTCATTTTTTTTCCTAGATTCACTTCCTATTTCCTACCAATCTTTTAACCCGATACCAAATTCAAGGCATTTCTTTCAAATAATGATATTTCAAACGCTCTCGCGGCCGTAGAAAACTGTAATTTTGTATTTGAATACGCGAGATAAAAGTGGTTCCTACGGCCGCGAGAGCAGTTCATTGTAGCACCGCAGGTTATCTTTCTAGCTTTTTCCAAACTCTATATCCCTAGTTTTTAGTTATTTTTTAAATAATTATACTCATTACTTTTATTTATTTAGGAGACTGCAGTAAGTTCTTTTTTGACTTTTCTTCCAATCGGCACAACCATAGGCAGTTATTCTGGAATCCGGAGGTAAAAGCAGCCATTGCTGACGAGTATATGTGTAATATTTTTCTGGCATCATTTTAAATTAATGAAAAAGAATGAACAACGCATCGGCCATTTTCGAATATTGATTTTTATTTTGTATAACTGAATTCATTATAATGTTATAGTTTATATTGTTCAAGGCACATAACATTATAATGAATTCAGTTATACAAAAATAAAAATCAATATGAAAACATGGATATTTAAAAAGAAAAATACATACACATATACTCGTCAGCACAGGCTGTTTTACCTCCCGGCTTCCAGAACTAACCTGCCTCTGGTTGTGCCGATTGGAAGAAAAGTCAGCCAGTTGAACATTATCACTTAAATTAAAGATGCACTTTAAAATTTTCTTGATAAAATATAAATAGATTAAGGCATTGTGAACCGTCAATACATCAATAAATAAATCTTTGGGTTACAGATTCTCTTAGCAAATATTTATATAAAAATACAAGTAATCTATGTAAAGAGAGCAAGTATGGTGAGTTTTAAACATCCTTGACAATGAGGACGAAAGCAATTTCAAAATAACTTTAAAGAGAAAAGTGAACATATATTAATATTACTTTACACTTACTGGTTATTTTTAATGTATTCGTTCATCAAAAAAATATATCATTTAACTTAAAGAATATGGATCTTTAGTTCACACAACTGTGCCATTTAAAAAACAAATTAAATGAAAGTAAATTTATAAATGTGTAATATAAAGATCTGATTACAAAAAAAGGTTATATGGGTATTTATTTACTTAATTTGTTAATAACTTTAAACAATAATGAACTATTAAAAAATGTACTAAATTTATTTCCTGGTGGTAAAAAAACTTTAAATGTATTTATTAAGACTTGTTGATTTCAGAATTCAAATAGTTGATTGACATTTTCCACATCTGTGAAACTGTTTTAGAATCAGATATTGGAGAGTAAAATATCTTAATAATGTCAAACCATTGCTCAAGGGTTCCTGGTTTGATATCTTGTCCCAATATAACGCCTGTATTATTTTGTTATTTGTAATGTTATTTTAGTAAAATAAATTAATTTAAATATTTTTGAAACTTCTTAACTCCTTTTTTGTGATTTTCGAATAGCCATAATGTCTCACATAAAGTGGGCCCATGATGTATTAAGTTTTTTGTTTTTTTAGATCTTAAAGTGAAAGGGGTCTAAAAAGTTGCATTTTGGGTCACATTGAACGTAAAAATTATTGAAAAAAATATTTATTCTACTTTTGGCTCTCAACCGAGGTTTGAAGTTAATAAATGTCTGAAATCACATTATAAACTCGAACACCTTTTAGAACTACCGAAATGCAAAAAAAAAACACCCCGCGGAACTGATTCTGTTAAGCGCCTGTCTAATATTGACGAAAACAATGGCTCATTAAAACAATGCTACCCATTTATTACAAAACAAAGTGCAACTCACGCCCTCAATAATTATTTTATAAGGTTTAATTCATATTACAAAATTTAATTGGACTTATTTTCTTACTTAAATACGAAATGGCAGCCGGTTGAGCGCATGAAATTGACTTATTCGAAAACTTCAAGCTCTGTTACATATTACATTTTAAAGAAGGTAATATAGAAATCTAGGCATCTACAAAGCTTATGACTTATCACTGGCTGGTTTAAGTGGCCACTTTACACACTGTGGAACATTCACCATTCTGGCCATATTTAAACTTAAATATTCCTTAATTTTTTTCATCTGTTGACGTTTGTGAAGTTAAAGAGCTGAAACCTTAAACCGGCCAATGACATTTCATAAGCCCTGTAGATGCCTAGACTTCTATATTACCTTCTCTAAAATGTTTTTCATCTTTGTTGTTATATGTTAATATTGAAAGTTGAATCCAGTCCTTTGGACAACAAAAAATTGGACAAACTCAAAATATTTCTTCAAGCTCTGGTTGAGGGCCAAAAGAAGAATTGAATATTTTTTGCATTTTGAATAATCCAAAGGGCAACTTTTTAGACTTCACCCTGATACATAGGTTTAAGAATCTAGGTAATGTTAATTGTTCACACCATTTTTTCCATGTTACATCAGGTAATTTCGATAGTAAAACAAACGTGTTATGTTTAACTCTATTTTATCTTTAAGGTGATAGTTTTCAAGAAAAGTTATTTCATATCCGCTCCCCTTCCTCAAGTTAGGTATGCTAATACATCCCTTAGTGCCTTTATTTGGAAGATTGTAAGTTGCCTGTTCGGGCTATAACTCAAAAGTTTTTACGTTTTCCGCCGTAAACCTAGAAGAAAAGTAGAGAACTATCCATTTAAAGAAGAGATAAAGAGGACCTTAGAATTGTTTTCCACAAATATAATGAGACCTCACTGAACTCTTTATAAGGTAGAAGTAGGCAAGTATCCACTTACAAGACATTTATGACATTTTCAATTATTTGATCATTTGAGTGACCAGATTGAATCCAGAGTTTCTTACTCTCTTAGCTGTTGATAAAATCTCGAAAATTAGTATTAATATACAAACTGATCTCTTTTAGTAAATTCGGATTATACATAAATATAAACTTTCAGAAATCAGCTTATTTAAAATAGTTAAAATTTTAGTTTTATTTTTTTTGATAGTTTTATTTAAGAAGGTAAACATAAACAAAAAAAATATAAGAGGAAAAATAATTAAACCCACTAAGCCGCGAAACCAGCTTGTCAGCAGATTTCTCATTTTTTCTTTACAAAAAAAAAACGTTACAGAAATTATATAAATTTAAATAGTAATAAAAGCATTATTAAACTAAAAGCAAACGTATTTTTTGCATAAAATTCATTTACAATAGTTTAAATAGATGGCTGTTAATATAAAATAATAATCAATATAAATCCTTGTTAGCGTATTAGCCAATGAACTATTTTTTTCTTAAAAGTTTTGTCAACATTTTCTTTTAAGATCTGCTTAGGAATCTTATTGAATATTTTAGTAATTGTATAATGAAGTGTTTTTTGGCCATACTTGTTAACAAACCTCGATACTGACAAGCCTTTACGTTATGCTAGCCTTGTATTATGTGTTTGTATTTTGTATATACCTTTTCTAAAAATGAATATTTTATTCATAAGTATTTGAAAACGTAGTTTGATTTTGATGAAAAAGTAACGCTAAAATCTTTATGGTTACTGGTTAAATTCGTCGTTTTTCAAAAAATATCATTATGAATAACTTATTGCCGGTATTAGTGTGAAAGAGATTCAGTTGGTTATTGACAGTGATAGGGGATGCTCGCATGCAAGGTGACCGGCGTATTTATGATTTTTAATTTATTTTTCCATGAAAGGGGTAAATTATTGAAAATTAACTATGTTGATGTTACGCAACCACGCGCAAATGAATTATTCACAGTTTTTTAAGAGTAAAAAACTGATATCTGAAGGGTACGACTCCTCTTCCAATTCTTGAAACCATTCGGGATGTTTCCGAATCACTCGGCAGCTCGTTTTATAATGAATTTATATTAGTTAATTTATATTAGCCCTGTTCAATTTCGTAACGCCAAGAAATCACCCCTGAATAGCGCCTACTAACGTTACTCAACATTATTTTTCTCGTTTTCATTGTATTATCTTGGCCACGCCATAAATTCCTTACATTAATAATTATTTATTTGCTTACTTTTTAATTTATTTATTTATTTACAGACATTCTCCATTTATATAATTCATAGAAATAAATATAAGAACAGTTAAAAACGTTGAAATATATGAGAAAAGGCATTAACTAACATAATGGACATCAAGATAAGATATGGATATTTATTTAGTGCTCGTTTAAATTGTTGAAAACTTAATCTAAAAAAGTTTAGATCTTGTCTTGAGTTAGCAATACGACAAAGACGGGGTCATTGGAGAATTAATGCCATTGTTTGTTCTATTCTGATCGATGAACAGTACTTTATTGTTTCTTAGCCTGCGAGTCAGAATATATAATTTTACCTGTCCTAGTAATGATGGCACATCGATTATACCATTTAGTATGCCGAACATATATAAAGAGTTAACATTAGTTCTACGTTTTTGTATATTAGAAATTTTAAACATTGACTCTATGTCAGTATATGAATAATTACCTCTTTCTCGTCCAAGCATTCACGGTACTTTTCAAAACAAGCAATTTTGGATTGATTCAATGCAATTTATACCATTACATAGAATAGATATCAGAAAATAATTAAAAGCAAATTAAAAATATAAACGAATTACGTTTGTTTCGGTAATTACTGCGATGGGTAACGCATGAGGTATCTTCATCCGACTCGTCTGCTATTTACGAAGCCACTTCGAGTGGATTTGAAACATCCTGATCGTAAAAGGCGTCGGATATTTGCGAATATGCGCCAAGGCAAGATATTTTTTTTGCCTCGAAACGAAAGAATGTTCAATCATTTTTATTCCTTTTCGAATCTGATACTTTTTCTCAGCGGATAAAAAACCGCTTCGATGGGCAGGATTTATTGATAAAAAGAATTCTGATTAAAGAAATATCATTTTAAAAGAAAAATGACAGGAAATATCATTTCATTGGCAGTGGCTAAAGGCGCTTAATTGAAATTTTCAGTCCAGTCGGGCGGTCACTGATTCAATTTCTGTTATGAACATTCATTCGATGAGCGCTATTTCAAAAAGATACATTTTGCTCGGAAAATTGCTTTTACCGATAACGATTCGGTTAATTTTTGAAATGCATTTTTACCGTTTGAGTTTTTTATTTCGATTAATCCACTAAAATTCGGCCTAAAAATTAAAAAAAAACTGTCCTTTGTCATCAAATAGGATCAACGTTTGCATACTCATCGCTGCACCTAGAAACATTCATCATTTGGTCCTGTTTTTAAACACAAAATACTGACGCATTTAAAAATATTTTAGGCTGCATAAAAAATATTTAAAAAAAACATGAAATACTTTTGATTTACTGAAAACAAACTTTACGTTCATTCGGTTTTTTAATAATTGATTGAAGTTATTTTTATTTTCATTATTTAATTGCTTTGATGTGTTTTTTTGTATTGAACTGTATTTTTTTTAAATATACTTTTAAGAAATAAAATCATTCCTTTGACTTTAATTATTTTTTTTAACTACTGAGTTTATTTTTTAAACAAATGACTAGTTTTGGCAACATCACGTTGCAATCTTCACGTGACATGTCTCGGCAATAACAATTTTTTAGAATTTGCTCTCCATATTTTGACAAATAACCATCCCTTTAATTTTGAAGACGGAATCAAAATATTTTATGTATTATTATTCTAAAAGTGATTAATTGTGTGTCATGTATGGGCTCATTTCACACGTATTGCGCTTATCTACTCGGTCCGGTAAAATCAGGGTAGGTGGATACTTATTTTTTATTTTCTTATTTGGTTTTATTTATTTAGTTTCTACTCCCGGGTGAATTTTTTGCTTAAAAAATCAAGTTAAAATTAGTTGGCTTCATGGTGTAATGTTTTATATTGTTACCTACCGTTTGATAAACGAACTAATTAAAAAAATAATTATTAATAAAACCATCTTATGTTATTTCACTGTGCCGTGCTATGTTGAACGTTTGACAACATTTGCGGATAGGAATTTGAGCTCTATAACTGTGTGGTTTAAGTAGCGTTATTCTGAGTGATTGATAAAAATAACACAAAGTATACGTAATATCTTGAGAATAATATGTTAAAAAAGTAAGAAAATCTTGTAACAAAAAACTAACTCAGAGACGTAAATGTCAATGAGCAAATATTGTTTAACATGGAGATATCCCTTCCAACAGGCGAATTGATTAAACGTAAAAATAAAGATCTGTCGAAAATGCTCACTTTTGTCTACTTGACATTCAGTTTTGAAAGCTTTTAATCAAATACATAAATAATATGTGCAACTAAAAAATAAACACATCTTAAAAAACATGGTTCAAACTGTCAATAGGGTCGCAGTGAGTAACATCTTGCTAGAGGGTGTGATTCTATAAAATGCTGCAAACGCCCAGTTGCATTCCACCAGCAACACTACTGACTAGTCCAACTAGTTAGCGTCCACGTCGCGAACCCAAGGCAATGGGATCACATTCATAACGGTGTGATCACAGCAGATAACGACAGGATAAAAGGTGAGTTTCTGGCGCCTCCAAACAAGAACCAACCAGCTAAGGGAAGGTAACCCCAACAGAAAAATCCATCAGAAAAAGTAACGGGAAACCACTTTGGTCACCTTTTCCCAGGAATCACTATGGCGAGTACATCCAATAGGTAGTTGTCCTGGCTGTAGAATATAAAAGTAGCGCAAGACCGAGATGCTTTCGCTGTAGTGATCGTCAACGTCGGGAGGATCTGACAAGGCACCGCAAGAAGAAGAAATAACAGAAACTTTTCATTCAAATGACGTACAATCTTTGCCAATTTTTTAAAATGTTTTGTATTAATTTTTAAATGAACTCCGAAAATATCAGTGTGAGATAAGAAAAACTTTTAGAACAATAGAGCTTATACAAGTTGTCGCAAAAGTTGTCAACCGATGTTCCTTGACTGTAATTTTTCTTACGATTTAATTTTGTTTATTTTGCTTTTAAATTGTGTTTATTTAATATCCTTCTTCTTCTTCTTCTTCTGCAGCCTTTTTCTCTCCACTGCTGTATAAAGGCTTCTTTCAAACGTCTCCATTCCTTCCTTTCACCCGCTTTCATCATTCACGTTCTCCGGCAACAGAGGCAATGTTGTCGACCCATCTTTTCTGTTGCCTTCTAAAACTTCTTTTGTTTGCCCACGGTCTCCACTTTATTGTTCTGGGTGTCCACCTGCCATCATTTTGCCTCACCAAGTGTCCTGCCCACTACAATTTCAATTTCGCTGCACGATTCATGATATCCACGACTCCGGTTCGGCGCCTTATTTCTTCATTTCTTATTTTGTCTCTTAGACATACACCGAGCATCTGTTTTTCCATGGATCATTGCGTGCATTTTAATTTCTAGCTACTTTTTTGTCTTAAAGACATAGTTTCTAGTCCGTATGTTGTCACCGGCAATATACACGATTCATATACTTGTCTTTTCAAGCATATAAGGACTTGTTTATTTTCAAAAATATATTTAAGTTTGCCCAAAGCAGCCTAACTTGGCCCTTTTCTTTTTGGTAACTCCGCTATCTAGTTATATTTACCAAGTTTGACTTTATGTCCTCGATAAATATATTCATCAACACTTATTTTCAATTAAGCTGAGAAAATGATGTCGGCCAAGGGGCCGCCGCTAGAATTGATGACCATGCAGCCGCGATTTAAGTTTATTTTTTTTACTCTTTGCAGAACTTCCGGCGCTAGGTTCTCGCATTCTTGACGGATATTCTCTTTGAGGGCTTCAAGAGTCTAAAACTTGTTAACATAAACAACTTGACTTCAAGAAACCCCACAAAAATGTCAGTTACGGTCAAATGGGGTGATTTTGCCGGCCTGCGCAAATGACTAAAACGAGAGATTTAGCGACCCGGAAATACAGCCCTCAGAATATTTATAGTGGTTCGTGTAGTATGCGCCGTTGATCCATTCTGTTGGAACCACATGTTGTTGTATCCCAAAATTCTCTTTCAAGATCCCAAATTGTTGCCCAATTTCTTTTACGTAATAGGAAACGTTGATATTTATTTTTTTCAGAATTAACTTTGAAAAAAAGCATGAAATTTATTAGAAATATTCGCAATAATATTGCAACAAAAATGTTGCAACGCCAGGTGACCGTCATTATCCGCTTCATTTCCTTCTAAAAATTAATAATGCCAAAAATTGACGCAGCACCGAGTGAAACGCCACCACTAAGACGGTCGGATGAAAAAACTGGTGTCATATAATGTCAACAGAATACTATCAAAGGAAAATTTTCCTTAGAATATATTGTTCGTAATTCTATTTTCCAAATAGGGAAGCTCCAAATAATATCTGTAATCTGCGAGCTTATTTTAAAAGAAAATATACAAAATAGGTATAGCAATTACACTTCATAAAAAATGTCAAAGCAAAACTAACATTTGCCGCCATTTGCAAAAGTTATGGCATCTTCCGATAGGGTGATGACTTTTGCGCCACCTTGTATTATAAGTATATATAAAATTATTACTAAGACTTCCAGTAACTTAATATTGATTTCTGATTTAATTTCTTTATGAACATAGCAAATTCTGTGCTAACGACTGTCTGGCATGCTTAAACTTCAAATATCAGAAAATCGGATCGTTAGTCGCGTTTCATTAATCATGAAACTTTGCTATATCCAAGAACATTATTAACTTGTGAAATTGATAATCAAAATTCGTCCATCGAAAATTACAAACTTAATAAATTACCAGTGAACAGTTCAGTTATTTTTATTACGACAGTCAATAATCTTTATCATTTTTATTTGAGAAAGGAAATACACATTGAAAATAACAAAATTTCAAGAAAGATTATTTCTTGGAAGACTAAAAGAATTATTAAGGAAGAGTGCAAAACGTATATATAATATTGATGCAGATCGACGTTCTCTTTGCTGATTTTTCCAAGGCATTTGATAAAGTAGATCATAAAATTCTTACATATATATTTCAAGCCGTGGGAATAAAAGATCCATTACTCCCATTAATAAATTGTATCTAACTGGTAGGAAACAAAATGTTCAGAAAAATAACTATTTATTAACCAGTGTTGATGTTACATTAGGTGAACCTCAGGGTAATCATTTGGCACCCCTGCTTTTCAATTTGTTTATTAATGATGTTGCTAAATCATTATCTAACTCTCGCTTTTGGCTCTTTGCGGACGATAGCAAAATTCTCAAAATAATTCAAACTTTACAAGACGGTTTTCTTCTTCAATCAGACAATTATTTTGTTAACCAATGATGTAAAGTCAATAAATTAGAACTTAATATTAAAAAATGCAAAATAATGTCATTTCGTAGAACAAAACAACCGATTTCCTCCAAGTACCTAATAGATAACTATAAAGTTGCTGTAGTTAAGTCCAACAGAGATTAAGGAGTTGTTTTAAACTATAAACTAACATACAACGAGCATATAGATAAAACAAAAAATAAATCACTGAAATTACTTGGCTTTTCAACAGTATATCCTCTGATTTTACTAATGTCCGTACAATCGAAACTCTGTAATGCTCAACTGTTCGCCCTTTTCTGAAATATGCCTCCGTGGTCTGGTCTCCATTAAATTTCAATCGCATAAATCACATTAAATTGGTCCAAAATCGCTTGCTTCGAAAAGTCGCATGAATGCTTGGACTAGAGAGAGGTAATTATTCTTATGCTGATACAGTCAATGTTAAATATTTCAAGTCTTCTACAAAAACGTAGAACTCATATTGATTCCATATGTATGTTCGGCATACAAAATGGTATAATCGATGTTCCATAATGATGGAACAAATAAAATTCAATATTCCGACTAGTAGGTTGAGAAACAATAAATAACTGTTCATCGATCAGCATAGAACAAACTATGGCCTTAATTCTCAAATGACCCGTCTTTGTCGTATTGTTAAATCAAGACAAGATCTGGACTTTTTTGGTTTAAGTTTACAACGATTTAAACGAGCACTAAATAAATAGTCGAGATCTTGTCTTGATGTTTTTTATGTTTGTCAATGCTTTTTTTTTTTTTTTTAATGTTTTAAACTATTCTTTTTTGTAATATTTAAACCCTATGAATTGTATACATGGACAATGTCCGTTAATAAATAAATACAATGATTACTCAATTTTGAAACTATAGCTCTACTGTAGTGTATTATAACCTAATATACAAAACCGGTATTTCTTATGTATTAACTCTCACTGCCTCTACCTACTATGGAATCACTTCTCTACAATACTGCAGTGTGCGCGGACCAACTACTGCGTCACAAAAGTATGACAGGAATAGTTGACTGTACAAAACTACTTAGTTTAATAACAATACATGTGCCAGATAGGATTTGTAGACAGTACCACTTGTTTTATGTACCAATAAGTAAAACATCGTATGTTAAAAATGGTTTTTTTCGTAGGACTTTTTAAGTGTACAATACAATATTTTATAATATAAATTACACAAACATCACTCTTGTCAGATTTAAAATTTACACTTAAAATGCATAATGTAACTTAGTAGACATTATAGTAATAAATATGTACATCTCCCTTCCCCTCCTTATCCTCTCTTCAAGCATTCTTGTCCTAATCCCGTCCAATTTACAATAACTTACTGTTCTTAAAAAAAATATTTAAAAAATATTATTGACTACATGAAAATAACATTTTCATATGTATTAACTTGTATGTATTTATTTAAAATGTAATATATTTTCTTTACTAACTTTATACTTTACTTTGTGGAAATCTGTTTTTAGTTCGGAGTGTTTTACTATATTTGTTTGTTTACTATAAATATGTATGTAGAACTGTTGGTTTCCCAAATAAAATAAAGTAAAATAAATAATACAACGAGGGAGATTTAAAGCAGTTTAACATACTCCTGGTTGCGCCACATTTATTATATGTATCGTGTATTGCACATTTACTAAGTTGCGGCGTTAAATGTATTGCTATTTTCTGAGCCCTGGTGTCAGATGTTGCGAATATGCTACTGTGAGTACAATATTTTTCTCCGACCCAATATACTACAACCTATGGAATAGCTGGCTGGGGGGGTTGTGTGGCATCCATTTTAAAGCCTATCATGATTTCACAGATGTTATAATTGAGAATAATATTCCGGTGCCCTCCAACATACCCATCAGAACAGTTATACCAATACATGAAGGTGCTGGATATGAGACAACTGTACCTAAAAGAAGCACTTACACACTTCTGGTCAAACAATAAGGAGAAGTCTTAGCAAAATGTCCGTAAGAAGTTTAATTAAAAGACTTTCGCATATTGTAGTAATACTTATGCATGCATTAATATTTTTTATTCCAGCTAAATTGGGCGAATAGTACAATACCCAATCAGCCATTCAACTTTTACAAAGTATAAATAATCAAAATTTGTTGTAAGAGAGATGGAAAAAAAATTGACAGGGGAATATGGAAGTCTAGGCATTTACGTATGACCTATCATTGTCTGGTTTGAGTTGCCATTTAACACACTGAACATTAAATATTCTACCCCGGTTTAAAAATCCGCATTTCTCAAACCTTCCTTGTTTTGACTTTTGTGAAGTTAAGGAGCTGAAACCTTTATCATGCGGGTGAGATTCATCCGGCTGGACCAATTCACCTACTAGGCAACGCCTGAAAAAAAAATTGACTTTAAAGCGCCACGGATTTTGAATTGACAAGCTGTAGACAGCCACGACTGCGACATGGTACAAATCCTGTGTACTTAACGTTATATATCTATGCACCCAAACCTGAAGATGGGCGCTTAATGCGATCCGAAACGTTGGTATATAGAACGAACGAAACATGGTTACCCAAGAAAAAAATATTTCAAGTAAATACAGATTTATTTTTTTTTCCCATCTCTAGTTCGACTAGAATTAAGTGTTTTAAGATAATATCGTAAGAAATCAATATAAAGTCTTCCTAAGACGCTCGACAGGCGTGATTTAAAGCTTAAGCAGTGAATTGCGATAAGGTATAGATGTATAGTGAAGTGATTTATATTGAAAAACTGTGAATTTACTAATGGCTCAGAGTGGTATTGTTAAGCTAGCTAATGGTCTATTAGAAAAATCCCAAAAAACTATAATCGCGTTGAATGGATCTTTCTTTTGATACAGTAAAATATGGTGGTAGAGTAAAAATAATCTTTGAAACATTTTTTTTTTTTAAAGACACACATTTTATTTTGTTTTCTATGTCCAGGTGAATAAAAAATACAGTTTTGTGTGTGAAATAGAACCAGAACCCTAGACAAATGTTTTCGACTTGAAGGCTGCTCTCAGGTTCTGTATGAGGAAAATCCCCAGATCCGAAAAATCCTGAATAAGGAAATTGACTACAGATAAATTCGTTTCGTTGTTTAGGTGTAGTGGTTGGCGCGTGTGCCTACCATTTTTGTGGTTCTCAGTTAGATTTCTGGCAGGGTGGATGAAAAAACTGATTTTAAAGGATGTTTTAACTGAAATATTTTATCGTTTCTGGACAGGCACCTGAAGCGTAAGTCTTATTACCTACCTTTGAGTAACAGGTAATTAAAATATGCCGCATTTAATTAAAAAAGGGAGGCCCATATCTATCACTGGGTGTGGTAATAGAAGTTATGATTCTAATAAAACAAATATATGAACTCAAATTTTCTTGCCTCATCTTTCACAGTAGTAGCTGTTTGATTGTGGAATAACCTACCCACTAATGTTAGTACATTTAAATCAAGATTGAACTATCACTATCTAAATGTTTAAGCTGTTTCTTTGTCCTTCTTTCCATCTCATCGTTAATAATTATAATTAATAAAAATAATTATGAATAACTTATATAGCGCCATTTTCGTAATAAAATACCTCAAGTTATCATCTTAAGTTAATTTTTGTTTTAAATTGTTTTATAAAATTACAAGGTTCTACTAAAATATGTCCATGTACTTGTAATTTTCTCAAACTGAATGGTTTGGGTAGGTAGAAAATTGTTTTATGGCAATATACCGGCCCTTATATGCATATAAATTGAATTTGTATATAAAGTGTAAAATAAATAAATAAACAATGATGATAAAATATTTTTTTTAACACGTTAGATATTAAATTAGTTCCCGATAAACTACCATATAATAAGAGAGTACAGACTCATAACATAATGTTTTATGAAAATAAAAAAATATATATAATATATCATTTTGATGCATTGAACTGAAATAATGTACTCAAACTGGAAGTACAACTTAATAAAATATGATAATGATAAAATTATTAATAAACTTATCAATAAAACTTCTTGGTTTAGTTTTACTTTTTATTATTTTGACTAACGAGTGCTTTCGCCTAAGTAGGCATCTTTACCAAAATATGTTAAGAATAATAAAAAAACTGTAAACGTTGTAAACAATTCACCAGTCTTGAAAATGCCTACTTAGGCGAAAGCGCTCGTTGGTCAAAATAATAAAACGTAAAACAAAACCAAGAATTTCATTGATAAGTTATTTATAATAAGTAAGGTATTTATATTTTTATCATAATCATTAACTATAGAGTATTATCAAGAAATATCAACAAAAATATCAAAATTATACTAAATTATTATGAAAATATGTTGCGAAGTGAATGCCGATTCAATTAAAAATAAAACACAATAAAATTAAATAAAAATGAAAATCTCGGAAATCGATCAATTGAAGTGCACTTGAGGAAAAAATCAATTTCACACGCTAAATAAAATATAATAAATTTAGAAATAAAGATATTTTTATTTTTGTTTGAAATTTTTTCTGGCTATTTTTTGATAAATTTAATTTAATATTTTTTTTGCATATTCTACCTCTAAAAATGTATATAAAGGGTATTTCATTAAAAGTGATACAATTTAAAAATAAAAAAAAACACATAAATTATTTATTGAGACACAATTATTTTTTTTTATTTGAAAGGTTACATTATGCCATTTGTATAAAAAACAATATCATTTATGTCAGCACCATGATTTTTCTGTACAAAACCGCATTCTGTCAACCCAATTTTCCATTACTTTTTCTCATAAATTTGGTGTTATTTCACCAATAACACGTTAAATGTTGGTGTTTAATTGCTCAATTGTTTTTGGTTTATCAGCATAAACTTGTGACTTAACATATTCCTAAAGAAAGAAGTCACAAGGTGTTAAATCACAAGATCGAGGGGGATAATTAACTGGACTATTTTTTGAGATAATATTATCACCAAATTTTCTTTTCAATACATCGATGGTTACGGTGGCTGTATGGCAGGTGGCTGGTGACACCGTCTTGTTGAAACCACAAATCCTCTTGATTATTTTCATCATCAGCAGGAAAGAAAAATTCATTCAACATTATTCTGTAACGTTTTTCATTGACAGTTACTCCTCGATCATTTTCTTCAAAAAAATATGGACCAATTACTCCACCAGCATGAACTGCACACTCAATAACTTTATCTGGATGTAATGGTTGCTGAAGAGTTTCATGTAGATTTTCATCACTCCAAATTTTTCAATTCTGTTTGTTTACATAAACGTTTAACCAAAAATAAGCCACATCACTAAACATCAATAAACGGTACAAAAACGAATCTGCATTGATTTGTTCTAAAGCAAAATCCGCAAATAAAGAAATCGTGAAAACGAAATATGCATTATTTACAATATTTAAAACATTATATAAAATTTTCTTCTTCAATTCTTGGTAACAAAAGTCTACGAGGTATGCAAGAAAAGCGATTTGCCTATGAATGTTGATAAATCGTGGTGGTTTTTGAAAGGGACGAAAATATAACTAAATGTGAGATCAGCGTGAACGGAGATATTCTGAATCAGGTAGAAGAATTTGTGTATCTGAAAGGTATGTTTACTAGGGATGGAAAGACCCAGAAATATATTGAAAGGAGGGTGAGTGCCGGAAACAAGGTGAACGGTGCAATAAAATCTACTTTGGCAAACAAATGTTTATCGCAGGAGGCTAAACTAGCAGTTCACAACGAAGTTCGTATGGAATTGGAAAAATAATGATGAAAGTAGGTTGAATGCTGTCGAAATGCGATCCCTCAGGCGAATGTGTGGTAAAACAATGTATGATAGGTGCACAGATGTCGAGATCCGTGAAGTGTGTAAGGCTGAGACATGCATTATTAACAGAATCAAGAAAAGGGTGCTGCGTTGGTTTGGACATGTAGAGCGAATGGACAGCGAAAGAACGGCTAAAAGGATCTACGATGCAAATGTTGATGGATGCAGAAAACGAGGAAGACCGAGAAAGACATGGCACGATCAAGTCCATCAAATACTTGAAGATGGACATGTCAAAAGTAGGAATAATAGGCGTGCGTGCATGAGAAGATGTATGAATGTAGAGGAAGCGTGGTGTGTATGCCAAGATATAGTGTTATGGCGCTCTATCCTCTCTGCCTACCCTTACGGGGAAACGGCGTGATGGTTTGTTGTTTGTTGTTGTTATATAAAATTTATAACACATTTTTTGTGGGTTCTTTATATGGTAACAGTTTATTGTTTACGCAAGTGAGTGAGTTTATTTTGATTAATAAACACTACGAAATCAACATCTTTTCTCGATAATTTTTATTTTATTATGTAGGTAAGATGAAAGAACATCACTAGTAAAACCTTATTCTCAAAGTTGCTTAGATAAAATTAGAATATTTAACAAAATTATAAATTTTAATAAGGATGTAAAATTCAAGTTATATAAACTTTAAAAGTTTCGACAACTTTTTGTTACCAAAGGTTATGTTTTTAATAGATATCATTTGTTTCATAAGTTTTTAAACTTATTTTGTAACAAGATACTGGTTTAATTTTATCAGTGGCTTTTCTATCAAAGCTGTTTTTTATCAAGTATCATGGCAGTTTTCTTACGTTAAATTCTGCACGAACAAGGTCTGTCAGCCTCGTGGTGTAGTGGTCAGCGCGATTCCCTACCATGCGAGAAGTTTTGGGTTCGATTCCCGAGATAGTTAACATGACATATTTATTTAAAAACGTGTTTTAACACTAGAATATTTCGTAGTCCCTGGATTGGTACCTGAAGCGTAAGACTGATCATCTTACCCCTATGTTACAAAAATAATCGAGATACACTGCAATGATGATGAAGATTCAGGTTTTCATAATGATTCAGAACTAATGTATCAATTGATCTTAGAAAACAAAACCACATATTAACATATTACAAGAGATGAAGAACATTTAAGAGAAGGTAAAGTGGCCACTTAAACTAGCCATTGACAGGTCACAAGTTCTGTAGATGCCTAGACTTCTATATTACCTTCTCTTAAATGTTCTTCATCTCTGTTGTAATATGTCAATATAAACAGCTCCCTAAGGAGTTGAATCCAGTCCTTGTCTACAAAAATTTGGACAAACTTAAAATATTGTTGGAAAACCACATATGTTTTATTTCGTAGAAAACTGGATTGGCTCAAAATTGAACATCGCGCAGCGAAAAAATTATCACAATCTCACTTCTATTATCTGTACTCCATAGTCCTTATGCTGTACAATAATACTTCGGAAGAAAATACTAGGCTTACCTTATCATGGCTTGACTTCAGTGTTCAGATCCTTAAAGTACTCTCTTGGCTACAATCTATAATTCCACCTTTTTTTACAAATTTACTGTTTGGATCATTCTTTTGCACAGAACTCAACTCAACCAAACTTTCAATCTCTCTTATTTCTTTATAATATTCTTCACAACTTCAAGAACTTTAGCCCTTCGGAAAATTTGATAAAAAATTGATTTCTCGCGCGCCGTAAAAAAAAGGGTTTTTAATTGTACGACAAATATGGAAAATATTTAAATTAAAACTACTTTGAACGACGTCACTGGTTCATTTGAAATTTTGAGGGTATCGGTAGTGTTCCTTTATAGTCGATCAGGAGACTTTTATCTTCAACTATAACATTATTCTGAAGCCTGAAGCCATTTAAGAGAGTAGATATGTGTACTGTGACGTACGCTTCCTCTTGTTTCATATCGATGTACGTATCCAAAACTTGAAGGTGGGGGGCGGTAGTATATCTTTATAATTGCAAGAGTGAATTTATCTTCGACTATATCGTCAAGGCGAAGTTTGACGTCTTGACCTTCCCATCATAATCGAGGCCCAAGAACCAAAATTAATGTCGCGCTGTTAAACTCACGATACAACTAGGCACTCTAAGGTTAATTTAGAGTTGATCTCGATAGACTTCAGTACTTTTAGAGCAGCTTGACTATCTACGAGAATCAACATTCTTTTGTTTTTGCATTTTTTGCGCAAATTTTCATTTGCACAGGCAAAGATGGCACAGGGTTCCGTCTGAAAGACTGTGAGACAGAGTCCTCGGCTAGTGATAAACCTTTTCGCGGGTCTAACTTCGTGTATTCCATTACCCGCTTGTCCACCTTTCTTGGAGCCATCAGTGTACCGCACAATGTCTCCTTCCCTGTTGGGTAGGGGGCTGTCGGGCAGCTATTGTTCCCTATCAGGTATAAGCACCCTTAAATGCTTTTGGAAGTTGAATTCTTTGGTCATTACATCCGATGGCATAGCTTACATCGGAATATCGATGAGGAATTACTGCAAATTCCTCATAGTTCTAGGTTTACAGTTGGCATTGCCCGGCTCCATTGTACGTAGCATGGTCATGCCCGCCTCCATCTGCATATTAATGTGTAGAGAATTTAAGCATAAGGTCGCTTTCATTGCTGTTGCTGGAGAAGAGCACATCGCTCCACTGGCAATGCTACATGCCACTCTTTGTAGACTAGAATCTCTGACGTCACACGCGGAGTAAAACTTCGAAAAATCGTAACGCTGATAATATGAAACGTAATTTTTTTTTGGCTTAGTTTAATAATCCATGATCAAACATTAAAACAAAAAAAAACACTGAATTTCCTCATTTGTGAGCAACAAAACATCTTGCCGAGAATTAAGTTTACCTTTTTGATCATGGTCTATAATTTTGTTCTTTTCAAGAGAGAACACTTTCATCCCCTCGATGTACCACATCATTGCTCAGCAATTATTTTTCAGTTGAAGGTTCCATATTTAAATTTGTTTCAACAGAGAAGGAAAACATTTTTTAGACGGGAATATGGTAGTCTAGGCATTAACAGGGCTTATTACCTGTCATTGGCTGGTTTAAGTGGCCACTTTACACACTATGTAACATTCACCATTCTGCCTTTGTATGAACACCCACATTTCCTTAACTCTTCCATCTGTTGACTTTTGTGAAGTAAAAGAGCTAAAACCTCCATCATGCGGGTGAGATTCATCCGGCTGAACCGATTCACTTACTAGGCAACGCCTGAAAATGGATGGAAGAGTTGAGGAAATGTGGATGTTCAAACAAAGGTAGAATGGTGAATGTTACACAGTGTGTAAAGTAGCCAGTTAAACCAGCCAATGACAGGTCAAAAGCCCTATAAATGCCTTGACTCCTATATTCCCTTCTCAAAAATGTTTTCCCTCTCTGTTGCAAAAAAATTAAAAATGAACAACTCCCTAGGCAGAAAATCCAGCCAGTCTGCAAGCGTTTAGATATACTCAAAACATTGTTGAAGGTGTCATACTTCGAAATGAGCTACCTTTTAATATAAAATATGCATTTTTTTTTACTACCATAAAAAAAACATAATAAACATTTTTGAAATTAATATTTTAATTTATTTTCTTTTCTTAATCCCCTCCCTGCCTCCATAACTCATTTTTGATCTGATTTTTCACATCATAATCAATAAAAAATAAATTATTTATGTGAATTCAACATCTTTGACAAAAAAAATATTATCACTTTACATGCTAAATAAGCATTATTTCAATGTTTGAACTTCAACATTTCTTTATATATTTGACATACAAGCTAAAGTATCTAGTTAACCATTTGTTCACTAATTAACCTTAATTGCTTAACTAATCCATGCATTAAATCCTATAATAACATTTAATATTATCATATTTATTCTTTATCACGGTCTAGTTAAGCAACCCTTTCTACATAATAAAATCTTTAATTTCTAATCTCTCAGCGAATTCCTTTTGTCCCAAATCTCCCCATAAGAACCAACAATTGAGCGAAAAGTAACCATTCGCTTTTAGATAATGCCATATAAAACTCTATACATATTTTGCTGGTTTGTCGTTAACCATAGATTAAACGAGTTTAGTTTACCAAATAAAGCGTTTGACAAGAGGCACATATGTTTGATTTTACAACTGTAAAAAAAACTTTAAAAAATGTTTAGTTGATAAAATAATCATTATCTATCACTATTCACATAAAACGTAAATAGGGCATTGCATTCGTTCACCAATCTCAGCTTATTTTAATTTAATTGTAATAAACGTGAATTCAAGATGATCAGGAATATGAAAACTCCCATTTAATAAATATTTAACATTTTTGCCGAAAGAAAAATTAAAAATTACCTAAAAAAAATTGTAAATCATTATTATAATCTTATGAGGCATAAATAAAAATGTGTTTTTTAAAACATCTTTTGTCCAAATAATAGACCATAAAACTTAATTTCAGTGACGATTTGAAACTAAGTGGAACGCCCAGGCTTGAAAAAAAAATTGTAATTATTTCACTGTTTAGAAAATTGAACCCTAAAAACAACAACAAAAGTTGGAAAACAAAAAAAAAATGGGGAAATTTCACAATCATTTATAAAATTAAAGCATGTTAAATACTAACGTTTTTAGTTATGATATTTTATTTTTTAATATTATTTCTACAACTTTAAATAAATAGTTTCGAAAATTAAAAACACCCCTTTTTCTTCTTTTTTTCTTCACGTGTCATGTCGGGTCCTCCCGACGTTGACGGGGTGATCAACCTTACGCTTCAGGTGCTGGTCAGGAAATATAAAAAAATTGCTGTGTAAAATATTTTTTTAATAAAGATTTCACATTGACCTTCCCAGGAAACAAATCCATGGCCACAAACTTGGTAGTCGAACACATCAACCAAGATTAAAAGGCGGAATTATCTTCAATATACAGGATTTAAATCTGTGAGTTGCCATTGATTTGAAAGTAGTTTTCTAGCATTCTGGTTCTAAGTCACGAACAGAACTGTATTTTTTAGTATCAAAAAAATTCATCGATCATAAATATTTTTTGATAAACGTTGTTTTCCCAACAATTTTGGATTTTTTATTATTACTCTAATATAGGTACTGAACAAACGCGTTCAGCCGTCGTTTTTATGACGACAATGATTTTAATTTTTGCATTTTCGACATACGTCGCTCTGCTCTGCCTCTGCCGTAAAGGGTTGGCAGGGTTTAACGGGGTTGTTACGCTTATGATTTGGGAGTTGTACAAACGCGTGGATCGATAACAAACACAGTTTTGGTAACAAACAAACTCCCCAGAGCCATGCTCGTGATAACCGTTACGTGGATTTGTATGTCGCTTCGCGCCCTGAATACTTAATTACCATTTATAATTACCTGCCTGTTGTTGCTTTATGTAAAAAGGATATATAATATTTTTCCAGGTTGGTGTTGAATTTTGAGGAGAAACATTCAACTTTATTCATATATTTTTATAAATTTATTCATAATTAACTGACTCGATAGACGTTGTCCTGCCCGAACGTTAGTTTGCCTGCTATTATCACGGAAAAAGACTTTTTATTGAGATATATGTACCTAGGTACTTGTTTATGGTTGAATTCCAAAACATAATATAAATAGAATAAATAAAACAACTTTGTTTTTAACCACGAACTACAAAGTTCAGGCATCTACAGGGCTTATGACCTGTCAATGGCTGGTTTAAGTGGCCACTTTACACACTGTGTAACATTCACCATTCTGCCTATATTTGAACATCTATATTCCTTCAATTCTTTCATCTGTTGATGTTTGTGAAGTTAAAGAGCTGAAACCTTTATTTATGCGGGTGAGATTCATCTAATTGAATTATTTCACCTACATACTAGGCAACGCCTGAAAATATTATTTTTTTAAAATTTTTTTACTTCTTCATGGACCAGGTAATTTATCAACACAAAACCTGAACTTCTATATTACCTTCTCTTAAATATTCTTCATCTCTGTTGTAAAATGTTAATATAAACAGCTCCCCAGGGAGTTGAATCCAGTCTTTGTCTACAAAAATTTGGACAAACTCAAAATATTGTTACTTACTACAAAGTTAGTGCTTCAAATATAAACTTTACATAAAGTAAATATTTTTTCAAGTATTGCATTCATTTTGCAAATGTCAAACTCCAGTATTTTTACCAACAAAGTGGTGTACTTATGTAGGCAAACAATTTTTAAAAATGTATTGAATTTAATATTATTTTAGTTTTACCAAAAATCCATTAAAAATAAATAAATCGGTAGAAATTATAAGGAATTTAAGGAAAGAATCTGATTGAGATCCACAAAAAATAAGTCCTGTTTGTAAACATTCAAAAACAAAATTTTTTAAACACGAAAAAACAACATATTGCCGTTTTTTGTATGTGCATTCTCCTCAAATGCAACCCTGGTAGATCGATTAATAAAACAGTTATGCTCTTTACTTATTTTTTTCATTTTAGATTGAAGATTTTATTATCTACAAACACGCACAACGCAAAGATCTATATTATTCAGAAAAACGCACGTAAATCGGTTAAGCTGTTTAAGAGGAGTTCAGTGACATCACACGTACAGAGACTGACTAGATTTGACCGAAGAGTAATATATATAAAGTTATTATAACTAAAAAAAAAATTAAATAGATTTAATACATATATTCAATTAATGATAGTAATTTTTTTCTACCTCGTGGTGTAATGCTCAGCGCGTTTGCCTACCAAGCAAGAGGTCTCGGGTTCAATTCTCGACATGTTTGAAATAAAATATTTAGTTAAAAGGGTGTTTTTACACTAGAATATTTCATAGTCCCTGGACTGGTACCTGGAGCTTGAACTGATCATATTACTTTCATGTAGCAAAAATGATCAAGATACGCTGCGATTGGTGTACCGATGCAGTGCCATATGCATCATTAGTACGGAAAGGGAATGATGATGATGATGAATATTAGTATATAACTACTGACTGAAGTTTTCACGATTTTAATAAGGATACAGGCGAAAAAAAATTACCTTCATATAATTTTTAAAAGCTTAAATGAAGCAACATGTAGGCGTTTAACAAATATATAATGTTATTAAATAATGTTAATAATATTTTTTTCTGAATTCTCAAATCATCTGATAGAAAATAATTATAACTTCAATAAAGACACTGGATTAAAAGTACTTCATGTTGAAAATAAAATATTAAAATTAGACTACTTAGAAATCTTAGAAATTAAATTTAAAAAAAGCTATTCATAATAAGAAAACAATAATTAATAACCAAATAAACAATATTTATTTTAGTCCTCTCCTGGCTTATTTCGAAAATAATTATATCAGATTACCACCCGTGTTAGAAAAAAAACACTTGATTTATTGGGTCCTCGTGTAGTATTTAGTGAAAATGAAAGAAATAAAATAAAAAGGAATCAATTCATTAGTTACGTAAACCTTGACAAAGAAGCTTGTTTGCTTTGAAACCGGTAGGTGAAAAATAAAAATTAGTGGTTAAAAACAAAACTGTTTTATTTATTTTATTAAATAATGTTTTATAGGTGCGAAGATTTCCACGGCCACTGTTATCAATATTATGTAGAGCGTGTAAACTTGGGCATCCAGACAAATCCGCAATAGCGGAACACTTTATCGACACAGGACATTTTTTCGCCTTTGAACCAAAAATTCTACATAAACCTAGTAATTATAGTGCGCGAATAATAAAAGAGGCAATTGAAATACACAGACATCCAGATAATATAAACAATGACAACGGGCTTAATTAAATTCAACATGGTCCCCAGCACTACATATGACAAAAACGAATAGAAATGTGCCTACTGCCGGCTGCGACACAGTACAAATTACTAATACATAAACATAATTATTCTTTCCTACAAAACTAGAAATGTGCCTATTGCTGACTGTGACACGGTACAAATTACTAGTACATAAACACATACATTTCTCTATAAAACACACAGTTTTCCCTGAAGATGGCTCCTGCAATGGTAGCCGAAACGTCGGGTCAACCCCAACATACACGGTCTCACCCAAAAAAGATACATAATATTAAATAATGTTTTGTTTAAATTTTTTTTTGCATTTCTGTATTTTTAAAGTTATTCATTATAATACCTTCATTTGTGAAGGAATATAATAGTTTAAATTGTATATGTTTGTCACTGGTTATCGAACCCAAAACCGCTGAGCGTGAGACAAGCGCACACTTTGAAAAGTGCCTATCTTAATTCAAGTAGGACGTAATTTATTGGTGTTTCAAGCTATTTATCATTCCATGGTATTAGCCTATAACTGATTTGGGATGTGGTATTCATATTGGTTTATGCTCAGCTTAGTTGTACATGGTCAGAGAATATGTAACAAATGCTGATAGATCGATCAAACAACTGGTAATCTAAAGACATGGAGCTTGCAGAAGACCAATCATGGTTGGTACGTGTATACCATCACGGCCCTATACACAAACAAGCAGGCAACCGACGCTAGATGTTTTATGTATTAGAACATAAATTCTGTTCGTTTTTTTTGTTCCAAATTTTAATAACGAGCACCGTAGGCTAATCAAAATGGCAAAGTTATTCTGACGTCGTTCTTTCAAATTTAAAGAGCTAAAAAAAGAAAATATTTTAGACAAACTCAAAATATTGTTGATAAATTCACGCGTAGCTCGATCACAAACGACTATCGAGATGCTAATAAGCGACGTGATAACAATTTCTCACTAAATGTCCAAATATTTACGTTTCGCGACGTAAAATCCTGCTGCGCAATCACATTTTTGAATTTCACCGGTGTTAATATGGAAAGTATTTCAAAACTGCTATTTTTATATATTTATTTATTATTAATAAACAATATTTTGAGTTTGTCCAAATTTTTGTGGACAAGGACTGGATTCAACTCCCTGGGGAGCTGTTTATATTAACATATTAAACGTTCTTCATCTCTGTTGTAATATGTTAATATAAACAGCTCCCCAGGGAGTTAAATCCAGTCCTTGTCTACAAAAATTTGGACAAACTCAAAATATTGTTGATAAATCACCTGGTCCATGAAGAAGTATAGAAATTGAAAAAATAATATTTTCAGGCGTTGCCTAGTATGTAGGTGAAATAATTCAATTAGATGAATCTCACCCGCATAAATAAAGGTTTCAGCTCTTTGACTTCACAAACATCAACAGATGAAAGAATTGAAGGAATATAGATGTTCAAATATAGACAGAATGATAAATGTTACACAGTGTGTAAAGTGGCCACTTAAACCAGCCATTGACAGGTCATAAGCCCTGCAGATGCCTGGACTTCTATATTACCTTCTCTTAAATGTTCTTCATCTCTGTTGTAATATGTTATTATTAATCATGTTATTAATTGCATTTAACCAGCGGTTGGTAAGCCAAATGTCTAGAAAAGCAGTCGCCATGGTAATTTTAATTTAATTCTCTCTTTTTTGTTTTAGATACTTCTTGCTTTTTGCGAAGGCAACATATTGTAATTTTTTTTTAAGTAAACGCAGATTTTTCGCGAATGAACTGTTTTTACGAGAAAAACAAGAATCAAACCGACACGAGTGACTTATGACCACGATAACTTAAGCATGTTTATTTATTTTTTATTTATTTACGGTTCCATGAACCTTTTTCATAATTACAATAAAACCAGTGAAAAAAAATACAACAAATAATAGCATTATATTAAATAAAGAACAAAAACATCGAGATAAGTAAAGTTTATTGGTAAACAGAATTTGTATATTAAAAAAAAATATTACATGTCTAACAAATATAAATATATATAAAAGAAACGTAAATTACAGAAAAAAAGAGCTTTAAAAAAGAGAAAAAAAACAAAAAAAAGAGAGAGAAAAAAGAAAAAGAAAGTGCTTTAAAAGGAAGATTAAAAAGTTTATTTCATGGTTTATATAAATATGAATACTAAACAATAAGAAATTTAAAAAAATAATTATACAAACAAGAGTAAAGAAAAATTGTTCAAACAAAAGTGAAAAACTAATTATTATTTGAATTTTTAATTGTTAATTCTTTTTCAAAACACAGCCATCAACCATCGGCGGCGTGGTGTAAAATAAATATAAATCATCACTGTACTGATTTGCAAGTCGCTGCATGCAAATAATTGGTGAATTCAATGAATAATTAATATCATGATGATTTCGGTAAAACAAAAAAACTAGTTTTATTGGTCTATGTGGTCTATGTAGTTTATTGAAGTGAACAGTTCGGGGCCATCTTTTTTATAATTTGATAATTTATGAATAAATAAGAGGTCATTTATTGTCCTCCTGATTGACAGTAATGGTAAATTTAAAGCAATCATCGAGGATTTATAATTTATTTCTGACATAGGTAGACCTAATTTAAATTGAATATCTCTTAAAAACTTTCTTTGTCCTCGTTAAAGATCGAATGAGTTGCAGTAATAAGTGAAAATCCAAACTGCAGATGCATACTCTAGCTGTGATCTTACAATAGAACAAAATTAATGTTCATTATTGTTCATTGTGATCGCTCAAATGCTTAGCATAAGCACGTCGATAATCATTTGCGATTGCGCCGCTGAATCATAAGGAAGAATAGAAAAGGAATAAAAAATCAGGCGCTGCTTAGTAAGTGAAATAATTCTCAATTTGTTGTAACAGAGGGAAAATATTAAAATATTTTGAGAAGGGAATATCTCTAACTCATAGAGTCTCCGTGCGGCTCGACTGTAGAATCATCTCCCATCCACTATGAGCGATGTTACTATAGTACGAGTTTATCTATTTAAATCACGTCTGAAGAAATGTCTCTTTTCTCTTCAATTAATCTCTCCACCTTTTTCTTTCCTCTTTATTCCTTTTTCCCATTGAGTAATAGTATTGATTTAAGGAAATTTATATACAAATACAATTATTTCCATTTATGAATATCTTAAGTTTTTTCATTTTTATTTTCTGTTGAATTTGTTTTGCGACTTTAATTACAAAAACGAAACTTTTTATTTATTGATTGATTGAAAGAAATTGCCACTTGGCAATAAGCCTGCCAGAGTTCAATTGAACGTAGTTATGCAGAAAGCAACCGGCCATATAAAAGTGAAACTGAGATAATAACACCTTCGTAAAAAAAGAGTGAATAATCAAATCTACACAACAGTTGAAATGTTCTTGACTTTGACAAATTAATGATAAACAATGAATACATAATTTATTTTTAATAATACCAACAAGAATTTAACTATGTATATGACCAGTTTATGATTTATTAAGTAACGTAAGATTTTTTTATTGCTTTTTGTGTTTTCTGCAAATTGAGAAATGTCGTTTATGTGATAAACACTATTTTCAGAAGGTGATTATAACAGTTGTTTGTATGAAAGCGGTCTGGCTGTTTTTAGCAGAACATAAAATTGATTTTGCTGCACCCGATAACACCAATATTGATTTTTCCAAAATGTTAACTAAGTGTTTTCTGCATAACTACGTTCAATTAACACTATGTAGAAAAAAATTAATAAATAAATTAACATAACAAAATGTAAGGCTAGGGTTTATGGTGACCTATCATTGGTTGGTTTGAGTGGCCACTTTACACACTATCTAACATTCACCATTTCGCCTATGTTTGAACATCCACATTTCCTCAACTCTTCCATCTGTTGACCCTTTGTGAAGTAAGAGAGCATTGTCAGAATTTTTGAATGTTAAAAAAATTAACGAGATGCAAATACAACAATGTTTTATAACAAGAAAAACAGGAACGCTGTTCTGTGGCCGGTGTTTGGGTGCAAGAGACAACAGCATCCAGACAACAAGATAGATATACGTGGTAAAGTAAACATTAGTGGTTTGTGTTTTTTTCATTCGTTCAAATCATTTGGTTATTGGCAAAACGCTGGTGCGTACGCTTGTTAAACGACCGCCATAATTATGAGCTCTTATTTATTTTGATTAAATTTATATTATTATTTAAGGAATTTTTATTTAGAAGATGCCACCGGCGCGTGGCCTGAATGATGCATATGTGTAATTGCAGAGGGATGATGCCCATTGTTCCAACGACCTAGTGTCCATTTTGGACTGTATTGTTTCATTTTATGAGACGCACTATTCCTGTTCAATTCACTTTTATACATTAATATTAGACAAACGCATGTATTGGTATAGTTAACCAACATTTTTTGAAATGTTTGTTAAAAATATTATAACAGCCGCAGTTTGAATTTGTTACAAGAAACGAGGATTATTGCAGTCCCGTTAATTGTTATTCTTCCTCTCTTTTTTGAATTTTTTTATTCGCGTTTCTTAGTTTTTATTTTTTGCGAAATAACTGTGTAAAGGCGTTCGTTAGATTCTCCATAGCCAGTAACTAACGTGAAAATATAATATATTTCCAATATGACACCCGCAATAAATTCCCTTCCAACTCTCGGCTAAAAATATTGTTTTCATTATTTCCTTTCTGTGTGAAGATTTCCACCCTCTTATCTCTGTTCCATAGAATTCGCCTAAACACGTGACACTTTACGTCCATTACAAACCATCCCCAATGAAAACACCCTTGATTTTTTCCAAATGGCAGAATAGAAATTCCAATGCAACGAACGTTTTCATTGTTTTAAAGTTTTCTTCCATTAACACTTTGTATCCCGGAGCCGTGTAAACACGTGATTATATAACCACGCGTTGTGTCCCGGTCCCGTGTTTTCACGTGGTTTACCGGCTGTCCAAAAAAGTGCACTTTATTGACATCTAGTGACATTTATAAGTACTTTTTCGCTACCTACTTCAAGGTAGTTTACCAACAGTAAACTACATTTTCAGAAAAATGGCGATTTATAAATTATCCAACCACAACAATACGTGAAAACAGGGACTCAACGCGTGGTTATAATAATCACGCGTTCACACGGCTTCTGGATACAAAGCACAAAAAAGGGAGTGAGACACTGTATATGTGCAAACATTGCAATGTGGCTCTCCATAAAGGCCAATGTTGGCAAAACCATCATACAAAAATGACTTATTGTATTGTTTCAAATAAATATGAGAAGTTTCAATTGATTTAACCCAGTATTTTCATAATTATGACACTTTTGAGGAACCCTTCATAAAGCATGATATTTCACAAAAATGGGCCGGGCACCGGGTAAATTCTATGTGTATTCGGCCGGTGCTCTAAGTGTTAATTTGACAAGCGGAATGAAAAATATCGTTCCACATGTTAAATAGAAACTGGATTCAGAACAAGTAATTTCAACTCGATGGCTCCGTTAAGGTCTTGAAAACAAAAATCGAGTAGAGCTTATTTCTCCACGTGGTAAGATAAAAAACTACAGCACAACATCATTTTACTTACAGAAGAATATTTTTCTTTAATAAAATGAACAAAGAAAATTAAAAGTGCAGTCGGGAATATTCGGGAACATATTTAAGAAATAAGTGAAAAGTTGCATTTATAATTCTTCTTTGTGTAGCACTGATTAAAAACACCGTTTAAAAACACCGATTTAGGAGTTGTTTTGGACTATAAACTGACATACAACGAGCATATAGATAATACAGTAAATAAATCACTGAAATTACTTGGCTTCATTAACAGAATATCCTCTGATTTTACTCATGTCCGTATAATCAAAACTTTTTATTGCTCAACTGTTCGCCCTCTTCTTGAATATGCCTCAGTGGTCTGGTCTCCATTCTATGTCAATCGCATAAATCACATTGAATCAGTCCAACTTCGCTTGCTTCGAAAAAAAGCGTGGATGCTCGGACTAGAGAGAGATAATTATTCTTATGCTGAAATAGAGTCAATGTCAAATATTTCTAGTCTACAAAAACGTAGAACTAATAATGACTCCATATATATGTTCGGCATACTAAATGGTATAATCGATGTTCCATCATTACTGGGACAAGTAAAATTCAATATTCCGACTCGTAGATTGAGAAACAATGAAGTACTGTTCATCGATCAGCATAGAACAAACTATGGCCTAAATTCTCCAATGACCCGCCTTTGTCGTATTGTTAACTCAATACAAGATCCGGACTTTTTTGGTTTAAGTTTACAACGATTTAAACGAGCACTAAATAAATAGTCCAGATCTTGTCTCGATGTCCCTTTTGTTTGTCAATGCTTCTTTCTTTTTTTTTTTAATGTTTTAAACTATTCTTTTATTGTAATATTTAAACCTTATAAATTGTATACATGGACAATGTCCGTTAATAAATAAATAAATAAATAAATAAATATTTTTTTGGTAATTTATATGTTAGCTTGAAACTAAAACAAACTATCGTCAGACATCACTTCTCATTATGTTCACAAGAATTGTTTTTTCTTTTACGTAAGGAGAAACGTAGATATCATTAAATGTATTTTATTAATTTATAATCTGTATTGAGTAGCAATATTGTATACTTATATTGGTTATCTGAATAGAAAAATAAAAAAACATGTATTTTAATAAAAATACAACAGCTGCCTGGCCTACGCAGTACGCAGTTTTTATCGAGTCGTAGTATATATAATGTATTTTGTTTAGTACTGCTGCGGATATTAATCAATCTTTTGAACACATGTGGTCTTTTCCCTTTTCTTCTCTCTATGATAACTGAATGGAGTTTCTCGCTACTATGCGTGGCCTTGTTACAGGTCTTGTTGGATATACAGATCTGGTGGCTTCTAAAAACAACTCTTAAAAGACAGTAGTAAATTATTTTTTTTGCGCTCGGTGGTGTAACATCGTGTAACCACAAAATACGGCACATTCCGACATTTGAAAAAATTAAAAAAAAAGGTTTATACTGTAAAATAATTCTTTTTCCATCATTTTTAAAAATAAACATTTAATAAAGGCTAGTTATAGAAAAAAAAATTGACCTTGTGGTGTGGTCAGCGCATTTGCCTACCATGCTCAGGCTCGATTCCCGACAGAGTTTATATGAAAAATTTATTTAGCATGGTGTTTTCACACCAAAATATTTCATAGTCCCTGGACTGGTACCTGAAGCGTAAGACTAATCATCTTACCTTCATGTTACAAAAAATTCCATTTCAATTTGTTTATTTTAAATGCGTTTATATACATTACAAAAATATTTCAAGGCATACATAACAAGTTAAACTTTATACTCAAAATTAAATACACAAAGAAATAATACTAAATTCTTTGAACGACGTCACAAGTTCGTATGCATCAACCAACAATTAAAGAGTTGTGGATGATATCCGGTTTAGTAAACGTCAACGGACTAGTAGGCAGAACTGACCGAGAAGAAGCGGAAAAGAACTTGAGACGTCACACGCGGAGTTATTTTCGAAATAGAAAACTTAAAAAAATTGTAGCTCTTATAATACGATAGATGTTTTTTTTATATTTTTTATTTGGCTTAGTTGAATAGTCAATTAGAAAAAAAAAACTTTTTAAAACTAATCTTCTCATTACTGTCTGAGTCCAAGTTTTACTTTACGCGCTAACCGAACTTGAAAGAACTAAATCCCTTGGCAAAACAGTTAGAGAATAATCTAAATATTAATAATACTGAGACTGGCCAACAGATGGCACAGTAAAAACATTATGAAAGAAGGAGGCAAACCATATCGTTCTCTTTTTCAAGCCAACAGCATCCGATCTAATATATATTTTTTTTATTTTATTTTATTTTATTTTTGCACCACAACAGGCCAGGAGGCCCAATAACAGCGGTGAATTACATCACAGAACACCCAGGCTTGAGAAAAATCACATTAAATTTTTTTGTGTTCTCACCGGGAATCGAACCCGGAACCTTCCGTCTGTGAGTCAAGCGTCTTGACCACTACACCACGGAGGCCGCCAAGAGTGTAATCTTTAAATTGTTTATTTTTACAACAATTGTAAATTCATTAAATAAATCTCATGTAAGTTATCCAAATAGCGTGTTATATATATTTATTTATATTTATTTATTTATTATATATACGGTCTAAACCAATTACAACAGTTACATGAAGAAACATAAATACAAGAAACTGAACAAAAAGAACATAAAACTAAGTCGCAAAGACAAACAAGGGCAAAATAATAATGGTTTACAATATATTCATAAAAACGAAAGACATTAGGCTTTGAGCTAAACCATGCCAATCCAACTTCATCCCACACTGTTTAGTCGCGAAGAGATCTACGAAAAGCCGGAAAATCTATCCCAAAGAATTCCAACTCGTGTGATGAATTGACGAATCTACTTATTCTAGACATTGGGGCATAACAATAAAAGTTGCTCTTAGAAGATTTAATAAATAGCAGATTTTGACTTTGGGTGCAATTGTTGGGAACATAAAAAGAAATTGATTGCAACAGAGATGTGACATCGCTTATAGCATTAAATATTTTAAATATGCATATAAGGTCTATCTCTGTTCTACGTCTCTCCAATAAAGATAGATTAAGAAATGGCTATTTTTAAAAAGGAATAATTACCTCTTTGTAATCCGAGCAACGGTGCCACTTTTCTTAGAAAATGGTGTTGGACAGACTCGATATGGTCAATTTGAGTCCTGTAGAATGGAGACCAAATAGAAGAGCGTATTCTCAAAGGGGTCGAACTAGTAAGCAATAAAGAGTTTTGATGGTATTAATATTTTTGAAGTCCACCGTCAATCTATTGATAAAACCGAGAAATTCGAGAGATTTGTTTACAATATTATCAATGTGATAAACGAATTTAAGGAATATAGATGTTCAAACATGGGCAGAATTGTAAAATGTTACACAGTGTGTAAAATGGCCTCTTAAACCAGCCATTAACAGGTCATAAGCCCTGTAGATGCCTAGACTTCTATATTACCTTCTCTTAAATGTTCTTCATCTCTGTTGTAATATGTTAATATAAACAGCTCCCCGGCGAGTTAAATCCAGTCCTTGTCTACGAAAATTTGGACAAACTCGAAAAATTAAAAACACTTAAAATTATACAGTCGTTTTTACTTCATACTAAAATTATTTTAATCTTAATTTTTTTTTTCATAACTATATAAAATCATTATTTATTACCCCTGCTTGCACTTGTATATAACATAGAATTTGTTTAGTCTCCCGCCAGTCTGATGATGTCGGTCACGACGAAACTCGGTCACTGGTAAAAATTATAATGAATTAATACTTAATCGGAATTTAATACCAGTCGACATCCGCAAGTAGTGACCCCGACGTGATATTATCTTTTTATTGAACTGAGATAACGGTTTGAAATGATTAAGGATGCGTATTTAAAAGAACAGTTAGAGTATCTTAAATCGAGGTATTCTAATGCCGTTCTGTAATAATGTTCTATGTGGCTTCTCCCAATTCAAAAATAAAACGAATGTTCATGAAACTTTGGCATTGGGGTTTACTAGTTCCTTCTCTTATGTGTGTGACTCAAAGTACCCACATAAAGTAGACTCATTTGTTTCAGGTTCCTAAAGAAAGGTACCCAGAAAAGTTTGTCTCTCGTTTATATTTATGGCACCTTTGTACGTAATGGTAAATAATGTGGACAGGTTTCTCATACTAAGAGCCTTAAGTAGGTGAACATAACGGAAAAGCAAATTATTATCACTTTCGGGAATACTTCTTTGCTGTATTTTAACTCTACTTGATATATTTATGTTGCTGTAATTTATTTACTAATTGCGTTTACAGATATATGCATTTATTTGTTTCCAAAGGAACCTACATATTGCTTCTCCGATAAAACTAATAATTGTACTGTACTGATTTTAATACCTCAAAATGTTATTCAATGACATTTACTAAAAGTACAATTTTTTTTACGCACACTTATACAATCAAAGAAAATTCCATATCACGGCGTAGCAAGATAAGAGACTTAGGAGTTATTCTTGATAATAGATTGCTGTTTGGGTCTCACATAAATTTTATTGATGAAAAAGCAAAAAGAACCTTTTAAAAAACCAAATACACTTAAAACTTTAAACAACACTTTTGTACGCAGTAATTTGGAGTTTGCATCCGTTGTGTGAAGCCCACAATACATAACAAACATAGAAAGGATTGAAAATGTTCAACGAAAATCTTTAAAATACCTAGATTATAAAAACAATAAAACGCTTTGTACTTACAGCCAATCAGTCAAATAAATGGATTTTTTACTCTTGAAAATAAACGCACTGTATAAAATTATGCTATTTACATAAATTATTAAATAATAAAGAAGACTCTTTTAACCTCCTAATATATAACTTTAAAAAAGAAAATATTTTTAAAAATCTACTAGAAAAACGCGACATGTTTGGCATTGATAGTTGTGGGGTCAAGATTCGTGACGATGTTCTATAAAAAAATTAATAGTTTGGAAGAAAGTTAATAATTTTTTTTTTTTGATATATACACGCCCAATGGGCATTTTTAATGACATTTTTATAAAGAGAAAATTATTATAAATGAAAATAGAAAGACATAATGGTATATAGTAGACACGGTGGGAATGGAAGCGGGAGAGAGCTGTTTATAATTGAATCTGATTCAGTGATCGTTTGAAAGAAGACATCTTGTTACCAAAGAAATCAAGACTGGTATGTTTTTTGGCAGACCTAAGAATTCTGGGGATAGGGGAATGAAAATCATAATTAGTTCTATGGTTATCGGTATGAAAGAGTAAGTTTTGTCTGAGGTTTCTAGTTGGGAATTTAATTTTATTGAACTCAGTAGTTCAGGCGCATCAAAGAGTGAGTGGAGACTTTTAAATATGACTAAAAGGTCAGATTTATTTCAACGGTCTTAAAGAAAAGATATATTTAAGCTAGTTTCTACATCATTGTACGTATATTGGTCTATGGTTAAGCCCAACCTCCAGCCTATCCTTCTTTAAAATCTATGTTGAACTGATTCAATATTTTTGATGTGAACATCATAATATGGAGACCAGATAACAGAGGAATACTCTAGGTACGGGTGAAGTAAGGATATTTTTGAAATCATTTGTGCTTCAGTTAATAATAAATATAAATTGTGACGTATTAAGGGCGTGGCTAATGCAATAGCTGTTTATGCGGGAATTCAAAATTACAAATTTTAAAATATTCTTGACTCGACAGTATTTTATCGACCCTTACTTACGTGTTAGATGTAAAAGTAATATTTCCCTACTGATCCTAAGATCATTCATAACGTTGCTTTGTATTTACCAGCACAAAGAAATGTCCTGATATCCAAAGCTTCGATACGGATCTCAAATAAACTTGTAGCGAAATGGGCAAACACAATTTCCAGTACGTAATTCTCGTCTACCCAAAGCCCATTTACAAACAGGGAGCCCTGAATACCGGACCAATTTGTCATACTCTGATAGGCACACGGTAGGGTTCCTAGGAACGCTTTCAGCCCTTTACCTCTTCATTTAAGACCTGAAAGCAGGGAGTCCTGTATTTTTCAGGTGAAAAAATACCCCTATTGTTCCCGACGCTACGGTGCGCGCTGACATGTAAAATTGGAAATTAATCAAAAAACACAATCAACAATATATATATTTTGTCCTATTTAAAACCACTTGCATAAATAAAACGTGGACCGATTTTGCAACACAACTATCGTTTCGTAAAAGCACAAAATAAAACACTTAAAAAAAAAAACAATATTTTGAGTTAGTCCAAATTTTTGTAGACAAGGACTGGATTCAACTCCCTGGAGAGCTGTTAACATTAACATATTATAACAGAGATTTAGAATATTTTAGGGAAGGTTATATAGAAGTCTAGGCATCTACATGGCTTATGACCTGTTATTGGCTGGTTTAAGTAGCCATTTTACACACTGTGTAACATTCGCCATTCTGCCACTATTTGAACATCTATATTCCTTCAATTCTTTCATCTGTTGATGTTTGTGAAGTTTAAGAGCTGAAACCTTTATTTATGCCGGTGAGATACATCGAATTGAATTATTTCACCTACATACTAGGCAACGCCTGAAAATTTATATTTTTTTCTATGTCTATACTTCTTCATGGCCCAGGTGGATTTTCTTTATTTATTTATTTATTTACACTCTTTATCAAAATACAATTTTATGTTCGCTTTGCCCAGCTAACAAGGGTACATACCCCGTTCCAAGCTAGGGAATTACATTTTAATATATTGTTATAGTTTTCCAAATTAATAGAGAGCACAGATAAACAAAATATAAACTTATTGGTATACACATTTTGATACATATACATACACACATTTACATATATACACACATATTTATATATTTACACACATGTATACACACACACACACATACACAAACCCATGCGCACCCACATACATACATTCATAAAAACATAGACAATTTATTTAGGCGAAACTTGATTTATCAATAATATTTTAAGTTTTTCCAATTTTTTGTAGACAAGAACTGGATTCAACTCCCCTGGGAGCTGTTAACATTAACATATTACAACAGAATGAATCTCACCCGCATTAATAAAGTAAACAATGACGTAAATGCACTTTAATTTCGCTGCACGATCCATGATTTCCACGACTCCGGTTGGGCGCCTTATTTCTTTGTTTCTTACTCTGTCTCTTAGACATACACCGAACATCTGTCTTTTCATGGATCGTTGCGTGCATTTTAATTTCTGGTTACTTTTTTGTGTTATAGACATGGTTTCTAGTCCGTACGTTGTCACCGGCAATATGCACGATTCATATACTTGTCTTTTCAAGCATATAGGGACTTGTTTATTTTCAAAAATATATTTAAGTTTGCCGAAAGCAGCCCAACTTAGCCTTATTCTTTTTGGTAACTCCGCTGTCTGGTTATCTTTACCAAGTTTGAATTTGTGTCCAAGATATATATTCTGAAGCACTTCAATTTTATTATTGTTAATGAAAATGTCTCGTCCTGTTGGACTCATAATCTTTGTTTTATGAATATTCATTTCCAAACCAACCCTTTTTGAAGCCTCGTGTAGTTCCATAATCATTTCGCTTAGTTCATCCATGTCTTTACTTACGACCACTATATCTTCTGCGAATCTGAGGTGACTCAAGTACATGTCGTTGATTTTTACACCCTTATTTTCCCAATTGAGGGTTTTAAATACATCCTCTAAGGCTAGCGTAAAGAGCTTTGGCGATATTGTGTCCCCTTGTCTGACACCGTTCTCTATTTTGATTTTATCAGTTTTTGTGTCCTCATCAATCCTCACATCCATAGAAGCGTTGTCTTAAATAAATTTTATTAATCTAATGTATCTCGAATCAACTCGGGCATTTTGGAGTGCTTCAATAACAGCCCATTTTTCAACAGAGTCAAACGCTTTTTGATAGTCGATTAAAGCTAAATGTAGTGTTATGTTGTATTCAGTTGACATTTCTTTATAAACATATCGGTTACAAATAATTAAATCAGGTAAATTTATTTCTTAATTTAAGCCTGGTATAAAAAAATCTAATAAGTAAGGCCCCAAGTTTTTTTTACAATGATGGTTAAATAAAAATATAACCTTATTCAGTTTTCTTTATTAAGTGTTACTTTTTTTTTAAAACACGATTTTTAATTAGTGGGTTTTCACTTGAGAAGTACGGACATATTTAAACAAGCGTCGTAAATAAAAATAACAAGGGCTTTCTGTGATATTATTTAGTGGAGTTATTTGTATCATCCAACGTGCCAAATTTTAAGTACGCTAATCCCGTATCGTTAAGCGTAGTCATGAGTATTTTGAAAGATAATTGGTTTTTAAGCAAGTCTTTTAAACCTATAAAGGTTCTGTTTTGCATGCCCCCAAGGGACATTAAGTACGTAAGTCGAATTTGATATACTTCTTTTTTCTCGTTTACTTGGCTCTAGCAGCAAATTACCATAATAATGAGAATGTTATATAAAGGATTTTTAAACCGTCCCATCCTTTCTTGGGTCGAAAATATACGTGATGAAATACTCAGTGCGGGGTTTTTACTATGCGACAATTCAACTAAACGAAGGTATGTACGAACGCTTTGACGAACGTCCGTTTTCGCTTTCAGTTTCAGTAAAAAAAAAATCTTGCTGATGCGGGAAGCTCCTACCCCAATTGGAGATTAAAGAATAAAACGATTTTTTTTTAAAATAAAAAATATTTTTAAATTGTGAGTTGCAAAACAAATAAAATAATATAAAACATTTGTTAGGGACTAGAAAAAAATATTTTTTGAATGTACGCTTCAAAATATGTATCTTTTTTTATTTACAAAAAAGACACAGACGAAATTATTAACTATATTTTATTATCGTGAACCTCCAACTTTTATAAAATAAGTCTATCTGAACCACCTTAGTATGACTGAAATCCGTTAAAATAAGTGGTTTTTTTGAATATTTTTTTTTGTTCAACATTAAGATTTTGGGTCAAACAGACATCTTAAATTTCAGTCACCCGCTACAAAGTCCTTGAATACACGTGCTAATGAAAAACGTATTTTTTCAACATATTCTTCCCAGATCTCTCTTTTCAACACGCTTAAATCTATGACTTTGTTTTTTTCACACAATAACGAATAGTTTTTATGGCCTGACTTAATATAATCCTTCAAAAGCCATCGCCTGCCATTTCTCAGGGGACGTTCACGTGAGTAACATCATTTGAATGTCCGACAATATTTACAACTTCAAACTCCATAGACTAATGGAGACATTTTTATTATAACTCTTAAAATAATGTGGTAAATAAACCCTTTGCGCGCGGTGATGTAACATCGTGTTACCACTACTAAAGTTCAGATATTTGAAAGAAAAAAAAACTTACAGATATACGGTTAAATAATTATGTTTCCATAATGCAAATAAACTTATAATTTAGCGCCGTTAAAACAAAATAAATTAAAACTCGTAAATACGCGGCTCATATTACGCGGGTGCGTCTTCCATTATTGTACTCGACTGACTGAATTTATTTTAAACAACACCCGAAGAACAGCGTCCGTGTCTTCTTTGGTTATGAGTTATATCTTCGTGCTTTCTCTTATATAGACGTGTTGCTAAACTAGTGGACATTTATTTTTCACGTAGCGAGGAAAAATATTTTTTGTATTAACATTCCAGCATAATTTTAATAATTTATGTTTTAAATCCGGTGTGAAAGTGTCAATTTAAAGATTTAAACAAATACGAGTTCATCATTTTTTTAAATAAGAGAGATGTATCAAGTCTTGTATCCTACGTTGACTAGTGTGACATCACAAGAGTTAAAATGTGTACTGTGTTTTGTAAGTTATTTTCTCGTGTCTCAGAAATAATCGTTTTACGATAAAGTAAATGCGTCAACACCTTAGGGACAGTATTTCCGCAATTCACCTGTTTTCGACCGCCTAAGAAACATCCCAACCCTAATGAATGAGTTATCATTCCAGCTGTTTAAGGATGGTATCGTGGTTAACTAAGCATTCACTACCCTCCAGATGCAAAATTTCTGTACCCTAAAAAAAAAACATTTTCTCAAGTAAATATACCATTACAAAATAAAAACGAAACTTAACACTCTGAAGACCGGCCGAATACACATAGAATTTACCCTGTGCCCGGCCCATTTTTGTGAAATTTCATGCTTTGTGATGATCTTCTTAAAAATGTCATAATTATGAAAATAAATCAATTGAAACTTTTCATATTTATTTGAAACTATTTAATAAGTCATTTTTGTATGCTAGATTTGCCAACATTGGCCTTTATGGAAAACCACATTGCAATGTTTGCACATATACAGGGTCTCGCTCCCTTTTTTCTGCTTTTTGTATTCCGGAGCCGTGTAAACATGTGATTATAATAACCACGCGTTGTGTCCCGGTCCCGTGTTTTCACGTAGTTTATCAACAGCAAAAAAGTTCTAAAAGTCACAAGATGTCAATAAAATGCACTTTTTAAACAGCTGGTAAACCATGTGAAAACACGGGACCGGGACACAACGCGTGGTTTTATAATCGCGTGTTTACACGGCTCCGGGATACGATGTGTCAAATAATTTCTCAAACAAATCAAATAAAAATCCTTTACGATTAAATTTTCAGTCAGATTTATGCTTTAATTTGATTATTTACTATACATATGGCTAAAGATAATTACAACAGTAATATGTATACGTAAAATAAACTTAACAAAAAAAAACATAAAACTTTGTAGCAATGACAAACGACGGGAATAAAATAATGGTATGTAGTATTTTTCCATAATAACTTATATTTTAATATAAGTTACCAATTTAAAATACTTAATACACTTATTTTTATTTATTTGACCAATTAGCGTTTTCACCCTCTAATGGGCATTTATTTTAATCATCAAATTTGATAAGGTGAAAGGATAATTTATATAAAACTAAATATTATCTTACGTGTAGGTGCATTGGAGTTCAAACTGGCAGTAGGGTCGCCTTGAGTCACATCTGGCTGAAGGGTGTGGTTTTATAAAATGCTGCGAACGCCCAGTTGCATTCCACTGGCAAGACTACTGACTAAGCCAACTCGTTAGCGTCCACGTCGCGACCCCGGGAAATGGGATCACGCTCGTAACGGTGTGATCGCAGCAGATAACGAGAGGATGAAAGGCGAGTTTCTGGCGCCTCCAAACCAGAACCAACCAACTAAGAGAAAGTAACTCCGACAGAAACATTCATCAAAAAAGGCAACGGGAAACCGCTCTGGTCATCTTTTCTTGGAAATCGCCAACGTCGGGAAAACCTGACAAGGCACCCCAAGAAGAAGAAGTAAGTACATTTAAAAAATAAGTTGTAAAATATACCATACACAATATTTTGATTAAACAGAGTGGAATAAATTTTTAAAAACATGTGTTAGCGGTGTACTGTAAGGGAGGATTCTCTCCAATGAAAATGTCGTTAATTTTTAAAAATCAAGTGTATTTAAGAAATACACATATCGAGCTAACCCATGCCAATCTTTTTTCATCCCTCACTGTGGAAATGGCAAAGAGATCTACAAAAAGCCGTAAGATCTATCCCAAAGAATTTCAAGTTTTGTGACGAGTTGGCTATGTGACTTACGAAAACGGAAGCAACTTATATTAAGGCTGGTAAAACCCACACAAAATGAGTAAATCATACAATTTCGCCATTTTAAAACGAATGTTTTTTTTTTAATCACGCACTTATCAGTAACGGCAAGGGCAGTTATGAAGTTCATTAAGACGTAAGTAAAATATTCTTAGAAATTGAATATTACAACCAGAATT
Organism: Micrasema longulum; assembly: GCF_059751315.1. Taxonomy (NCBI): domain Eukaryota; kingdom Metazoa; phylum Arthropoda; class Insecta; order Trichoptera; family Brachycentridae; genus Micrasema; species Micrasema longulum. The sequence goes on along the minus strand of NW_028277658.1, from coordinate 596,771 downwards.
ATCTTCTTTAAAAAAAAAGAGAACATCCTTCAATAACTGAATTCTATAAAAAAAGGTTTTAACTAAAATATTTTGATGTACGTTTTTTTTAAAGAATTGCCGAAGGCATAATTTAACGTAGAAATAAAAAAAAATCTCACAAAAATTTATGTGATTTAAAATGCTTGTATTCTTTTTTTAATTTTTTTTTATTTATTTAAACTTTTTTGTTTTTTTACAGTATGCATAAGAGGTAAAACAGAGTATTCAAAAATATAGGATAATTACATAGAGATGAAATACATGTTAACAGTAAAAATAGTAAATGAAAAATCCCACAGAGGCATGGCCTGTTCGTTCAAAAACAAAAATTTCAGATTCTGAGCTAAGGCCACTTTCATGTTTAATTTGTTTTTTTCATATTACCTGTATAAAAAAATAATAATTCAATACTTAGTCTTTATATGAAAACCCAGATACTTTATTTTTGTCTTAATTTGAAATAGCGTAATCTGCCGGTCTAAAAGTAATTATATTTTAGTTACAATAAAACTTTTAAGTATATTTTTAATAGAAATACTCTTATAAATTATCGTTTGTTTTATTTTATTTTTAATTATTGCGCGATTAGAAAATAACAATCGTTTTGTTAATGGAAAATTTGTGTGATTTCCTAATTTTGCGAGCGTTTTACCAGACTACAGCCTTAACACCAATTAAAATTTTATTCGAACGAAAACTACAATGCCGTCGCATACTAGGTCTACAAAAAAGGCTACATTTTTAGACTGAAACATTTCATTGTTGACAGTCCTGAATAATATCTGTGACAGAGGAACACGAAATCACTGAAGAGTAAGTACAGAAACCATCCTTGAAACGTGAATTTTTAATGTCCAGTCACGAAGCAATATAGACTTTTCACTATCTACGCCAATTCAGAATTTCTTTTACAACTGAAATAACATTTTGAGAGAAATTCAGTTTTTTTTTACCAACTAGAATTTAAAGTCTAATTTAATTCAGAAACATTTTAAACGGGAAAAAGATTTTTTACTGAGCAGGTGTATTATATAAAATAAGTATTCCTAAGGCTTATAACTTTGTCGAAAATCCTGGGGTATTATGCTGCAAATATATGATTACATTTTGTCACCTCAGTTGACTTGTCAAATTGCTATTTTTTAATCGAAAATTGCAACACCAAAAATACGTATTTACTTATGTCTTTTCTGCCACTGGCCCCGCGGCTCTTCTCCAGTTCGTCAGGCCAATTGCTCCTATGTCACTTTCTACATTATCCAGCCATCTTAATTTTGGTCTGCCTCTGCTTCGTCTGCCTTCCGGAGTGGTATAAAAAATCTTTTTCGGGGTACGGTTATCATTCATTCTGTGCACATGGCCCAACCGTTGTAACCTTCTTATTTCGATGAATTGTGCAATGTTGCATTCACCATACTACTGTAAAGGCACTTCTCTTATTCGTGATTAAACCGTCTCCTCCACACTCCGTTTTGGTTAATAGCACCAAATATCTCCCTTAATATTTTTCTTTCTAATACTATTACCATATTTTCATCTCTTTTGGTCATAACCCAGCATTTGGCTATAAGATACAATAATAATTTGATTTAGTGCTGATACATGAGGGAAACTGACATGCATAATTTTAGTATATTTTGCATTTATTATAAGACCTATATCATGTGACCATTTAAGCAAGGAATTGTGGTCTTCTCGTTATTAACTTTCCGCAATAGATAAATGTCTGAGAAATAACAAGTGCCGTTCCATTGGTGTAAACATAATGTTGGCATACTTAACAAATTTTGACATTGATGAGACGTAAGTAATATACAATAATGGAATAATACTTTAAAAAAATATTTGAGAGAAAATGATATAAACTAATTAGATTACTAAGCATCATCGTTCCCTTTCCGCACCTCATGGTGTATGGGGTATTGCATTGGTAAACCAATCGCAAATCGTAAAAACACCTTTTAAAATAAATGTTTCATATCAACCATGCCAGGAATCAAACCCAAGATCTCTTGCGTGGCGGACAGCGGCGCTGACCATTACACCACGAGGTCGACTCTCACTAAGCAAGTCACGCATGTAATTTTGATGATATTAAAAGAGACAATGATTATCAGGTGATTATTTCCTAACCTTTGCTTACCACGAAGTGACTCTAGGTATTTTTTAAATGCTGTATATTAAACAATATTTTGAGTTTGTACAAATTTTTGTAGACAAGGACTGGATTCAACTTCCTGGGGAGCTGTTTATATTAACATATTACAACAGAGATAAAGAATATTTAAGAAAAAGTAATATAGAAGTCTAGGCATCTACAGGGCTTATGACCTGTCAATGGCTGGTTTAAGTGGCCACTTTACACACTGTTTAACATTCACCATTCTGCCTATATTTGAACATCTATATTCCTTCAATTCTTTCATCTGTTGATGTTTGTGAAGTTAAAGAGCTGAAACTTTTATTTATGCAGGTGAGATTCATCTAATTGAATTATTTCACCTACATACTACTCAAAATATTGTTGATAAATTACCTGGTCCATTAAAAAGTATAGAAATTGAAAAAATAACATTTTCAGGCGTTGCCTAGTATGTAGGTGAAATAATTCAATTAGATGAATCTCACCCGCATAAATAAAGGTTTCAGCTCTTTAACTTCACAAACATCAACAGATGAAAGACTTGAAGGAATATAGATGTTCAAATGTAGGCAGAATGGTGAATGTTACGCAGTGTGTAAAGTGGCTACTTAAACCAGCCATTGACAGGTCATAAGCCCTGTAGATGCCTAGACTTCTATATTACCTTTTCTTAAAGGTTCTTCATCTCTGTTGTAATATGTCTGTATATTAAAGGTTAATAAAGTGAGCTAATAATTGGTTGAAAGCACCTAAATATACAATTAACTGTATTAATAGGTGTCTTCGTCTCCGATGAGTTATGGAAAAAAACTATAAATAACTAACGAACGTGAACTGTCAGTTAAAAAAAATTCACTGAAATGGTCTGTACATCAAAGGGTCCTTAATCAATCAATTTTCAATATGTCATCAATCATTTTTAGGGTCCTTATACTACCGAAATTATTTTTACAGCGCTGAAATAACTTCAAAGTATAAAAGCTCAGAAGGACTTTAGTCCTTGCGATGCGACCATACACTCCACCTGCTGTTGTTAATGAAGTAGTTTTTAAGTTAAATGGGTTCCTTTGAATGTTTTTTTTAATAACTGATTTTAAATTAAAAAGCTTGAGTATGTTAATTCAAGATGTATTCAAAGAAAATACTTTGATTAATTTATACATATTATCGTATAACATACATTTTTTGTACACTTTACCAAACAAACAAGGGTTCATATCCCAATTCCAAGCTAGGTAATTAAATTTCAAAACATAATAATTATTTACAAGTTAAAATAAAAAAACAGACGAATAAAATATAAACTTACTAGTATACACATTTTGATACAAACACATATAAATACATATACATACACACATACATATATACGTACATACATATACATACAAATAAATACATACTTACTGTAATGTATTTTTTGTGAGGAGTGTGAAACTTGTCCAACGTCCAGTAAAAAAATAAAGGTTGGCATCAAATAAATAATCGATGCTAAACACCGCATCAAGTTGTATTAATATCAAATGAATATAGATTACCAGAGCAGATGCGGGCAAATAAAATTGGCATGCATGCGGAAGTTGGCAGAAATTATCAAGAAAGAAAAATGTGTGATTGTTGATGTTGGTTGCTATGAATATGAAAAATTGTTCCCATAGCAACCGTAGCTACCCATTCCTAATGGGATGAGGAGAATAACAAACACTGAAAGTTGGGAGATCAGAGGATGGCTAGGATAGGTGGACCTTTATCTGCTGGTGGTCCATCCAGCCACAGACCACTCAATGCCATCAACCACTCGCGCAACCAATTGGTTTGGGCGCATGAGACAATCCTTATTTAGTTCATACCCAGAGACACTAGAGTCCATTGACAATATACGAAATTAAAAAAACATTTTGCACAGCCCCTTAAAGACCAGAACTTTGCATGTATCGGTCTCTATATTGCGAAGCACCCCTGAGAATTTAAAATTTTAAAAAATCAGCAAATAAAATATTGATAAAATATGGATATTTTAATATGAGCAGAATCGTAAATGTTACACTGCGTCTTTAGTGGTAACATTAAGCAGCCAATTACAGATCGTGAGATGTGAAATGTTTTAAAAAAATAAAGTGTGTGCTTCAAATATTAATTTTATTTTAAAGCTTTCTTTGTAAATGTGTTTATTTGATAAGACCAGGAGATCAACTGTAGAATAGGAAAAGCAGCTACTACACTTGGAAAGCTCCAAGACAGAGTTTGGAAAAATGATAAACTTACCATATTTACCAAAATACAAGTTTATCTAGCCTGTGCACTCAGCGCGTTCCAATATAGCGGTGATACCTGGCCCACTTACAGACACTAAGAAAGAAAAATGAACTCGTTTCTTTTGCGATGTTTGCGGCGTATTCTTTGCGTGACGTGGCAGAACAAAGAGACAGATTCAGATATACTAACCCGTACTCAGATGTCTTCGGCGATGGCAATCTTAAAAAAAAGACGCCTGCGATGGCTCGGTCATGTGAGTCGAATGGAGGATGGCCAAATACCGAAAGATATTATGTATGGAGAGCTTTGTGATGCTAAACGATCCTACGGTAGTCAGCAATTGCAATTTAAAGATGTCTGTAAATGCAACATGAAGGCATTTTGCATTGACGCTGATCATTGAGAAGATCTCGCCAGGGATAGAGCTGTGTGGAGAGGAGCCGTGAAGGAGGGAAAAGCGGTACACGACGACCTCAGGCTGGAAAGTCTGAGGCTTTAAAGACTGCGAGGAAGGTAGCTACCCATGGGAGCCCCCCCCACAACCTGGAAGTTTGAGAAATTTGGCCGACTGTGCTGGTTCCGTATAGGACTAAACAGTCACCGGAAAAGCTATCTTTCCCAGTCTTCCAAATAAGTGCACATCACCATCGTCTTTCGTAGACGGACTGTTGCCATGTATATATTATCCGATTATACAATTGTCCATATCTACACTTTTGAATAAATAAACAAAATACAAATGCCGGCCGTTACACGCACATGCTCGTGGTCGATTAATTCCAGGAACAGTTGGGTTATCGGAAAATAATAAATACCTCTAGAATCTGCACCCAAGAAGGTTCTATTGAACGGAATGAATCGATAAACGTTCGAAGGCTCTACTCACCGGATCTTCCGCCCTTTTAGCGCCCACGAGCCTCATTCAATGCTCTGGATACGAGAATTTTTTTGAAAGGCCTGCGTTTAGCGAGAGCCAGAAAAAGGATAATCCTGAAAGAACGAACATTTTCTTTATTTTCAGAATTTCAGAAATTGTCATTTTCATATTTTGCATCACAAAGCAAAACTTTTCAGTATATCATTGTAATATGTATGTAAAAATAACAATAAAAAAACTAAAAATATACCTTAATTAGGGATGTACGAGTATATATAAATTATATACTTGGATAATTGGATAATTTGATAATATAAAGATAATTTAATTTAACTTGCGAACAAACAAGGAACAACAGAAAAATAATCAATTTTTTTATAGAACAAAAAAAAATTGCAATTTACTCTCCAATGACCTAAAAAATATATATATACAAAACATATACGTACTTAAAGAAAACACAAATAAAATTATTTTTACAGCCCGTGTGATGAGTGATATGTGATGTTATTTTATCGACTTTTTATTTAAACGATTGTATTATTTATTATATTATAATAAAATAAAATCACATTGTTTTTATTTACCACTTATATTTTTTATAATTTGACAACCAGCTAGTTTCGGCAATACTATGCCTTTTTCAAGATTTTATTATAATATATAATATCCTCTCATACCAGCACTTTTGCTGATTGGGAATATTTCGTACAAATAAAATATGTAATGTTTAAAAACCTTGTATTTTGTAAAAAAAAAATTATAGCGCCATTTTTGTGTAAATCCCTTCAAGGGCGTTTTAAAATAAATAAAACTCCCAGCCCGTCTCGCAGCTACATGTACGCATTGACGGTTGGGATTCTAGTTCCTTGTTTTCAATTCAGATAAATTAAAATTATAAGAGATAGGAGCTTGCAGCTGCAAGACATGCTGTAGTTGTAGCTGAGCGCATGGACGGTAAGAAATCTAGCCCCCATTTACACATGTTTAAAATTGACAAAGAAGTATAGTGGATTAATGAAATTTAAAAAAAAAAAAAGGACAAAAATTAATATGATAACAACACGTCTTGCAGCTACTAAGCACATGGGCGGTTGGAATTCTAGACACCATTTATAAAATTTAGGTATTTTTTAGTTTATATCATTGACATATGAAAGCTAGATTAAACTGTTCTGCATTAGTGATAACAAATACAAAAAAGGGAGTGACCGATAAAAATACAAAAACAAAGTAAATAATATATTAGTAATACATGAATGATATTTTTTTGTTGCATAAATAAAATAAAATACATTTTTTTATTTTTCAAATCTACGCATTAGTGTTTACTAAAAATAATGTAAATAATATTACAATTGTCACTGTAACAATTAATAAAAAACAAAAAAAAATATTATCAATTGAAAAATATATGCAGTAAAGAATCATAATTAATAATAAAATAAATTAAAAATAAAATAATAAAAACATGGGTAAGGACAAATAATTATAAAAATAAGTGTTTAGTATAAAACAGCATTTATGGATTTTTTTCTGGCCTTTCTTTCCTATTATTCTTTTGACCCAGCCTTATGGTAACCTACCTTACATCAAGATAGAATAAATAAAAAAATAGAATTTTAAGATTTAGAACAAAACAAACATTTTTGACATTACATTAAACATCGCATAAAAATTATTTGATTCGTCGCGCGTCGTTGTTAATATTTTTATAAATCATTACATAACTCATAGTGAATTTCATCATCTAGTCCCCGAAATTGAAAAACATCCTCATCGTATCAAAGGTAGATCCATTTCCGTGCTCCTTGTCTTTCTTCAAATATGTTCAATCTTTTACCAAACTAAATAAAATTCGTAACCGTAAGTACTGCCGTTACGAAAAAAATATGGTAATTTTTGGTGACAATAAATTTGTGTTCGTAAACTAAAAACGAGTTTTACGTGTGAAATTTCATCAAATTTATGCATTAAAATCAAATTGTTTGTGTAACGTTACTGAACACATGACAGCAAAAACAATTCAATCGCTTTTAAAATTAATTCTCTCGATTGAAATTCATGAAATTTATTAACGCGAAACGAAAACCCTGAAAAATCAGCGTATTAAACAAGTTGTATCAATATTTTACTTTTAACACTTTTTCAGCTTTCAGTTTATTTTCAGTATTTCACGCCGCTGAAAATCATTTATTCAGATTTATCACCGTATTGATGACCAAATGTATGATGAGTTATGATAGTCGTATTTTCCAAAACATAAGTCCACTATAAAATACAATTCCATGTCAGTTCATTCAGTGACCGACATTTTCAATAAATTTGATTTATACTACTATTTTTCTGATTTGATGGCGGAAAACTGGACGGAAATTCTATGATTAATCATTTTTATGAGAACCGTGAGAGAAATGAAAATTATTTTATGGTTTTGAATAATGGTTGATAAAAATAACGGTCTTGTCCCTTTATCGACAGTTCCATGAAAACTCTGGTTCGACGAGTTTAAACAAAAAATATCGAAGTAAACATAATTATTTAAAAAAAAAAGATATATTATTAAAATTTAAAGCATTTACTTTGTGGTCAAACATTTAAATGAATGTTTTTAAATATTTGTAAATAACCACTTACCGATTTTTCTATGTCTACCGGTTTCTTTTTAAAATCTTACATACAAACAATAAAGGGTTAAAAGTAAAGACTCTATCCTATTTTTCTCCCATTTTCTAATAGTGAGCTGTTTAAAACTCCTTTTTTTTTTTTTCAACAAAAACCTTTATTAGCGTAAAAACAAAACGTGCAGTAAAAAAATTGAACAATTAAGGTTAAACTTGCCAAAAAAGAGTCTGGCTCTTGTGTTTGGCAATCTTACAAAATATTACATAAAAGAAACAAAAAAAGATGCAAATCAAAATTATAAAATAAATTAAACAATTGTAAAAATTGAGAAGACTTAATACATTTTTATACATTTTTATTTGACATACATTTTTATTTTCAAAATACGGTCAAAGTACGGTTTTAATTCTCTGTAGAACGAGGCATCCTGTTCTTAACCTTCTCTTAATAGGGTCCGATAGGAGGCTCTCCTTATGCACCTGGAGCATAAAACCATACAATTGATTTTTCTACTCCCAGGAGCTACAACAAACTTATTTTGAGACATAAAAATAACAACATAAAGGTATGGAAATAACATAACAAGTTAAGTAGATTACACAGCTTGCCCACCACATACCACACACCGCATTTGAGGACATAAGTCTTCTTGACGGTGCCCACATACACGGAAAAGTTTCTCGTTGCTAAACGAGAAAAGCTGCCTTAAGGAGCTTTCTGTAATATGTAAGCCTTAGGAAATAAGGTAAAAAAGGTAAAAAACGTAATTAAAAATTAAGGTAAGTTCCAGAAGTTCAATGACAACGACATGATCAATTTGCCGAAATGATTGCAAAACATTTTCAAAATCTTGGAATTTTTGTAAAATCATGTAAGGCTGAGGTAAGCATTAACGAGAAAATCAAGAAAGGAGCTCTGCGCTGGTATAGACAGGTAGAGCGAATGGACAGCGAAAGAACGGCGAAGAATATTTACAATGCAAATGTTGATGGATGCAAAAATAGAGGAAGACCGAGAAAGACATGGCGAATCCAACAAATATTTGAAGATGGACATGTCAAAAGTCGGAATAATCGGCGCGCGTGCATGAAAAAATGTATAAATGTAGAGGAAGCGAAATTTGTATGCAAATATAGAGTGATGTGGCGTTATATCCTCTCTGCCTACCCTAACGGGGAAACGGCGTGCTGGTTTGTTGTTGTTGTTGAAATTTTTTTACATTGATGAGTATATATTTCAATGGAATTAAAGCAAACCATTATAATAAACATTTTCGTTGAGTAAGAAATATCAGAGGTAGAATTAAAACTAAAAACTAAATTTTATCTTCCACGTAGCTCCTCAATTAATAATTTTGAAATTCAAATTGACTTCTTTTGATATTCTATAGGACTATGGTAGCCTGTTGTACTTGCTACAACTAACTCTTTGATAACGCCCCTAAAAATTGAAACACTTAAGTAAATCATGGAAACAGAAACATTTATTTTTTCTGTACTTCTTCTTGTGACATATCAGGTATCATATGACACAATAAAAAACAATGCCTCTCTGCCCTTCGCTGCCTGGAACAACTCCACATATTTCATTTCGGTCCCGTCTCTTATATTGCGCAGGCAAGACTTTTGTCTTCCACCAGGTCCACGTTGTCCCTCAATCTTATTTATTTATTTAACTTATTGTACATAATGTTATTTGTTTATTGGCGGGCTTATTGCCAAATGGCAATTTCTTCCAACCAACCAAAAAAATAATAGCTTAATTTTTATAATTCAAGTGACAGAAAATATTCAATAGATAACGATTAAAAAGCTAAAGATATATTAAAATAGAAATAAAAGCATTTGTTAATAAATTACCTTAAATCAAAACTATTACTCAATGAGAAAAAAGAAAAAAAAGGAAAAAGGAAAGCAGGAGAGATTAAGGAAGAGAAAGGAGATGTTTCTTCAGAGATGATTTAAACAGAGATAATATAGTAACATCATTGTTGGTGGATGGGAGATGATTCTACCGTCGACCCGCATGGACACTATGAGTATGAGAAGAATGAGAAATTCGGGATGGGTATTAAGAGAGTGCCCCGAGAATAAGAACGAAGAGGTTAACCATGAACTGATAAGCGTTGAAATTTTTCACGCAGGTATACAGTAGCGTTAGGACCATGAAGTACATTGAACAGAAGTGAGAGGGTTCTTATTTCTTGTTAATCTTACGCATTAGTTATAATTTGGATGGTTTTATACTTGTCTCGACGCGGGATGTGAACTTAATAAGTTATCTTATATTATAGTTTTAATATTTTTATAAAGATGAATCAATTTTTTTGTATTCTGGATATGATATAAGTTAATTAAAGTTATTGATAAGTATACAGGTGATGTTTTTTAAATGAAGCGCAAAGAATATAATTAACACGAAATTTATTTTTTAAACACTTATTCCAACAAAATGGTATTCGTTTCAACAGTTTTTACAACTTCTAACGGTGCACTAATAGTCGAGCGCACTTAAAATGCTCACAAAGAATTACTAAACATTCCCGTCCTTTATTTTCAACAGAACTCAACAAGTTAATCCTTTATTCTTCGTATATATACATGTTTCTTTTTGTTTCAAGTCTAAATAAAAAGTCGGTGTTAGTGTTAAAAAACTAAACAGCCTGACATGAAATTAAATTTTGCTAACGAATTGGAATTATAATTTTGTTTGATTTTTTATACTTTAATAACTTAGATCACAGATTTATTTGTCTTATTTTTCCTATCCTTCCTCTACCGGATGGAGGTTTTCCAACCTCCATTCATGATTTCCGTCATCCTAGCAATTTTCATTTCCTTGGCAGGTGCCTTGAATAAGGATTGAGTGCTGCAATAGAACCAGTCACGCAAGTTCTTGAACCAAGTGCGCTTTCTACTTGCACTACGTCTTCCTTCAATCCTTCCCTGTAGAATGACTTATAAAATGTTATATTTTTCGCTTCTCATCACGTTTCCAAATGACTTAAGTTTTCTTTTATTTATGGTATTTCTCTTCAGTACCTTATTATCTTTTTTCTTCCGGTAGAGAACGTCATCGTTTCGGACTCTACGCACCCATAAGATTTTCGATTTCCTCCTGGAGCACCAAATTTCAAAAGCATCTATCTTTTTTGAAGTGTTTTGGGTGCGAGTCCGAGGTTTTGACGCCGCAAAAAAGTACTGAGAAGACATAAAATTGTACAATACGCATTCAAAGGTCTACGCATCCTGAAAAAGCTGTCTTACGCCATCTTTATTCGGATTTTGATATCTTGCGAAGGATCTCATTTACCTTTCAGCCGTTATCCTCAATATTAATATTGATAGACTTGCTCAATAACCTGCGCTCCCACTTTTGATGGCATTGGGAAAGTTTATGACTTTTTTTCTGGTTGACCATACATTTGGTCTTGGAAATATTCATTTCTAGTCCTTTATTCAAACCAGCCTTGTGTATTTTGTCTAATAATAGCTGCAGGCTTTCTGTAATATCTGCTAGAAGGACAGTATCATCCGCGGATTGGATGTACAGGTATATTAATAATTAATATTACATTACCTTCTTCCTAATTCTCTCTATCTCACCTGCTGACAAGCTTCAAAATAGAGGCTTAGCAGGTTATTCCTTAAAAAAAAAACGATCTATCTGTACTATTAAAAATCGATAATCTTCTTGTTTATACAGCAAACCATAGAAATAATTATTACAATATTTGAATTTGTCCAAATGTTCGTGTACAAAATATTGGATTTCACCCCCTCGGAAGTCATTAAGATTAACAAATTACAACAGGGATAGAGAATACCTTAAATAATGGAATATGAAAGTCTAGGCATTTACAGGACTTATGACCATTGACCATTTTACCTTTGTTTTAGTGAATGTTACGCAGCGTGTGGCCACTTAAACCAGCAAACTCCAGTAACAACTTTTATCAAGCGAAAGCGATATTGTTTGCTTGGCCATGTGCTACGGATGCCTCTTGAGAGCCTTAACCATGTTTGCTTACTTTACAAGGCATCAGGTTATCGACGTTCACTGCTAACTGTTCGTCGGCGGTTCGTATCAGAACTACGGGACGCGAAACTAACTTGGGAGGATGCACAAGAGCTGGGAGCCAATAGTTATGTTTGGGAGATCTTTGTGGCCACCATATGCTCCAGCTAAGAAGCGGGCAAGTTAATAGATTATCACTGGTTATGAATCAACTTACTTTCATCTGACAGATGAGCGAGATTCGCGGCCTTTGGTATTTAAATACAGTGCCCTATGCACCCATGGATACAAAAAGAGAAATGATGAAGATAAAATACTTCATTTAGTTATGTTTCATTTATGAAACTAACATAACTTATTGTATGTATGGCTTTTCTCATAATATAAAGAGACTTAGAGAACGAAGATGAAATTAATATAATTTATTGAGGTTCCTTTGTACTTAAACCATTCAATGTAAGAACTTAATGTGATTCTTGCCATAGATTAAAGTATTAAGTAGCAAAGGCTTGTCATATTAAGTGGAGCTACTTCTGAATAATGAAGGTACAAAGAGATTTATTATTAGTTTTTTATTTATTTTTAAAGAACTTAAGAATAGGAGCAAAAATGAGTGATATAACAGTTAATTATATTTGGTGTGCTGACGATGCCGTTGCTTTATTTAGCTAGTATCAAAGAAGATCCACTATTCTTGGTGACAAAAATTTACGATGTTTGCAAGAAAGGCGATTTGTTCATTAATGTTGACAAATCGAAAGTAACGGTTTTTGAAAGGGATGTAACTATATCTAAGATCAGCGGGAACGGAGATATTCTGAATCAGGTACATGAATTAAAGTATCAAGGAAGTATGCCTAGAGATGGAAAGACTGAAAAAAATGTTAAAAGGAGTGTCAAAGAAGTGACTGCCAAAAACTTCCGCGCGTTACAGTGTTGTGTAGTTATTACACACGTCAGAAATGAGATATTTGAAATGATAAAAATGAATTATTCATAGGCAATTGCTTCAATTATTTTTAGTTGAAGTCAAAAGTGATAATATTTATAATTTGATTCCGAAAAACATGAAAAAATCATTAGCTCATGCTTGCAGAGCAAATAAAATAATCTCCCCTTAATATTATCATATTTCACTTAAATTGTAAATAATTTAAGGAATTGACTATGAATGTTCTTCCATTTTATCGATTTAAAATCTCAGATTTTTTAAATATATTTTCAAACAGCACTGTGCGAATGATTTTGGTTCAACACGGGAAGGGTTAAATTTATCATATGCAATGTGTAATAGCTATATCTCCGAAAAAATAGAATCAAAATGACTATGAAATATAACAAATATAACTTTGCGTGAATATTCAAACATACGTGGGTACTAACTATGCACGACACTCTCCGATTCCGCGTTTACATTCCTTAGCCAACAAATTTACTTGTGAAATAGACATTTTTAATACGACAATTATTAATTTTAAAACGTTCTTAAATGCACTGTTTGAAGCAAATTATTAATGTCGTAATAGAACTTTCTTTTTCATACAATTCTTTCTCCGTTTTTGATGTGTATTATTATTATCTTATCTCTTTCTGATATTAATTTATCAAATATTTTTGTGTACCGTATATTATATTATTTTCACATATATACTTACTATTTGTTTTTAAGATAAATTTGTTAATAACATTTTTTTTTATACGTATATATGTGTATATATGTGTGTATATATATATTTAGAATTCTTAACAAGTTATTTACAATTTGTTTTTTAATTTTAACATTGTTCTTATATTCATATTTTTAATCTTTTTTTTTTTATGCAAAGTTTCGCTTTTTATTTTGCATTGCAGTTTGCTTTTTATTGTTTCTACATGTATATAAAATCTTTTTTTATTTCTTTTAATGTGTTGTGTATTTATAAAATTATTACTTTCTTTGTTTGTAGTTACCTGTATATTTATTTTTATACTTATAAGTATATGAAAATGTATTTATTTTTTGTTTGAATTCTTTACAAGTTACTTACAATTTGCTTTTTAATTCAATTACTTTTATTATATCTATATAAAATTATTTTTTTCTTTTTACTATGTAAAGTTTCACTTTTTATTTTGCATGGCAGTATGCTTCTTATTGTTTCTAAATGTATTGTTTATCTTTTAAATTTTTACGCACTATGTTTGTACTTAACTGTATATTTTTTGTAAATGCCCCTTGGGCGTATTGTAAAATTAAATAAATAAATAAATAAATAAATATCCTGTGATAAAAGCCATAAATCATTCTCTCCGGATAGAGGAATTTTGTGTTTTCCTGATTTGGCAAAGTGATAATTAAATTATAACTTTCACGCGTTTTAAAAGTACAAAGATAGGGGCTTGAATATGTATACATTTCTAAAGCTCGTATTACATGGATCAGAAAATGGTACAAGACCTTGCGCAATTTCTCGTGCAGAATCTTGTACAATAATAATTTAATTTGATATTTTACACGATGCAGTTTCTGGGATGTTAAAATGCGCGTATGCATGTAGGACTATGGAATACATTGCCAATAAAAGGATGAAATAAAAATACCTTTCGATAAAGTAATACAATTTTAGAAAACAAATTTGGCAATTTTTCATTTGAAACTGAAACAGAAAACCTGCATTCAAGTACGGAAAGTGTCTCAAAAAACCCGTACAAAAAGTATAACAAAATAATTATCAAATCTTTACATTTGGCGAACGGTTAATTTTCTTAGAATTTAAGTCAAAGTAGTTACGGCCTTACTTCGTTTGATGGCGGAAATCTTACACAAGATCTATCCAAGAAACCACTTTTGGTTTGTTTCGAGAATTGAGGACCGTTTTCACAAAGTGAAGTTTCTACAAAAAAAACCAAATGCGTTTTTTTATTGAAATTGGTTCATCCATGTGAGCTTTATCAATTGGTGAAATGAAACTTTAACCAAACGATACATATGCAAAGTAGTAGTGGTTCAAATATCGTGATTTTTTACAAAACGAAATAACTACACTACATAGAATTTTCACAAAGCAAAATATCTACATACTTTTTTGGGGTGTTAAGTTTTTTAAAATCAAAAAAAAATCACAAAAAAAACATGATTTCAGCCAAGAAAAAAGAAGTACAATTATAATAATAAAATAGTATTATTTGAACTATTCTTTGTTTTCACTTTATTTGTGCTATTATGTATGTAAACAATATATAGGAGGTAATTACCTAAATCTGTATATTTACATAGGTACTTAGATATGATGAAATAACGTATAGTTAAATATAAGTTATTAATTTTAAAAATACTTGGTACACTTTCACTAATTTATTTGACCAATTAGCGCTTTCACCCTCTAATGGACACCATTTTTAAGATGCCTATTAGGGGGTAAAACAACTAATTGGTCAAATAAGTAAGTAGAAGTGTACCAAGTACTTTTTTGAATTCATAACTTATATGTAACTATAAGTTACTACGTCGTTCTAATGGAATTCCATCAAGAATTGTCGATAAATAATTTAAATAAAAAAAAGGACTTATATATGTCAGTAGACATACAATTTTACAAAAAAAATAGTTTAAAATGATTTCATGCAAAAGTAAACTTATTTAATTCCCGACATAAATCAATATTCCATACATTCCTATCACAAAAACATGTAGATATTTCTTTTTTTGTGAAAATTCGTGAATTTAAAACATGTTTATAAATAATTTTACTAATTCTACATTGTTGATTTTTAGTACATGAGTAAGAATTTTATGTAAATATAAAATGTAATTTGTATTTTATTTAAAATCGTATTAGTTTTATTTTTAACATGAAAAAACCTTTTCCTGAAAAATCTACATTTTATAGATGGTTAAAACGGTCCTCAATTATTGTAAAAGAGCTTGTACCATTTTCTGACCCGTGTAATATGAGCTTAATACTTTGTTTCATTATCTTTTCGTCGAAATACGTTATTAATGCAGAGCCGTCAAGAATCAACTCGAGAACTGTCAGTTAGTTCAAGTACATGTTGAACGACGCCGACGCAAAGTTGCTGATTGAAATAAACATATTATAAAATTTAACTTCATCATCGTCATCATTCCTGTAATGACTTGATGGTGGCCAAAAAAAATGGTTATTGTAGCCTAAATCTGAGTGCAAGACAAGTGAGTACGGATAATTCTTTATAACTCGTTGGTGCGAAGTAGACTCTAGAGTACATCGATGATTTGGGGACCGTGTGAGTTAAAGTACTCTCTTATGGTGGAGAGGGTTCAGAAGAAAATTTCTTCGGTTTCTCTAGATGGGGGAGTGCAGATATTATCCATGGCTCAATTCCACTGAGTTTCTCCAGGGTATGCTTAGTAACAGCAGTTTGAAGACCAGAAGGAATGTGTATTTTACTAAGCACACCTTTCGATTGTTGCGCGGTACTATTTACAACCCTGAAATTATGCGGAGCATCAAGTTTTATGCTCCGGAAAATTAGTTTAGACAGCGTCAGCATAGACTGTTTCACATTCCAATAAACAGGACCAACCTGCCAATTTTTATACCTGTTGGAAGAACTATCTTTATGTTGAACAATATGACTTTGGACATTGACATTTTTCACGTCTCTCAGGGAGTTTTTCGTTACAAGATTCCCTTACTTTTTTAACATATTATTCTCTGGATATTATGAATATTTAGAATTTGTATATCTGGGTAGTATGTTTACTAGAGATGGAAATATGGACAAGGATATTGAAAGGAGGGTTAGTGCCGGTAACAGAGTTAATGGTGCCTTAAAGTCTGTCGTAGCAAATAAGTGTCTATCGCAAGAGGCTAAATTAGCAGTTCATAATGGAGTTCTGGTACCAACCCTAATGTATGGAAGCGAAGCATGGAGTTGGAAAAAAAGGGACGAAAGTAGACTGAATGCTGTTGAAATGCGATCCCTCAGGCGAATGTGCGGAAAAACAATGTATGATAGGTGCCCTAATGTCGAAATTAGAGCAGAATGCAAGGCTGAGTTAAGCATTATCGACAAAATTAAGAAAGGTCTTTTCGATGGTTCGGTCATGTGGAGCGAATGAATGATGAAAGAACGGCTAAAAAGATTTATGATGCGAATGTGTCTGGTTGTAGAAGTCGAGGAAGGCCGAGAAAGACATGGCATGATCAAGTACAACAAATTCTTGAAAGTGGTCATGTGAAAAGTCGGAATAATCGACGTGCGTGCATGAGAAGATGTATGAATGTGAAGGAAGCAAAGGAAGTGTGCCAGGACAGAGTGGTGTGGCGTTCTATCCTCTCTGCCTACCCCTCTGGGGAAATGGCATGATGGTTAGTTAGTTAGTTAGTTAGTTATTTTTATAAATACCTAGTTTTACCTCAAAAATTTAATTATTTACATTTGTTTGTACGAAGATATTCCATTTTGTAATGTACATATTTATAAAAATATAAAATTGAAATTGAAAAATAAAAAACACTTTAAGCCTCCTGCCGATGGCAACGTTCTACGTGGCTCAGCCTACTCTCACGTCGTGACCAGCACAGTAGCAATATCTCTTGAGCAGTGAGTGTCATAACGTCACTACAATTCCCTTTCCGCACCTTATGGTACATAGGGCACTGAATTGGTACATCAACTGCGGCGTATCTTGATTATTTTCGTTACCTAAAGATAAGATGATCAGTCTAACGCTTCAGGTGCTAAATCTAGGGATTTATCTGGCTGGTGTAAACAACCACTTTACACACTATGTATAAACACTAGCTTTTAAAAAAAGTAATATCAAATATCTGTTTTTTCAATGTCGGTTTTTCAGCTTTCAATTACAAGATCTTGAAGCAGGATCCAGGAAATATAGAATATTCTCAATAGACGTTCACATGATCATCAAAAGTATTTATCATGCGCTATTGTTCTTGGAATTGGTTATAATGGTAATTGAACGCAATAACCTTTAACATACATTTTGGTATCCAGAGCTTCGGAAATGATCGCCTGATAATCACTGTCTCTTTTCATCTTATTAAAACTATATGTTTGCTTAGTGTTCAAATGAGATCACAACCTTTTCTCTAAAATGAATTCTTTATAAATTTTTCCCGGGGTTCTCGATATTTTGTTATTTTCGGAAATCCTAGTAGACAAAATATTTCATTTGAAATAATTTAATATACCTTAATATGTGATTTAATTTCATTATTTTGCATCAAGGTTTAAAAGTAGTTGTAGAGATATTAATTAATTAAGTACGTTTTGCAACGTCGCGCTGGTTACATCACTGAAACGAGCGTGTTAACCAGAATCAATGATCTATATTTCCATTTTCAGAATAATAAATTGCAATTTTTTCAGACTGCTAAAGCCGCGTACATGACATGTAAAGCTACTTACTACAGGCGTCCAAAGTATATTTTAAAAAAGGGAAAATGTTGTACGTGAGAAGGTTTTCACGGTCACTTTTATCAATATGTTTCATTGTTGGGTGATACCACGTGTGTTGAATTTGTTCCGACGTTTCGGCTACCATTGCAGGAGCCATCTTCAGAATAAACTGAGTATTATGTAGAAAATAGGGTGTGTTTAAGTGCTAGTAATTTGTACCGTGTTGCAGTCGCCAGTAGACATACTACAAAAATGAATAGAAATGTGCCTACTGCCTTTTATTTACATTTAAGTCAAGATTGAAATGTCACTATCTAAATATTTAAATTGTTCCTTTATCCTTCTTCTTTCCTTCCCATCCCCTCTCCTCTCTTCATAGTATAGTGTTATTATTTTTTTTCATATATTTATTTTTGCAAATCTTTGCTTTTAATTTTTGTATAAAATTGTAAGATTCAATATGTCCATATATTTATAATTTTCTCGAATTGAACCGTTTGGATAGGTAGGAAGAAATTGCCTTAAGGCAATAGCCCGCCCTTATATGTATATATTTTGTATATGTATATAAAGTTTCAAATAAAATAAATAAATATAATTGTTTCTGGATATTTTCACCTTGGATGATTGCCGCCTTCTCAAGTCTGATATAAATAAGATATTTGATTGGGGAACTCAGAACCAACTAAATTTAAATGTTTCTAAATGTTATGCATTCAAAACGATTTTGTTACGGTACTGTATGGGAGTGTGTTCACTTAAACAAACTGCCACTGTCAAAGATCTGGGAGTTATGTTTGATACTAGACTGAAATTTCATACTCGCATAGTCTGTGACAATGCGCGCAAAATATTGTTTGTTTTCCGAACAGCTAAGGTGTTCTTTAATACTCGTGTTTTTAGGCCTCTTTATAACTCATTGGTGCGAAGCAAATTTGAGTGTGGATCTCTGATCTGGGCACCCCACAAATTGAAGTACTCTCTAATGGTGGAGATGGTTCAGAAGAAATTTCTGAGGTATCTTTACTTACAGAAATGCGGATATTGTACCCGTCTGACTTCATATTGGGAATACTTGACTACAATAGTTTGGAAAAAAGAAGAAATGCATACTGGCTTATGTATTTTTTCAGATTAAATCGTGGTATTACGATCAACATATGTAATGGAGAGTATTTTTATTTATGTTCCTAATGACTACCTTAGACATAGGCAGCTTAAGCTGTTTTATCTTCCTGCTTGCAGAACCAAATTGCTCATGGTAATGCCAGTAGGAAGAGCAATGTCAACAATGTTTGAGTATGTTCAAATGCTTGCAGACTGGCTGGATTTTCTCCCTAGAGAGTTATTCATATTTAAATTTATTTCAAAAGAGAGAGAAAACATTTTTGAAGAGGGTTAATGTTACACAGTGTGTAAAGTGGCAACTTAAACCAGCCAGTGACAGGTCATAAGCCCTGTAAATGCCCAGACTTCCATATTCCTCTTCAGAAATGTTTTTCCTCTCTGTTGAAAAAAATTTAAAAGCAATGTCTTTACTCAACCGCATCTCTCGGGATATTTACATCTTTCATATTAGTTTAAAAAAGTTCAGAAATGATAGCATCCTTTTTATATAATTGCTAGGTATTTTTATTTTACCGTCTTTGTACATTTTAATTTAAGTACTAATTTTTTGTTGTTACCTATGCATTGAAATATTTTTGTCATGAACATAAACGTAAATAAATTGAAATTGAAATAAATCGTAGAATAATAATTATTTAAAAATACATGTTTATTTTTTACGGCCTTTGATGAGTTAATGGGATAAAAAGAGACAATGATTATCAAGTGATTGTTTCCTTACGTCAGGTTATTTATTCCACAGTGACTTGTCACAATTTTTTAACACGGCATGTTAAAGCTTTAAGAAATCATTTGAGTTCGTGCGTATGTATCATGTCCAAAATATGAATAAGGAAGCCCGAAAAAGAATTTTGTCGAGTTAAACATTCAAATAGATTTTACGTGAAATAGGCGATAATACATATGAAGGGTTTTATCAGTGTAACGATAGCGGAGTATGCAGTTTTAACGTTTGTCCAGAACCTAAAACAGTAAAGATAAATGACGATAAAATGTAGCTATTGCCAATAAAATTGTTAGATTCTAGAAACACTATTTTTAAGCTTCTTTTCCGTGAAATCGTGATTACATTTTTATATTTATTTTCCACAATTTGCAGTGATTTATATCTAAGTTTGAATCCAGTCCAGGCAGATAAAAAATACAGTTTTGTGTGTAAAATAGAAGTTTGGGTTTCCCTGAGATTGCCTTTAGTACTTTCATCTCTGACGTTCTGAGCAGTTATTTGGTTTTTCTATTTAGTTTTTCTACTTGGCTTTCGGTATTTTTTATTTTCTCTCTATCTATCCTCGCACCTGTTGTATACACCATGATTTGGTCTGGCCTACGTTTTGTATATCCGAATTATGTTACCAATATTCATGTGTTTATTGTACTATTCGACATTTCTTAGGCATCCAGATGTTAACTAACTGAAATGGATATGTTCTCATCATCACCATGACAGCATCATCTGCATGGCATGTGATGATAATGACCTCATCTCGCTTAGTGGATTCACTACTTTTTTTATTCTTAAAAGCATGTTTTCATATATATTTATTCTGTTTGTGAAAAAAAAGGTTTTAGACGTTTATATTGTTGTTGTATATTTAGTTATAAAGGTGCTAAACTTGCTTTGTTTCTTTGTTGTTCTCAATATGTGTTATTTTCTAAATACTAATATTGTTTATGTCCCGAATTGAGTTGTTGTAACTCCTGGGAATGTAATTCAACGTATTATACTTGTAAAATACTTTGTGTTATATGATTTATAAATAAAATTAAAAAAATTAAAAAACAACCTAGGACAAGTGTTTTCAATTCGATAGCTGCTCTCAGATAAAAATCCTGAATAAGGAAGGAAATCGAGTAGAGATAAGTCCTTCTCGTTGTATAGTGGTTGGCATTTTCACCTAGACTGCAATATTTCATTGTTTCTGGACCGGCACATGAAGCGTAGGACTGATTGCCTTACCTTTATGCAACAGATCATCTAAATACACTGCATTTGGTTTACAAATGCAAGGCCCTATGCACCATTGGGTGCTAAACACAAAAAATTCTGAACATGTCGGGACCAAAACACAAAATTGTATAAAAGTTGACTTTGCCTGTTTTTCTTGTATGCTCACTGAAAATTGAAACTGAAAATTTTAGAAATTAAAGTTTTATTTTATTTAAAGTGAAGTAATGATACTCGTTTGTCATTAAATGTCATAATTGCTATTCATGTGACGTGGGAGCGGGTGGAGCCACGCGGAACGTGGCGACCGGAATGAGGCCGTAAGTACATTATTCTTACGGCACTCAGATTTAGAGCTCCCTTGCGATAGGAGATATTTCTTTATAATAAACTTCGTCTCTACAATAACTATCTTTACTTTGACAACTTTCCTTTTATTACATTATCTAAAACATGATTTTCATTGTCTTCTCTTTTGTTTAGTGTAACACAATATTGCAGCGCCGTACGCAATAGATTTTTAGAGCTCTGCCTGTTTTTGCTTTAAGTTCGATAATACTCCAGTTTTATTTACCGTAATAAAGTCACATTACATAAAAATTAACCTTTTTCTTCACTGGCAAACTCAGTAATGAAGAAGTTCTCAAGTTCAGATGTATAATACTTCATTTAATGAATTATGCAGACCCGCAGAATGTTTTTATACGTTCGCGACCTTTAGAAAAACGTTATTTCTAGCGCCTGACAAATTTCCTCTAATAACACTGACGTATTATGATGAAATATTTTGCGATTCAAATAACCGTATTTGCCAAAGTGATGAGAAGGGCCGTAAAAAATATTTAAGCTTCCACAAAAATGATAAACGGTTGCTTAAGTACAAAAAGTAAATGCCAACTATTTGGCAGAATGCCTGCATTTTAAACCAACTACAAGGAACGGGGAACTTTGGTTCGCCATTTCCTGCAACTTCGGGGTGTTTTAAAGTGATGACGTTTGTTTGGCAACAAAGGGGATTTATTTATTTTCAGTAATCCTTGTGCATGAAATATGACGTGGAAAACACATTGTTTATTTAAAGGTTTTTTGGTATACATATGATCCATTGCAGGATTATTCTGATTTTTTAATTAGTTTTTTTAATGATTTCGAATGATATCATCATCCTAATAAATTTTCTCTTTGTATAAACGCTGTTAATCAATGCATTTAATTTTGTCAATTCCTACTTTTGATAAAAATGCAAAAAAAAATGTCATTATCAGCGATATATTGCACTGTGTAAATAATGCTTAAAAAGATCCTGATTCGTTTTATATTAATATCTTTAAAAAATATTCAATTAAATTTTTAATTTTTTTTCCAACCAAATAATGTCTAGCCTGCCTTTTATACAAATAATGATATTGGTAAATTATTACCTAATAATAATTATAAAAAAGGTTAATTTAATCATTTAGGTGTTACCTAATTAAAATGTAATTATTGGCTTTTAGTTAACGTTGGAAGAACATCAAGAAATTTGGATGTATCTTCAAAACAACAATTTTTCGAAATCGCTAACCACCTTATCAGTTTTAATCAAAACTTTAATGAAGATACAGGAGTTGAAATCTAATATACATACATATGACAAAGGATTAAAAGTAAGTAATATGGAAAAATTTTACATAAGGAAGGCTTTCAAAAATAATAAACTCTTAATCAATTATTAAACAACCTTTCAATATAGCCCATTACACGAAATTTTTTTTATTTTTTTTTTATTTATTGGGGATATCAACAGTAATACATGTAATACAAATATAACAAATAACATATACAGAGAATAAAACCAATGACAGATATCCACAGAAATACATTAAATACACGTACAATACATACTAGTGTGTTTGTGTGAGTGTAAGTGAGTGAGAGGGTGGGTGTGTGGGTGTTATATTGGAAAGAGGGTGTCAGGTATCGAAAATATAAATATATATAAAATATTAAGAAATAGAGATAAAATTTAATAAAATAAAATAAAACTTTATTATTGAAACTAAGTATGTATAAGACAAAAAAGTATGTTTTAAGACGCGCATTTTAAATGTTATTTTTTTACAATCAAATGGATCAATAATGGGAAAGTTCAAATTATATTCACTAGCAAAACGTATAAGTGGAGAGTTCTGGGCATAGTTCGTACGAACTGCTGGCACATGAAATAGAGAGCTCGACGTGTGACGGGTGCGGTAGCCGGGGACATTTAATGATAACTCTGACAAAAGAGCCGGACTATCAAGGCGTCCACTGAGTATGTCATGAAGCACCCCCATGTCCAACAGTAGACGGCGATCTTCTAAAGTAAGCAAGTGGTGTTTTTTGCAGGAAGACATATAATTGAGATCGGTATACCTGCATCTCCAGTTAAGATGTCTAAGAAATGTCCATTGAATTTTCTCAAACTTTTCTTTATGTGTGACATATTGTGGAGACCAAACAGAAGAGGCATACTCGAGCAAACTGCGAACATGAGCAAAGTAGACCATTTTAATACACGCGATATCTTTAAATACCTGGCATGTACGAAGTACAAAACCAAGGTTTCTATGTGCACGGGTCAGTATGTCATCGAAGTGACTCTCAGATATTCCATTGAAATGGTCACCTTATACCTATTAAACTCACGCTCCTCCATTCATCTCCTTCCCCTTTTTTCAATCATTTGCCTACTACATCAAATATTATCACATATTCTTTTAATTTCTAATTCTTGTTTTTAAAATCCAAAGTCACTCACAAACGAGTGAAGGCGTATATTAAAAATTTTTTTTTGAAAAATCAGGGCATGTAAGGGTCAAACTCGTGGTGTAATGTTCAGCGCGTTTGCCTACCATTCAAGAGGTCTTGGGTTCGATTCCTGATATGGTTGATATGAAATATTTATAAAAAAGGGTGTTTCCACACTAGAATATTTCATAGTCCCTGGACTGGTACCTGAAGCGTAAGACTGATCATCTTACCTTCATGTAACAAAAAATGATCAAGATACGCTGAGATTGGTGTACCAATGCAGTTCCATATGCACCAGTAGGTGCAGAAAGGGAATGATAATAATAATGACAGAGTTGTTTATTTAAAAGCATGTGGTTTCAAATCAATTTTGGAACAATTACGGTGATGGTGTAATTTGGTTTTTTCATGTTAGTTTAATCGGAATTGTGACGATAAGACGGGTACGTTCTGAAACATGTTGACATAGAAAAGGCGGTATGTGGTTATATACACATATTTTATAACATTTAGAAGCAATATATTTGATAATCGAGCTGTTAATTCTTTGCGAAAAGTAACTTAAATATCTCCGATAAACATTTATTTAAATTAAAAATTATAGTTTTTGAAATCCCATCAGAAATGAATGCAGGAACTCCGTACGCCTGTTACAGATACTTTGTTTTAAAAAACATTTCTCTATCACAGATAAAATAAGTAACATAATACTTTCAAATGCATTAAATCCACTTTGTAAAAATAATTTGATCATCAATGTTATTTTTTATTTATTGTTTTTATTTTTTATTTTTTAATTTGTTTATTTTTCAATATATAAATTATTTACAAAGAAACATAATTTCAAAAACACACTTTAGTAAAATACATTTTAAAATTGAGCTACGGCATGAATTGGAAAAAATGCCCACAAAGACTACAGCGCCTAAGCGTGGGCTTTTCCTTTTTTAATTATTAAAAAGTTTATGGCACATATATATGGTATGACATGACCATGAAAAGAAAAGAAAAGAAAAGAAAAGAAAAGAAAAGAAAAGAAAAGAAAAGAAAAGAAAAGAAAAGAAAAGAAAAGAAAAGAAAAGAAAAGAAAAGAAAAGAAAAGAAAAGAAAAGAAAAGAAAAGAAAAGAAAAGAAAAGAAAAGAAAAGAAAAGAAAAGAAAAGAAAAGAAAAGAAAAGAAAAGAAAAGAAAAGAAAAGAAAAGAAAAGAAAAGAAAAGAAAAGAAAAGAAAAGAAAAGAAAAGAAAAGAAAAGAAAAGAAAAGAAAAGAAAAGAAAAGAAAAGAAAAGAAAAGAAAAGAAAAGAAAAGAAAAGAAAAGAAAAGAAAAGAAAAGAAAAGAAAAGAAAAGAAAAGAAAAGAAAAGAAAAGAAAAGAAAAGAAAAGAAAAGAAAAGAAAAGAAAAGAAAAGAAAAGAAAAGAAAAGAAAAGAAAAGAAAAGAAAAGAAAAGAAAAGAAAAGAAAAGAAAAGAAAAGAAAAGAAAAGAAAAGAAAATAAATTTAAAAGAAAAACCAAATTCACATATGCTGAAATTACAAAAATATGATTTATTTGCATACTGCATTTATTTTTATTCTTAATTATTTATTTTTTAAAGAATGTGTCTACCTGCTCCTTTTAAACAAAACTAGAAATCCATATATAAGTTTTGACACACGGCCGTCAGCGGCATGCCATTATAATGCAAACAGCATTTTGATTTATTTGTCAATTAGAAGAAACATTTTAAGCTGGACGCCGTTGGTTTGAGCTGTAATTCTTTTCAAAAATATAAAGCGGTTTGTGAAACTGTGTAGGTACATTCAATACATTTTCTGACTGGCATCCTTATTTCAAAATTGGTTACATTTTT
Source organism: Micrasema longulum (assembly GCF_059751315.1). Lineage (NCBI taxonomy): Eukaryota > Metazoa > Arthropoda > Insecta > Trichoptera > Brachycentridae > Micrasema > Micrasema longulum. The sequence continues at coordinate 570,751 of NW_028277658.1, read as the reverse complement.
TAACACTCACCTCGAAAATCATATATTTTTACCTCTTCCAACCCTTATAATATTCCGCCTTACATCATATCTACAAGATTAACTCTCGTCATTATAGGAAACTGACAGTTTTATATGTTAACCGCGGTTTAACGTGACAGTTCTCGTATTTCCAGGGGTGGAGCAGGGTAATAGGTATCACAAAGTCTCCAACCCCTTCCATTAGATTATCCTTTTTTGATGGAAACAACCTAACGCTCTGAGCAAATGGTCCGTCCCTTATAAATGTACGTTTGTGTACATTGAACCTTTGTGTGTTTGATCTTCTGCGTTTATTAAAAGTTTGAAGACAGCAATTTTTCGATAAATTGGTAGCCATTTTCAATACCAAACTTAGTTTTTATTTATTTATTTGATAATTTTTCTTATAATAATTATTCGTTATGGTTTTCAAATGAGTTTTTGTTTGGTCAAGATCATTGGCATGTTTATTTATTTTATAGTAAACATACATTGGATGATAAAGTCGCACAGAAAATAAAATAAATGATTAACAAAAAAGAGCGTGTAAACTTGGGCACCCTGAAAAATCTGCAATCGCGGAACACTTAATTAACACAGGACTTTTTTTCGCCTTCGAACCAAAGATTAAGCATAAACCAAGAAATCAGAGTGCGCGGATAATAAAAGAGGCAATTGAAATACGCAATCACTCATATAACATAAACACAGATGACGGGCTGAAATTACACTTAACGTGGTTCCCGGCACTACATACTACAAAAACGCTACAAATGTGTCTACTGCCGACTGCGACACGTTACAAATTACTGGTATATAAAACATATTCATTTTACAAAACATACAGTTTTCCTAAAGATGTCTCTTGCAATGGTAGTTGAAACGTCGGAACGAAGCCAACTTAGACGGGATAACCCAAAAAAGATACATATTGATAAAACATACTACTTATTTACTGTAAACACTAAAAACAAGGAATTAAAAAAAAACATATTTTTTTTAGTTTTTAGTAGTAGAACTTAGGAACACAAGATTGACGTGGGAGTAAGCGTGAATATTGGGAGGCGATAGGGTCTCCTGGAGGCATCTGGAGATATCCAAATTCTTTGGGGTAAATGTGGAAAAGAAAAAATACAAAATCGTAATTATAAGGAAATTTCTTTTTTTTAACAACTTGTTATAAGGATCCATAAAATACTGATGAGTGAAAAAATGTTTTTTTGTACTAAATAGTAACACAAAAATATTTTCAAAATATTTTTTTCAATATCCCGCTAAAACGCTTTATTTCATTGGCCACGCCCCTAAATACGTCACGAATCAGTTAAATTTTTATCGTCGTTTATAGCCGTTTAAAAAAATCGTCGTATATTGCTCAAATCTTAACGTCACGATTGTCAAGGCCTATTTTGTCGCGTTTTTGTGGAGGCGTATTTTTTGCTATTTTATTTTTAAAATCATGAATGTGCAAAAATTTTCTTAATCCATTTAGCTTATTTTTATCGGCGTTCGTAATATGTGATATTTTTTTTTCTCCATAAGATCGACAGCCCTAGGATGGTTTTGGCTAAATCCAGAAAAATTCTCCATTCTCGCGTCAGCTGTATTTGTCTTCCAATTTGACGTGAAGATATCAGCGCTTACATAATCCGTCCATCGCAAGTTCAGCCTTCCAGATCTTCTACGTAACTCTACAGTGAAGTTTTCATCGTCCAGTCTCAGTTGGCCCACCTCAAGCACCTCATTTGAATGGAATTAGCGGCCAGCTAACCACTTTGATCTCTCACAATATTATATGCTGTTTTGAGGATCCTCACAATTATTTGCTAACATAAGCGTAAACTGGAGAATATTTAAGACGGGTGCTATGGCGCAGTTGGTTAGACGGCCAACTGTGAAACTGGCGACACCGGTTTGAATTGCAAGATGCAAAAAAAAAATCAAAAAAAATGTTTTTCTGATTGGTCTGGGTGATTTGAATCTTTCATAACTTCTTTCCATATCTTCTCTTTCATGAAACATTTTCATTCAAAAGCGATTAAAATTTAATGTTTGTAATTCTCTAGTGGGGTTCGAACTGTCAGTAGGGTCGCAGTGAATCACATTTTGCTGAACGGTGTGATTATATTAAAAGCTGCGAATGCCCAGTTGTATTCCACCGGCAACACTACTGACTAGTCCAACTCGTTGGCGTCCACGTCGCGAACCCTTAGCAAAAGGATCACATTCATAACGGCGTGATCACATCAGATAACGAGAAGATCGGCGGCCTTCGTGGTGTAGTGGTCAAGACGCTTGACTCATGCACGGAAGGTTCCGGCTTCGATTCCCGGTTAAAACACAAACAGTAAAATGTGATTTTTTTCAAGCCTGGGTGATATAATTCACTACTGTAATTAGGCCACCTAGCCTGTTGTGGTGCATAAAAAAAAGAAAAAAAAAAGATAAAAGGTTAGTTTCTGACGCCTCCAATTTAGAACCAACCAGCTAAGGGAAGGTAAACCCGACAGAAAATTTTACCAGAGAATACAACGGGAAACCACCCTGGTCATCTTTTCCCAGGAATAACTATGGCGACTACATCCAACAAGCAGTTTTCCTGGCCTTGAAGTAGCGCAGGACCGAAATGCTTTCGCTTCTAGTGATCGCCAACGTCGCTTCGAGGGAACCTGATAAGCCATCGCAAGAAAGAAGAATGACTTATTATTTGAGAAGTCGCATTGTTATTCCGTATGTACAATATATTTCTTTCATTTCTTCGCATCGGTAAAAATGGAAACGACATTACCAGAAAACATTGGGATAGCAGATCTCAAGTTAACAAAAACTGTCTCCATAAAAGTCAAGAAAAAACATCGAGACTACTCTAAGAGACTTTTATTAGAGGAAAAATTACGTCATAGTGTGTAAATACATATTTACAATACCTTCAACTTGGCAATGCCAGACCTTCCATAGGAGAGTATTTCCTTAAGCTATTCGATTTCAGCTTTGCAATATTGTGTAAGTGAATAAAATAATAAGACTGATTCATTTTATTATCCTGTTCTGGACATTTATTTTCATAAAATGGGGATCAAGTTCTCTTAAAAAAAAAAAATTGATTGAATAACATCGTTATAGTCTGAAAAGATGATAATTTAAACCCTAAATACAGTAATAAAAATTTTATTGCACTTCGCTTACCATACGAGAGGTCTCGGGTTCGACTCCCGACATGTTTGATATGAAATATTTATTTGAAAGGGTGTTTTCATACCAGAATATTTCATGGTCTCTGGACCGTAGGACCTGAAGCGTTAGTCTGATCATTTTACTTTCATGTAACAAAAAAAATTATCAAGATACGCTGCGATTGGTGAACCAATGCTGTCCCCTATATTAGATGCGGTAAGAGAATGATGATGATAATGATTGAAACTGAAAAATAAACGACATTTTGTAGCAATATTTGAGTTTGTCCAAATGTTTGTAGACGAAAGACTGGATTTCACCCCCTCGGGAGTAATTGAGATTAACAAATTACAACAGGGATGGAGATTACCTTAAAAAAGAAGTCCAAGAAGATGTTTAAAGATTGGAAAATTGTTTTCAGGCGTTGCCTAATATGTGATATAATTTGATCGGATGAATCTCACCCACGTGTTAAAAGTTTTAACTCTTTAACTTCACTTAAACCAACAAATGGAAGAAAAGGCAAATGGAGAATTTTACAGTGTGTAAAGCGGCCACTTAAACTAGCCAATGACAGATTATAAGCCCTGTAAATGCCAAAACTTACATATTCCCTTCTTTAAGGTATTCTCCATCTCTGTTGTAATTTGTTAACATTTTAAAAGACGGGAGATCAAAGTTGTCGTTCGTCAATAAATCCATCAATGTACACATATAATTGTGACGAAAGTCAAATCAATAAAATTATAATGTAGTCATATTTCACAATAATTACTATGCGAGTATTTATATAGAAATGTGGCATGTTTAATTCATTTTACTTCTTAACCGTTTCCTCAAGGGGCAGGCAGAACATCACATGCGTCAATCCTTACATTATACTCGCATTTGTAGTCTTTTATATTCACATATCGTGAGCACACAAGGAAAACTGACCAAGTCGATTTTTTGCAATTTTGATTTTTTAAAGTTTTAGTGCTGGATGTTATGAAAAACAAAATCCACATAGTTATATCTCAAATTAATTGTACAAAATTAATAAAATTATATTGATCTAGTGAGTATATGAAGCTACTGGAAATATTGACAAAATCAAAACACTTCCATACTGGAACAATCTTTTGTTAATATTTTGTCTATGTTAAGCAAAATAAACAAATAAATAAATAATAAAAAAAAAAATAATAATAATAGTGTACCAATATCAAAACTATTAGTTTATCACTACGCAAAAACTTCAATCTTGATTTGCCCGCATGAATTCTGACTTGGCCAAATTTCCTTGTATCCTCACGATATATGTGTGAGAGTCATAGTCCATTATTTGATGACATAAAGCAACGTCCTGAAGTACTTGTATTTTCAAGCCAACAACAAAGAAACGTGGCGTATAAAGAGACCATAATGCGTGGTATCACCCGGTCAGCCCGAAAAGTCAGCCCAACAAGTCAACTCAACGCAGTCAAATACGCATTAAACAGCAAACTCGTGTATTTTAGTCTATTTTAGTTTGTTTTCTTACTTTTTCTACAAAATATTAAAATAATTAAATTACTTCATTGCATAACAATAAAAGATTTAATTGTTATTAAAATCACACGACTGAAATAGCGAAGGGATAGGAAATAAGCGAAGCCGAATATAAATAATTTGATACGCCCCTGGCTACGGTTCCCATACTAATATGCGCTTAATTCGAGCAAAAACCAGTGGCGGTCCCTTTTAATGCCGGCCATTTGTCAACAGGGCAAACGGAATAAAACCCAACACCGAGCCAAAATAAATGCTTTACTTTTACAAACATTAAATACTGAATTATTAATATTTCGAGTGAAACCATTAGACCTTTGTATTTTTTAACCAATAATTCATTTCCTAGACGCTCTTCGCTGAACCATTTTAGGGTAATGATTACTTTTGTTATTATGAGATAATCACAACAATGTATTTGGAAAGGTCATTTGAATCAGGAACAAACATTTAGATGTAATTTTATACAGATTCTGTGTCATTACAAATCCTTGGAGAGTAGAACCACTACATCATCATCATTATTTCCTTTTCGCACCAACTGGTGCATAGGGCACTGCATTAATTTACCGATTTCAGGGATTATTGATCATTTTTGTTACACGAAGGTAAGATGATCAGGCTAACATTTCAGACCAGGGACTTGCAATGGGGAATGGGGAATGCACGTGTGTTACCTGTTCAATCAGTGTCTACGTCGGTTTTATTTTTTAATCTATTAATTTTCAATTACTTTACAGATTGTAATATATTTTTACTAATGACTTTTTACCCTTTGTTTTTCAGAAATCATAACTGACAAAAATCACGCCCACGAAAGGGACACTAAAAATATGAATACTATACTTAAACTCAATAAAATAGCATTCTATCAACTCGTTAGTTAACCAGAAAAACTTGAGATAATGATCCTTAAGATAAAAATAATTTTATTTAATATACTTTCATATAATTTTGAATTCTCTATCCTTACCTCTGTTTTATATAAATACATTGAACTCCTTAATAAAGATACCAGTCTCGAAGATGTCGCAAAAGCGGTGAAACCGGTCACTGGATATTCCAAATTTGTGGATCAAAGTATCATTGGTATTGGTGTTGGTTTCCTATAGAATATCATAAAATGACCATATGAATAAAAAAAATACTGTTAGAGGAGATATGTGAAAAAAGATATTAGTTTTAGGTTTTTGTTCTGAATATTTTTAAGTATCAGTATGTGTAAAAGTTTTTTTTTTATCTAAAAAAATTAAAAATTTGCGTTTTTATAATTTTCTCAAATATTAAGTTTCGAGTGCCATTTTCAACAAGTTGTAAATAACTCACTATTTGAAAATGGGAATTAAGTTGGGGTCGAGTACGATTCGAACCGTGAACTTTTGAGCCGTGAGTCCGAGACACTAGCCACGAGACTACAACCCGATTCTTATGTTTTGCTTTAACTTATTGCTATGTTATTTCAGTTTTATGAACACATTTTAACTTTTTTGCTATATTATTATTGTACGATAAGAAAATCTACTTTTAAGTCAGTATTTGATTAAGGCAGAGGAAAACTCATTGAAATCCGGGGCTCCTATAACACTAGATCCAGAGATTGTGCTTTGGCTGTTGCTGGCTCCTCTGCCTGGAACCAATTGCCTTGAAACTGACGAATCATCGACAGTCCCAGTCATTTCAGATCCCAGCTCACTTTATTAGTTTATCATACCCTTAATTTCAAATCAGAAAATATACCACTTTTGCTAGAAGTTAGAAAAAAAGTTTATGAATACAATTGTAAAGCGCTTTCGGGGTGATTTTTCTCAAAAAATAGCTATTTAAATCAGATTTTCTTGCCGTTCCTCTCCCCGATAGAGGTTGAAAATCATCGTAGCAATTCTTTCTTTGTTGGCAGCTGTCCTAAACAAGGACTGAGTGCCATGGAAATGGAACCAGGCACGCAAGTTCTTTAGCCAAAAGATGCGCCTTCTACCTGCACTGTGCTTTCTTTGATCATTCCCTGTAGAATGACTTACCTCATCACATGCCCAAAGTACTCAAGTTTTCTTTTATTTTTCTATCATTCGAAGAACGTCATCGTTTCGGACTCTGTCCACCCAGGAGATTTTAAAAATTTTCCTGTAGCACCACATTTCAAAGGCTTCGATCTTTTGTGTATGTGTTTTGGGTGAGTCTCCACGTTTCTCAACTCAACGCCTTAAAAAAGTACAGAGGAAACCAACCAAAGCTAGCCAAATAAAATCAGCCAAATATTATTATTATTATATCATACCTTTATGCAGAAATTTTTCTGACCCAAAATGAGTTCGTTGTAAATTCCGGGAGTGCAAATAAAATTTGTGTGATTTAATAACAAAAATAAAAATGAAAAATACCTACCGAAAATACCTCTTTTTTTTATAGCTTACATTGTTTTTTGTACATGACCGCATTTTCACGAAGCTTGCTACAATTAAGTAATTCAATATTTTAAAAACGTTTTCATTTAAAAATGTCCAGAAAAAGTGACGTTAGATTTTTATAAATGTAAATAATATAACATTTTAATTTGTCCCGTGATACATTTTAATTTATCATATTTAAATTCACGGGGATTGCTATGTAAATTAACTTCAATATTGTAAGTAAGTCGGCCTCATATTGTAATGGTCAGCGTGGTTGTCTACAATGCAAGAGGTCTTGTGTTTGATTCCTAACAAGGTTGATGTGAAATATTTAATTAAAAGGGTGTTTTCACACAAGAATTTTTCATTTTTTTCAAAGGAAACACTTTGTAATGTTTACAACATAAGAGTTAAATATATTATACAACTAGTTCCAGGTATTCTGAATTACCCCTCATCGGGTGTAAAACCGTATTCTGGATAAAAACCATTCTTTTCATTTCAATAAAATTGAACTTTTACATTGTCACATATAAAGAAAAATTGATATACAACAAAAAAAATAATTCAGAGAAAACTTTGATCAATAATGTTCCAAAAAACTTCCAAAATTATTCATTCCTGCTATCAATATTCCCCATAATTAGAAAAATCCCACCCCCTCCACCACACATTGCATTGCCCCTTCCACCCGACCCTATCAGTACCTTAGTACTAATCTGTGGATATATTTTAGTTCAGTTTATATTTACACCTGATGATAGGTAATTTAGAATAACTGAAGCTAGTAGCTAACTCTTATGTAGTAAAAATTCCTGAATGTTAAATTTTAAATAAATTCATAATGTTTTTCCTCAAAGTAAATGCTGAAACAATATATAATATAATATTTCATAGTCCCTGGACTGGCACCTGAAGTGTAAGACTGATCATCTTACATTTATGTCCCAAAGTTATCAAGATACGCTACGATTAGTCAACCAATGCAGTGCCCTATGAACCATTGGTTGTGCAAAGAGAATTATGATGATATTGTTTTATGCATGATTCCATTTCACAAAAAGAATTTTCTCTTTTATCTGTCTAGAGACGAGGTTAATTAAAAAAAAAATACATTTGTTTTATAACTCTTAGAGCGTTTTTTCACAACACGTCAAAAGCGTCAAGTTGTTTATGAGCACCCTGTTTTTTAACATGTTTTTCAAAGCTCTAAGGGGTTAAGGCTTAAAAGATTTAATTTAGGGTGTTTCACACATAAGTTACCAGCTTAAATGCAATATTTTTTCCGTTAAGCCGTATTAAAAGTTTTTACGCCCTATTGCAACTGTAAGTTATAGAAGTTGAAAAAGTTTATTTCAAAAGTATTTCAAATTAACAAATTACAACAGAGACGGAGAACATTTTAGATATAAAGTATGTAGACTCGAGAGTGGCTCAATGATTTGGGTACCGTGCGAGTTGAAGATCTCTCTTATGGTGGAGAGGGTTCAGAAGAAATTTCTGCGGTTTCTCTACATGAGGGAGTGCGGATATTATCCATTATCCTACTGAACTACTCCAGGGTATGCTTGGTTACTGCAGCTTAAAGACCTGAAAGAATGTGTATTTAAATACGCACTTCTTCTGATAGTTGCACGGTATTATTGACAACTCTGAAATTATGCGGAGCATTAGCTTTTATGTTCTGGATAATTACCTTAGACAGCGTCAGCATAGACTGTTTTACATTTAAATATACAGGACCAACTTGCCAATAGTTGTGCCTGTTCGAAGGACTATCTCTATGTTGAACAATATGACTTTAGACATTGACATTTATTACGTCTCTGAGGGAGTTTTTTGTTACAAGATTCTCTTACTTTTTTAACCTACTATTCTCTGGATATTATTTAAACTAATGTATTATTTATATATATACCTAATTTTACTGTATTATTTTTTTTTTCTACATGTATGAATGAAGACTTTTCATTTCGTTATGTACATATGTATGAATAAATAAAATTAATTGAAAAAAATGTTTTCCAAGTCTGTTGCAATTTGTTAATCTTAATGACTTCCTAGGATATGAAATCCAGCCTTTTGTAAGTATTGTAATAAAACCAACTGGTCCAAGAATAAGTTTAAAAATTTTATATAAAGAATTTTATTTTCAAGCGTAGCCGAGTAGGTATGTGAAATAATTGGATCAAATTAATATCTTCACAAAAATTAAGGTTTCAGCTCTTTGACTTCACTTAAATTAACAGGTGGAAGAATCAAAGAAATTTGAATGTTCAAACATAGGCAAAATGGTGAATGTTATACAGTGTGTAAAGTGGCTACTTAAACTAGCCAACGACAGGTCATAAACTCTGTAAACGCCTAGACTTCTATATTTCCTTCTCTAAAATGTTCTCCATCTCTGTTGTAATTTGTTTATTTTAATGAGTCCCTTGGGGGTGAAATGCAGTATTTTGTCTACAAATATTTGTCAAACGCAAAATATTGAAATATTACAAATGTTTGATTGAAATTTCTTACTGTTTTATCTAAATACATTTTAAGTTATTTTTTACGTTAATTTCAGGCTTTAATAAATAAAATCAGTACTTTTAGCCAACCAACAGAATGGTTACAAAAAAAACAAAAATTTTAATTTATCTAACCTTTATTATTCCTTATTCAAATCATTGTTGTCCTGTTAGCAAGTCACATTGTGATAAGTGGTACTCTGATAAATCCTGATCATATGATAAAGATTTTAGAGTAATATTACCTGCATCTGCATACTTCTGACAAAATGCAATTAGTTTCCGTGTTTAAATTTATTTCTACAATCAGTGGCTTGTATAAAAATAAATGTTAAAGATTTTAAAAACAATATTTTGAGTTTGTCCAAATTTTTGTAGACAAGGACTGGATTCGACTCCCTGGGAAAATAAATAAAGGTTTCGGCTCTTTAACTTCACAAACATCAACAGATTTGTTTTTTTTTTTGTTTTGTTTTTTTTTTTTTTGCACCACAACAGGCCAGGAGGCCCAATTACAGTGGTGAATTACATCACAGAGCACCCAGGCTTGAGAAAAATCACATACAATTTTTGTGTTCACACCGGGAATCGAACCCGGAACCTTCCATGTATGAGTCAAGCGTCTTGACCACTACGCCATGGAGGCCGCCAACAGATGAAATAATTGAAGGAATATAGATGTTCAAATATAGGCAGAATGGTGAATGTTACACAGTGTGTAGAATGGCCACTTAAACCAGCCATTGACAGGTCATAAGCCCTGTAGATGCCTGGACTTCTATATTACCTCCTCTTAAATGTTCCTCATCTCTGTTGTAATATGTTAAAGATTTTAGTTGAAAAAATTCAATTAAATTTGACTGTTTTTTTGCGTGTATTTTTAATGGAGGTCATGTATCAACTTTAATATTTTATGCTTTTTTTTTATTTAAAACAATTTTCTTTGTTACACATATTTTTACAAGGATTTTTACATATAATATTGATCAACCAATTATTTATCTCTATAATGACGTTCGTACGTCAGTCTTGAAGTGACTTGCAGATCCTGTAGACCAAGAACCGCAAATCTCGATTCAAAGGATATTCCCTTTATTAAACCACAAGCAAAGGTCTTTGACTTTCTGTTCCTTGAAAGCCGTATGATAAACCATCTTAAAGATTCAAATTGGATAGTAAAATATTGCTTATTATCTACCTTTTTATGTCTGCGTCGAAAAATAATAGCAAACATTATATTGCAACAAAGATAGAGAACATTTTGGCAATAGGAAAATAGATATCTAGTATTTACGTTGTCGGCAAAAAATTTAACAAATAAACAACAAAAAACCATCACGCCGTTTCTCCGTATGGGTAGGCAGAGAGGATATAACGCTATATCACTCTATCTTTGCATACAGACCTCGCTTCCTCTACATTCATACATCTTCTCATGCAAGCACGCCGATTATTCCTATTCTTAACATGTCCATCTTCAAGTATTGATGGATTTGATCATGCCATGTCTTTCTCGGTCTTCGTCGTTTTCTGCATCTATCAATATTTGTATCGTAAATCTTTTTAGCCGTTCTTTCGCTGTCCATTCGCTCTACATGTTCAAACCAACGCAGCACCCCTTTCTTGATTCTGTCCATAATACATGTCTCAGCCTTACACACTTCACGGATCTCGACATTTGTGCACCTATCATACATCGTTTTACCACACATTCGCCTGAGGGATCACATTTCAACAGCATTCAACCTACTTTCATCATCATTTTTACAATTCATTCTTCACTCCCGTACATTAGAGTTGGCACTAGAACTCCGTTGTGAACTGCTAGTTTAGCCTCCTGCGATAAATATTTGTTTGCCAAAGTAGATTTCAGTGTACCGTTTACCCTGTACCTGGCACTCACCATCCTTTCAATATCTTTTTCGGTCTTTCCATCCCTAGTTAACATTCTTCCCATGTACAATAATTATTCTACCTGATTCAGAATATCTCCGTTCACATTGATCTCACATTTAGTTATATTTTCATCCCTTTCTGAAATTATATCATAGAAGACTGTTTGTTTCTGTAAAATAAAAAAATAAATAACACTATCATTTAATGATTCAAAAGAACTATTCACGTCGTTTAAAGGACAAAGCACGTATTTTCAATTAATTTATTTTCACACATTATTAAGAAACTTTGCCGTACAATTTAATGGTTTAAGTAATTTTTACCGTGACTAAGAGAACGTTTTTTTTCTATCTAATTTCCCGTAACACTGAATTTTCTAATTATCTATCATAGATAAAGGTCTCAGGATGAGTAGTTTTACCCATTTCTTTTTATTTTTGCATTTCTTGTGCCCTACAGGTTGAGAAAAACACTTGCCTTCATAATAACATAATGTTTAAAATTTGACGAAAAGAAATGTTATTTTTTTGTCAACCATTTTTTATGGGTTTCTTGAATATGCGACGACATCTGCCATTCAAAATTTCATAATGAATGTTAAAAAAAATCTTATTAAAAAAATGTTACCTTTTAATTCATTTTCTCAAACGAAGATCAGCAAAACCTGAAACAAAAGTAAAATTATGTAAAAGCCTTGTTACTATACGCACATAAACATTATTTTCTACCTTCCGTTACAAATACAAGAGTTACTAGGTATTTTACCCTGATGCTGCAAAAAAAATAAAAAAATAAATATAACCTTCGGTCAAAGAGGACTGGCCTACGACTCGGTTAAAGTGTACAATCTACTTCCATTTTTCATAAGGACAATGAGTTAGTTCTCACAATATAAAATTGCTACTAAGAAATGGATATTGGAGGTGGGTTGCGCACGGATCGATAAGTGGATCAAGCCAAATAGGTTAATGTGTGTACTGTTTTTTAAATTTGTTCTATTGGTTTATACAAATTGGTTTGGTTTAGTTTATTATGTTAATTATAATTAAAAAGATAATTATGTAATATTTTTTCATTGTTTGTGAACCAAATGAATAAATAATGTCGCTCGTTTAAAAATACTAGAAGTTTAAAGTTTAAAAAAACACCGTCTTGTCTCTCCTGAATATTTTGGTTTTTGGAGATACAGTAATTTACATCTTGCAAACAGAAATAGCCACGCCCTATTCTACTTTGCTGTATCTAATATTGAGTGTAAGGACTTATTAAATTAAATAAAACATACGAGGTATATTTTGAAAACTCTTAAGTTAAGTAGTTGAACCATATTTATTAAACATAGGTACAACATAACTACAGTATGCGTATCATAATCGGATATCAATAGTGCTCTTGTTATTGGACCGAGTTATATTAAATTAATTATATTAAGTCCCTTTAGCTCGCTATTTGAGTTATGTTGCTGGAATTTCTAACTACAGATCAGAAGGGTAAGTTAAGGGTTAATTAATATTTAATTGTTTCAGAAGGATTCAACCCTTTATACAACAAATATACGTACAAGGACTTTTCATTGCGTCGCACTTAATGCTAATATAAATGTTAGTAAATATTTGTACTGGTATAACCACTTGTCGACTTCTCTACGTCCACCAGCTTCGAGACGTGCCCGTCTTTTCATCGTGACACTAATAAAACTTACCAAATACCACTATACACCTTTGCTGTATGTGGGATTTGCATGGTAGTGTAGTAAGTGTTCTGACGAAAAGGCGAGTACTTCTCGAAACCGGTTGACATAAAAAAGTCATAAAGTGGTTAAATATTTTTATTTTATTGATTAAACTCACGAAGGGTAAATTTAAGTGCATGGTAATTAATTGAATAAAATGACTAATCGGTAAAAAAGGTCAACACATTTCAATAGACGGACGACCTAAAAACTTTCGAAATTTTCGACTTCGCATTTTTATCATAAAAATGAGTAGCTTACAGTCTGTATTGAGTGCCACGGCGAGACTTATTTTCGGAATCTCTAAGTTCAGTCACATCGTTTCATTACTTCGGGAATTAAACTGGCTACATTTTCCACAGAGGGTGGAATACAAACTCTGTTGGCTTATGTATAAGTCACTGAAAAACTCCGCTCTCTAATATTTAGGGGAACTTTGCATCCCAGATGAACTAGTTGACAGACGTCTTACACTTAGATCAGCTACATCTTCGTCGAGATGAAAAGTTATTATACCTCTACGCAAACAGCGCACTCAATTTGGTGAACGCGCATTTGCGATCTCAGGCCCCATGGCATGGAATGCTCTCCCAGCAGAGGCGCGAGGGTGTGACAGTGAAGTGAATTTTTGAAAAAATCTTAAAACCCGCTTGTTATCTTAATCATTTAAATAAATTCGCAGCGTGTGATAAAAAAAGTAATTTGTTTTACTTAAATTACAAATTCAAAAAGTTGTATTTAAATTAATTTTATTATATAACCACTTTGAAAAGCGCCCTTGAGGTATTACATTATCAACATGGCGCTGCATAAGTTATCTAGAATAAAAATAATTATCATTGATCTCACCGGCGTCCAATTCAGGGGAAGTGATAGACCGCAACATATAAGAATTAAACCTTAAACTATTCAAAAAATAAACCTTTGATTACGTGTCATAATTATTAGGACAACGGCAGAGCTCGCATTGAGTAAAAATAATAATTATATCATACATACGATAAAATGGAGTCAACTAAAAAAAAGTAGATTTTATAGGAGAGCTTTAAAACTTTTTTAAATGAACTCCTTTTCTTAAAAGATTTTTTTTTGTAAGGGTTTTTTTTCTTTCCACATTAAACATTATAAAAAGAAATTAAAACAAATATTTAAGAAAAATATTTATAATTAAATTTGATCACCAAGCAAGACGCATAAATAATTTTAATAAGATGAAAAGAAAAAACGATTATCAGGTGATTATTTCATAACCTCAGGTTACCACAGAGTGACTCACACAGTATGTTAAGGGTTTAAAAATGCAAAACCATTTTTCAATTTTTAGGAATCTGTCCTTCAAAATTCCTTAACTCGTGGTGAGGTAACATCATGTTATTTCAAGCAAAAGACAGGGTATTCTGAAGTTAAGACATTTAAAAAAAAAATCGTATCCTTAAAGAATTTATTTCCCATGATTTATAAAAATTGTCATATAATTAGATCAAAATAAATCATAAAAACGCCTGTCATATAACTAGCGTGCTCTCCCACCGACTTCCAACAACTGACTGATTTAACGAATTGCATCTTTTGTTTTTGTCTCTTCCTCACAAACACCGGTAAAAAAACAGCATCTCTGTCTTCCTTGTTATAAGTTCTATTATTACGCTCTTTCTTGTACAGTTAAATAGAGTTGTCGTAGTGTTGACATCACTTTTTGTCATGTAATTATTCTTCGCATGGCTAGATAAATATTTTTTGTATTTAAATCTAGTATATTTATACAAAATCCGTTGTGAAAATTTCTGTTTGTAAATTACAAAAAATGCAACTTTATACTTTTAAAAAATTAGGAGAGATATATCGACTCTAGCATTATATGTAGACTCATGTTACACCAAAGCCACACTGAAATTCAACGTTCAAATAAGGGTAAATTGTAAAGCTAGAATTATTTCAAGTTTTTGGTATCCGGAAGTGGTTTAATTAATTTATTCTGTATAGGTACTTATCTTAAAACCAAATTTTCTACAATTTCGAGTCTCTTTTATAGGATGTGCGAATTGGATTTAACATTTTTCTTTTTCAAGGAACCGAAAAATCTTTGTTCAATTCGTATCTTACAACATTATTTTTCCCCGAATAGTATGTTTTTCGATTTCAATTGAAATCAACTCTGAAAAATATATCCTGTATAAAAACGGGATTAACTTTCAGGGATATCTTTCTGCCTCCGTTATTAATTACAGGATATTTAATAGGATCCAGGGACGTAGCTCTGTCACAAATGATAATTCGCATTGTTCCTACACTTTATATGTTAAAAAAACAATTAAAAACCGGCACAATTCACCCTGAAATGATTTATTTTCTCGCGTGGAAATAAATTTTTCAAAGTTTTATTTTACACCATTAAAGCGTAATTTATTTTCAAAGTTGCATATTGTACCTTGCTTTAGTTTTATAAAAAGTGTGGTCAATTATTGATATATTTATCTTAAAATTGTATTGAGTAGAATTTGACTTTCTTCCACCGAAGATAGCAATAATCAAAATAAAAACAAAATCAGTATTAATAAATTGACATTATGAAATATTGCATTATTAAAATCGTCATTCATGTTATGTCACGCAATTATTATCATAACACCATCATGTCCTTTCGTCGATAATTTCGTATTTTTCAAAGCAAGCACCAAATTTTGAGTCAAAAATTATACCAAAGGCATTCAGATATAAATCTATGAAAAAAAACCTTAAAAATTAATAATTAAAAGTTTAAGCAAGGCATTTATTTAATGAATCAATATTAAATTGAAGAAAAAAACAAACAAACAAATGCACTTTGATGAATAGGATGATGACATACTTTTTATTAGGTCAGGTTACCAATTACATATTATTTATCATTCACAAAATGACCATGTCCATGAAGAAGTATAGAAATTAAAAAAAATACATTTTCAGGCGTTGCCTAGTATGTAGGTGAAATAATTCAGTTAGATGAATCTCACCAGCATAAATAAAGGTTTCAGCTCTTTAACTTCACAAACATCAACCGATGGAAGAATTAAAGGAATATAGATGTTCAAATATAGGCAGAATGGTGAATGTTACACAGTGTGTAAAGTGGCCACTTAAACCAGCCATTGACAGGTCATAATCCCTGTAGATGCCTAGACTTCTATATTACTTTCTCTTAAATGTTCTTCATCTCTGTTGTAATAACTTTCTATGTTCGTTATGTATTGTGGGCTCCACACAACAGATGCAAACTCCAAGGCCTATGTGGGCGTCAGAACGATCACTTGTGTGATTTTTTAAAATATTTTTGCCCGACAACCGAAAGCTTTGAAAAAATAATTTCCAGAAATTAAAAAGTATCGTGGTAAATTTCTTCGACTGGAGTTCATTTGTTTTTTAAACAATAAAAAAAAAAAAAATGCTACTAAATTTAGGCATGTGGAGGATTGTTAACATATTTATCCTGTTTTGAAATATTCCGTCATTTTTTAATGTTTTAAAAAATATTGATTTCAATAAAAAAAAAATAAGAAAAATAAAATCAGATTTACGAAGCACAAAAAACATCTTCAATTCAAAAATACCCGTAAAATAACATCACTGTACCAAAGTCAGTAACATTCGTTTTTTTCTTATCCCTAAATCCTTTTGGCACCGTTATCTGTAAGTTGCAATATTTAATGTGCTACCCTTACGGAATATATAGTCCTTCACGTCCTTTAAGGGATGAAAGGCTTTGCTTGATTTTAGGGGATGGACTGAAAACTGGATTGGAATCGGTAAAGAAGGGGTAAATGTTACCATTTGGAAAAACAAGCACAATCCACGCAATCTTTAAAATAATACAAAATAAACTGTTTAAAACGAACTTTTAATAAAAATCATTATAAGTGTTATTTTTATTCATTTTTGTTTACGTTATTTGAGCCTGAATGTGTATTAGCAATACATTTTTATTTTTGCTAATTAAAAATAAAAAATTCAAAAATTCAGTTCGCATGATTTACCAATATTTAATTTTGAGGGCAATGTTCAACGAGTTGTAAATAGCTGAATAAAATAAATATATCGGAATCAAGTTGGTGTAGAGTGGGATTCGAACCACGGACCTTTGATCTGTGAGTCCAAGACACTAGCCACAGGATCACAACCTGACTAAAGTGCAATTCAAGTGCAGCAGTATAACATAATTAATATGTTTGTACAAGGTTTTCTCAGAACACGAATTATGTCAAACTCAAATCCCATACGACTTTTTCTCAGAGATATCTCTCCTTTATAGCACCGAGCGCGTTCAGTATTTTGGAACAGTGTATTAAAATCTCAAAGGTAAAAATTTTTTTCAAGAGAGGAATTAAGGACTGGATTTTCCTTAGCGGGAGGGATTGGAGTGGGAAACTCCTTGATGCTTTTCCGAATGTTTGAGTTTATTATTTACCCATATTTATGCGCAATATATATTTTTATTATTATTGCTGTGTTTGTGATCCTAATTTTTTTTGTTTGTTTTATAAATGTATAAATTTAAATAAATTTATATCCGAGTACTATTTGAAATGATACACTAATGTGTCTGTGTCAACTAATTGCTCGTCCCAACTCAACACAGGACTTTAAGTTCCATGGAATTGGGACTTATGTCTCAAATAACGTTTAATAAACTACCTTTAAGTAAATAAATAAAAAAGTATACAAATAAAGTTAAAAGTATGAACAAAGTAACTGACATACAACGAGCATATAGATAATACAGTAAATAAATCACTGAAATTACTTGGCTTCATTAACAGAATATCCTCTGATTTTACTAATGTCCGTACAATCAAAACTCTGTATTGCTCAACTGTTCGCCCTCTTCTTGAATACGCCTCAGTGGTCTGGTCTCCATTCTATGTCAATCGCATTAATCACATTGAATCAGTCCAACATCGCTTGCTTCGAAAAATAGCAAGGATGCTTGGACTAGAGAGAGATAATTATTCTTATGCTGAAATAGAGTCAATGTTAAATATTTCTAGTCTACAAAAACGTAGAACTAATATTGACTCCATATATATGTTCGGCATACTAAATGGTATAATCGATGTTCCATCATTACTGGGACAAGTAAAATTCAATATCCCGACTCGTAGATTGAGAAACAATGAAGTACTGTTCATCGATCAGCATAGAACAAACTATGGCCTAAATTCTCCAATGACCCGCCTTTGTCGTATTGTTAACTCAAGACAGGATCTGGACTTTTTTGGTTTAAGTTTACAACGATTCAAACGAGCACTACATAAATAGTCCAGATCTTGTCTCGATGTCCCTTATGTTTGTCAATGCTTCTTTCTTTTTTCTTTAAATGTTTTAAACTATTCTTTTATTGTAATATTTAAACCTTATAAATTGTATACATGGACAATGTCCGTTAATAAATAAATAAATAAATAAATAAAAACTAAAAGAAACAAAAACAAGTTAAAAATAAAGAAATCTAGCCACATAGGTACATGGGTATACCGGAAGATATTAAATTTATTTACCTTCATATATAAATATACACACACATGCGTTTGCATACAGACACACACATTTATTTGTATAAATATATACTCATACATGTACGTATATACATATACACCCAACAGAATATAAACACTCGTTCAGCAACACAAATTAACTGTATTGTCCCATTTGTATCAACCGCCTTTGGTAAAAAGCAGTACAATGTAATTGCTCCAAAAATATTTAATGATTTATTGCCAAATATAAAAGACTCTAATTGTAAAACAAATTTTAAAATAAAAATAACTGCACATATAAATAGTGTAGCGAGAGTTTTTTTTGAAAAATATATGGAAATCAATAAACGTAGTACTTTATATAATTGGTGCACATATTATTTATATTTCTATGTATTTTATTGCTTTATATTTGTTTTAGTATATATTTAACTATTTATGTTTAAGTTACATGTATTCTTGGCACATATATATACTTTATATTTGTATAATAATGATTTTTAATTTCTTACATTTGATAAGCTAGGCATTTATAATAAAGTAGTTTTAGTTTTTCTTTTTTATGTTATTGTTTTATTAGTATAGGGCTACTTACGCTCTAAAGATAGAAAATCTCCATCTTAGAACAGGCTGTGCCATGTTGGATGGAGACTATCATAAACAGAGAACACTCCGTTTACATTTTACATTGATTGGTTTTATATAAATTCCCTGTTATTAAGTATGTATATTATTTTTTTTGCAATAAATTTATAAATAAAATAAAATAAAAAATACACAGACATACATACATACATACACACTCTGTTACTTCAATACATTTTTATTTTAATCCTTTATTTGTTGTTGAATTGCTGCATAACTATTTTATAATTTCTTATTAATTTTTTCTTTATTATTTCCTTATTTTTTGCTGACTTTATTTCATGTTTCTATATTTTTTATACTGTGTTCAGGTGTTTTGATTTATTTTGTTTGTTTCAGGTGTTTTGTTTTATGTTAATGCCAGTAGGAAGAGCAATATCTTAAACGTATCTCTTCGAATATTGACATCTTTCATATTGGTGAAAAAAAGTTTGAATCGGGTTGTGGTCCTGTGGCTAGTGTCTCGGACTCACGGACCAAAGGTCTGTGGTTTGAATCCCACTCTACCCCAACTTGATTCCCATTCTATAATTGCTGGGTATTTTTACTATACAATTTTTGTATATTTAAATTTTAGAATTATTTTTTTCGTTTTATGTATGCATTGAAATATTTTGTAATGTACAAACATAAACGTTTATAAAAATAAATAAATTGAAATTGAAATTATAATTATTTTTTAATATTATTTTATACTTTGTTAAAGGCGTAAGCCGTCGAAATAAATAAATAAATATATCTTACATTTATCATAAATATTTATCTCAGGCGAATGTGTTGTAAAATAATGTATATACACAAATATCGAGATCCGTGCACCATGTAAGACTTAGTATTATTGAAAAAATCATGTAGACATGTATAGCAAATGAATAACAAAAGAACGGCTACAATGATCTACAACACGAATGTTGATGCAGAAAACGAGAAAGACAGAGAAAAACATATCACGATAAAATACAATATAAACTTGAAGATGGACATGTCAAAAGTAGGAATAATCGGCGTGCGTGCATGAAAAGGTGTATGAATGTAGAAGTCGAGGTCTGTTTGTAAAGACGTGATATGGCTTTATGTTCTTTCTACCTACCCCTACGGGGAAACGGCTTGATGATTGTTGCTGTTGTTGTTGTTGTTGTCAATAGTATTGGCTGCGCGGCTCAATAAGATTGGTTGTTATTGTCGCAAATAAAAAAAAATCATAACCCATCGACTCGGGAGATTCCATCACGCATAAATCATTTGACAACTGATCCAAATCTAGGACTGGAGCCTCTGCTTTTTGAGTTCATCCGCTTGCGCCAGCGCTGTGCCTAAGGGTCGCTGCTGAAGGCCACCCGTGTTGCGTGATCACGTGTCCGCCGAGCTATTGCGTACGCTGTAATCGGGAAACAATCAAAAGAAATTTAACCAGGAACCAGGTTATCCTGTAATGTGCTGTGAGGTGTTGAGTATCACGACTTACTCACTTCATATCGTATCCTTCCACTCCAATGTGCGGTGACAAATATTACTTTTTGCCACATTTTGGTTCCCTCTTCTTCTCCTTTTTCTTCAGCCTTGTTCTCTCCACTGCTGGATAAAGGCTTCTTCCAAACGTCTCCATTCCTTTCTATCTCCCACTTTCATCATCTACGTTTTACCAGCAATAAAGGCAATGTCGTTGACCCATCTTTTCTGTAGCCTTCCAACACTTATTTTGTTTTTCCATGGTCTCCACTTTATTATTTTGGGTGTCCACCTGCCATCATTTTGTCTCGCCAAGGGTCCTGCCTACTGCCATTTCAATTTTGCTGCACGATCCGTGATATCCATGACTCCATGTTTTCCATTTTTTTCAAATGTCTGAACTTTAGAATATTCCGTCTTTTACTAGTGGTAACACGATGTTACATCATCGCGCGCAGAGGGATTATTTACCACAGTCTTTTAAGAGTTAAAATTAAATGCAGTTTTTACACGTGATCAAAAAATTTCTTTAGATTTACTTTAAATTTATTTATTGATTTATTATTTTAAATAGTTTTTAGTTCGTTGGGGAGATTGTTATATTTTTTTACACCTTTTTATAATATTGCATACTTACATTTGTTTATTTATTAATATTAATAAAAGCAAATGGGAAAAAGGGTTCGAAACAAGTTTGGCACACAACAAACCCACCCTTGTTCATCCTCCCTAGTCAAATTTGTGCCCGTTAATTGACAGCGGTACGGCGGACGCCATGATCGCCGCAACCGCAAATCGTATCACATCAATCAATTGAAATTTAGCAAAATACTATACACTTATGTCTTGTTATTATCATAATACACAAACCATTAGGCTTTATATTTGAAGAAAGTTCAGTTACAAACTCTTTTCCTGCCAAGTATGTATATTTTAATATTTGAACGCCCATACAGTTATGAAATACTAACTAAATATTGAACATAAAATTAAATTTTACGGTAATAAATCATCATATTGTTGATGTTCTGTGATTGAAATTTATTTTATTTAGAGGTTAATAAATGGTTTGATTCTTGAATTAGCCAAATTTGTTTTAGCCACTACATTTTTTGTTGTTTTGCACCGACCGGTTTCTAAGTTAAACAAGCTTTTTTCTCAAGGTTTAATTTACTAATGATTTTTTTCCTATTTTTTTTATTGACTCATGTGTGGCTAAGTTCATGTGTGGTTAAATTTTGCGCTAGTTGACATAAGATACAAGACTGAATATATCTTACGTATTTTTTAAAATGATGAACTTGTTTTTTTTGTAATCTTCAAATCGACATTTTCACATCGGATTTGGAAAGTAAAATTTGTATAACTATGCTGGATGTTAATAAAAAAAAAATATCCTTGCTACGCAAAGAATGAATGTCCGCTAATTCAGCAACACATCATCTGTTTAGGAGAGAGCACGAAGATAGAACTCATAACACGCTAGACAGAGACGCTGTTCTGTGGCGGGTGTTGTGTAAAACAGATTCAGTCTTCAGTCAGTTGATGACAGTGATGGGGGACGAACGTGCATAGTATGAGCGGCGTATTTATGATTTTCAATTTATTTTGCTATAACAGGGTAAATTTTATGTTTATTTGTATAAATAATGGAAAAAGAATTATAAAACTGTATGTCTCCATGTTATTATTTTTTTTAATGTCTGAATTTTAGAACATTTCGTCTTTTGCTAATGGTAACGTGATGTTACATCACCAAAGGGATTATTAAATACAGTAATTTAAGAGTTGAAATAAGCGATGACGCGAGAAAAAGGCGTAAAAGTTATTTTTTCGATAGCTCAGAGAGCGCATTAACTGATCCAAGATGGTCCAACAAGGTCAGCCAACACACAGGTTATTAAGGACGTTTATTGCTACCTAATATACAATGGAAATCGACTCAACTGTGATGAAGTGTTCGCCCTCGCTCCACCAGATATTATATACGGGAATGATGCGGATGTTAATTTTTTTCTTATTCTGCTTTGTGTATCAGGATTTTTGGATATTGGATGCGGTGATGATAACAATGCTATTTTTACTTAAGTGATAGCTTTATATGATAGCGGTAAGAATATTGTTTTGCTTTCAGTTTATCATGCGGATTACACGAGACATATTTTTTTGGTTTTTAGTAAACTACAGCTGTCAGTATTTGACTGTGGAATTTTTATATTGTTGAAATGCGGTAGGTACTGACAGGTTGCTCAGGCTCCTACTTCTCATGAAAAAGCCGACAACCAAATCGTATAAATGGCAGTAAACATTCACGCGTAACCTATAAGATAATTTGGAAATCTTAGAAATTAAAATAGCAATTCTTACTAACAAAAAAATAATAAATAACCAAATAAACAATATTTCTTTTTTTGCACTTCTGTCTTGTTTCAAACGTATCACTCGGCTGCATACTGATAACATTAAATAAAATAGGAAAGAATTCATTATTTCAGTAAACCTTGAGAAAGAAGCTTGTTTAGTTTTGAAACAAATCGATGGAAAAAAATATGGTTATAAACATAGTTGTTTTATTTATTTTATTATTATGAAATACCACAAAGTAAGTGCTTCAAATATAAAGTTTAAAGGTTTAATTCTTATATGAAAATCAAAATATGAGTATTAAAAAAATATAATTGTTATTGTTATTAAAAACATTTTTCACTTTGTGGTATGACATTTTACACTTATTTGTTTATAAATTTGTCTGTTTGTAAATTTGTCTCCTTCATACAATATTTTATTATATAAATAGCAACGCGTGTAATTATAAGTTAGTTAAAACCTGACGATGGGGTAGTAACCTCAAAACCGGTCGAAGTGTAATAAAAAAAAATCATAAAGTGGTTTATACAAATTTATAAACAAATAAGTGTGAAATATAATTGTATTAATTGTGTATTTATTACTCAAATGAGGAGGTTCGGTGGTTTTTTAAACGTTATTTTTTGTTTGACTCAATCAAACTTAGCTTAAAAATTAGCATTTATGTTTTTATGTATCGTAATATCAGCTCTGTGATTTTTCAAAGTTTCGTAATTTTTAAATTACTCCGTCCGTGACGTCGCAAGTTCTCAGCGGTGAGTTCTTCTGATTGGTGAGTTGGCTTACCGGAATCTGAATATTTATCACAAGATTATCATTGGTTGGTTCGGAAGAACTTATATTATAAAGTAGTGCATTTTGTATTTTTTTTCGTAAATTTTCTAGAAACTTTGTGTACAATTAAATGGTTAAACTTTTACCGCGTATATAAAACTATTTAATTTATATCTAATTTACTGTAGCACTCAAATTCTTCATTGTGATTGCGTCATGTCATCACTCACCCACCCATTGGGTCCATAAATGCTCAAAAATAACATTCTGGCTTTTGATATATGTCTGTTAAACTTGTATATTTTAACAGTGTTTTATTATTTTAACAAAATATTTTAAAAAATCACGCTACTATTCGCTACTAAATTAGAAACTTTTAACTCTCTACTGCACAAAATTTAGCTCGGAATTCAGTAGGTTTACAATTCAGGCCAACAATATGACCGGTTTGAAAATAGTTACATTGTTTTGAGATAGTCTAGATTGTGTTTTATATCAATTATTTTATAAACAGTTGTTTTCAATGAATGTTTAGTGGTACAAATAACAAAATAAATTCACATTTTTAAAACAATAGTGGTCGTGATTTTATGTAATTAGAACTGATGTCTTTTTTTACTTATTGTTATAGAATTGGAAAATGCCTAAATAAATTTACAAAACCTTTCAAAAGACATACTGTCCGTAAAAAAATATGTTACGAACATAATTCTTTCTTCACATTACAAATATACCCCGAGGGATCATCAAAGTTCAGAATTATATTTTTCTTGATATAAAACCGAATGAAGTTTCTTTTTCCAATCACCGATAGATATTGTATCAAATTTACGAGAGCAATAAAATAAGTTGGCTAGAAATGAACTCTCAAGATTTGCCTTCCCGAGAGAGCCAAAGTTCGCCTACTTTGTTACACACGAACCCTTCTTTTTTTGTTTTTTTTTAGCACATTAGATTATTTGAGCCGAGTTCCCGGCTACGCCCCTGGGAAGGACGCGTAAGATCAATTTGTTTAGCGATGGTTAGAAATCTGACTCGTTCATTATTTTCAAGGATTTTAATCTGAAGGTTGCCATGGCAACAATGCGCTTCTAAACGTACTGGGTTTCAGAAACTGAAACCTGAAATTCTTTCAGGAGAAATGTCGCTTTTTAACCCCTTTTTCCGTACGATTCATCGAGTCATGCAATAAATGTGGCAGAAAATTCCTAAGAAATTTATTTATTTTGTAACTTGCTAGAGGAAAAACGGATTTTAAAAAAAATACACTATTTAAGTTTCAACAGAGACGAAACTATTCTTTTCAAATGAAAATGGGCTTACGGTAGTTATGAACGGTTAAAATATAGTTTAAATTTGTTGCAACAGAAATAAATATTTTTTTAACAAAGGTTTATGTAAATATTGGCATTTACAGGGCTTATGACCTGTCGTTTTTTGGTTTAAGTGACTTCTTTCCCCATCGTGTAACATTTACCATTTTGCTATTATGTCTATATCCACATTTCTTCAATTCTCCCGTCTGTTGATTTTCGTTAAGATTTCAGTTCTTTAACTTAACAAAAATCATAAGATGGAAGACTAAAAGAAATATATATTGTCAAACATAGGCAGAATAGTAAATATTGCATAGTTAGTAAAATGGCCACAAACCAGCCAATGATAGGTCATAATTACCGAAAACGATTAGGGTAGGTTTAAAGGTTATAAAAAAGTCAATAAGATATTGTTTTAAATTGAATATTACAACCAGAATTGTCTTCTTGAAAAAAAAAAAAAATACAATTCTGTATAAAAAGGTTTCAACTAAAGTATTTCAATATTTTTTTATTTTTAAGTATAACCGAAGGCATAATTTTAAGTAGAAATAAAAATATCTGTTATTGAAGATGCTTTTATTTCTTTTTTTAATAAAAAAATCAAAATTTTGCTTCGGTCGCTTTCATGTTTCATTTATTATCTTTAAATTATTACAAAAAATTTAGTTTAATTTTTAGTCTTTATTGAGATCCCAGATACCTTTACCTAAGTAAGTCTTTATTTGAAATGGCGTAATCTGCCGGTCTAAATGTCATTATATTTTGCGTTTGTTTTACCAGACTACAGCCTTAAGCAAATAATCGTATTCTTCATCTTTCTGGACACAGAGAATTATATAAATATGCTTGTTTACTTTAATTATAGATAATTGTTTTACTAACATACCATTTCACCTTATTTATTTACTGTGTTGGCGTTTTGTAAAATAATTATTAATTTATGTTGATTGATCATTATCCTTGTTGATTTTGCGAGATAAGTAAACGAATTCAGGCAAAATTGTTCATTGAAGTCTATTCAAGAGAATTTACATACAAGAATCTTCCTTTGATATTCACTCATAATAATCTTAAACATTTACTACCACGTTGAATTGAAGATTTCGTCTATACAAAGACCTTTCAGAAAATAAATGAAAATAAACTATTTAGTTAACATACTTTACAATACAGATACATTATTGATGAGGAAAAATAGACGTCTAGGCGTTTACGGGACTTTTAACATGTCATCAATTAGTTGAATAAAGAAAGTATGACAATACGCGTTCGTTGGTACAAAACAAACATACACTTACATCATATGAACGTAGTTATGCAGAAAGCAGCCTGCCATAAAAAAGTGAAACTGAGATAATAGCACTTTTGTAAAAAGACTGAATAATCCAGTCTGCACAACAATTCGAATGTTTTTGACTTTAACAAATGATAAACAATGAAAACATTAGTTTTTCATATGACAAACTACAATATTATTATGTTTTTGACCACTTTCAATGATTTTTGAAGAACAGTAAGATTTTTCTAATGCTGTGGGTGTATTTAGCAAATTAAAAAATGTCGTTTTTGTAATCGACACCATTTTCAGATGGCGATCAATACAATTTTTTGTACAAAAGCGGTCTGGCTGTTTTTAGCGGAACATAGAATTGACCTTACTGCACCTGATAACATCAATACCTCATTTTTTCAAAATTGTGGACTGGCTGCTTTTTGCATAACTACGTTCATATTATAAACACCTACATAATGCATTTATAAAAACAACAAATATGTTCGATATAAATGATTTGAATGGTAAAAACAGTTGTTTTTTTTTTATAGAGTCTTTATTCAATAAAATATACATATTATAACGATATTAATACATTATAAAGAAAACAAAGTATTAAGACGTATTTTGTCCCGATAAACTTTTCAATAATAGTTTGTCATCGGGTGCTCAGACATGAGTTTTAATTAATAATCAAATAAAAAGAGTACAGACATAATACTGTATACGTATAAAATAATAAACATAAAAATAGTTTGAAGATTATTTTTTTTTTAAGTAAGAAAATAGAGTAAAATAATACAATTAAAATTAAAGAATAGTAATTTACTTAAATATAAGAAGAAAAAAAAATAGACACATATATAAATCGTGTGTGCTCATAAATGTAATCAAAACTAGATAATAAATAAATTAAACAAAGTAACGTAAATCGAGAATTTCAATTCATATCTCCAGAAAAAAAAAATAATAAGAAAATATAAAGTACATATTAAAATTAAGATCTAAAAAATGTAAATAAAATAAGAAAGTAAGAAAGTAATAAAAGAAAAGAAAAGGTTAACCCAAGAAAATAACAAAAATGTATTCAATGAGGGATAAAAAAAAATATATAAATGTTCCAAACAGTTGTTACTCTTGTACAGTTGTACCTGCTTTGTTATTTTTTTCCGTGTTTAATTTTTCAACGAATTATGTTTTTCAATATTTAAAAAAATATCTTTAAACCTTTTACTGGTTTTATAGAGGGTTAGGTTTTGCTATTTAAAATATAATAACTATTATTATTAAAGGGATTATTACGAACGTTTAAGTAAGTGGTTGTATATGGCTCTCGCTCAACCACATTATTTTTCACAAGAAATCCGTTACATCATTCTCCCCTCGCATTCGACGCCGACGCCGACGCCCTTAATACCTTCTCCTTGTAAAGAAGGGTTGTTTATCACGCGAGCGAGGACCTATTAAAATTATAAAGAGGCTCTTTTAAATCCACCCCGATTTCTATGCAATTTCCGTACAATATTAAAGAGCGCTCACTTAACGGCCTTTTTTGATAATTTTGATTTTGAATGGGGCAATTTATTTTCGTTCTTATTTGCCTATATTTATTTATTCATTTTTGTGTATTATTGTGCACACAGTGAAATATTTTAAAAATATAATACAGTGATATTAGATTTTTTTAAAAAACCTTACATCGCACAAAATACGTACACAACACAATATGTCAAATAATTTTTAAACAGGACAACAAAAAGTTACGAGAATATAATTATATAAGACTTGTCTCTATTTGTGTTGGTATTTTTGGTATCTTCATCGTTGTGAAATATGGAGTGTGACTAATGGAATAATGTTTGTAAAATCTGGTGTTTG
This sequence comes from Micrasema longulum, assembly GCF_059751315.1. Lineage (NCBI taxonomy): Eukaryota > Metazoa > Arthropoda > Insecta > Trichoptera > Brachycentridae > Micrasema > Micrasema longulum. The sequence goes on along the minus strand of NW_028277658.1, from coordinate 542,304 downwards.
TACACTCAAGACAATAATTTCAATTATGTTTAATATAACAAATGTACAAGATGAGAAATGAAAAATATGTATTTAATAATACAATTATTAATAATGTTTATTAAATATCTACTGTTCTTGATTTCTAAGCTTTTTGACCTTAATTTAAATACATTGTCATAAAAAAATAAATATCAGCCTTGGTTAATCTATTGTTATATTGGTCGCATATTCTAGGTATTGTAGATTGTTTCAACATTTTGTTGACGTTTTAGCTGTGAAAAACAGAAGATTTTGTATTATCGGTCTAGATGGCACGTGGAATGGAAGTCTTTCAATGGATTAGATAAATAAATTTGATTATTTATTAATGTGTATACTGGAATTAACATTATTCTTCCATTTTTCAGAGAGTTTTACATGTAATGTATCCTCCCCTCATTTTTCCGTCTGAGACATTGTTCCAATTCATGATGGTACTGGACATTAGATATTTAAAAAAAAGAGTCATTGAAATCAAAAGTGTCATGCGGCTACGAGAGTAGATCCCAGCAGAATGCTCGTACGACGTTTTCCTGTGATTTGAATTATTTCTTTCCAAAAACACGTACGACGTTCGCTAAGAGGAATTTCTCTTTTGTGGCCCCAATAATGTTCAATGTCCTGAATAAACATATTACGTTCTCCAAAACGAAAGAGCGTTCAAGTCTGAATTTTGTCTAGAGAAAGAGACCATTACAGGAGACTGCTGAGAGATGTTATATATTTATATATGTATTTCACCATTTTTGTGAAAATCAGTTCAAGGGCGCTGTACAATAAATAAAAATCCCAGCACGTCTTGCAGCTACAGAGCGCATGGACATTAAGTAATCTAGCCCCTATTTTTTTTTTTTTTTTTATTGGATGTGTCAATGAAGTTTAGAGTTTAAGTGATATTTAAAAAAAAAACTACATAAAAAATAAATTTATTAAAATAGAAGTTAGATTTTAACAAGTCTTGCAGCTACTGAGCGCATGGACGGTTGGAATTCTAGACCCCATTTACTAAATTGAGATATTTAATAGTTGATAACATTTACCTATAAAGGCTGCTACTATTATTGTGGATAATGTATAAAGCGCCATTGTTTAAATCACCGCAAAGGTGCTATACAATATCCCATCACGTCTTGCAGTTACATAGCGCATTCACAGTGATTTCACATTTAGTCATGCTTTCATTTCCTCCAAAAACCATCACATTCGATTTATCGACATTCATCAGCAAATCGCTTCCCCTGCATACATCTACTGAACTAACTTTTTAAGAAGCATTTACAGAGCGTATGATCTGCTCAGCTGGGTTAATCACTTTACGCACTATAAACATTCGCCTTTCTAACTATTGGATGTTTACCTCCATAATCACTTATGGAATTTAAAAAAATTAAAATTTATTTCAACAGAGAGGGAAAAATTTTTGAGAAGAGAATATGGAAATCTAGGCATTTACAGGGCTTATGACCTGTCATGGGCTGGTTTAAGTGGCCACTTTACACAATGTGTAACATTCACCATTCTGCCCATGTTTGAACATCCACATTTCCTCAACACTTCCATCTGTTGACTTTTGTGAAGTAAAAGAGCTGAAACCTTTATCACGTGGGTGAGATTCATCCGGCTGAACCAAATCACCTACTAGGCAACGCCTGAAAACCATTTTTCAATTTTTATACTTCTTCTTTTACCAGGTAGTAATTCCAAGATGTTTGATTATGTCAACGGATGGAAGAGTTGAGGAAATGTGGATGTTCAAACATGGGCAGAATGGTGAATGTTACACAGTGTGTAAAGTGGCCACTTAAACCAGCCAATGACAGGTCGTAAGCCCTGTAAATGCCTAGACTTCCATGTTCTCTTCTCAAAAACTTTTCCCTCTCTGTATAAATAAATTTAAATATGAACAACTCCCTAGGGAGGAAATCCAGCCAGTCTGCAAGCATTTGGACATTATCAAACATTGTTGCAAGCTTTGAATATTATATTTCCATGCGAGTTGGTTTAAGCAATGAAAAAGCTAGCGACATTTTTTGACTGTCAAAAAATACTAAGTTTTAAACTTAAAAAACGATGATTTTATATGGCAATACTTCTTAGTACCTACACTGGCATTTGAATTTTTCAAATAATATTTCAAATTAATAATAATAATGAAGAAGAGAAAACGGCATTGGTATACTGACTGCCATGAATTTCGGTAATTTTTGCTACATTAAGGTAACATTATCGGTCTTACGCTTCAGGTGCTAGACCAGAGACTACGAAACATTCGAGTGTAAAAACACATTTTTAAATCAAGATTTCATATCAACACTGTCGGCAATCGAATCCGAGACCGTGTGTTGAGTAACCAACCCAGTGCCCTATGCACCATTATATGTGTCTATAAAGCATAGTTTTTTTGAAGAAGTGTATTCCTATTCCCGGCTAAGTCATTCCTATTGGCGTATCGAGTTAAGTATGCGTCGCTCGTAACGTGAAATTTCACCACAGAGCAGAAAAGTTAGATAAGTTTCTCGATTTCAGTCCATTACTTGAGATTTAAGTGGGTACTTTTGACAAGTTTACGGCGTGTGTGGTGCTGACTTAACTTCAAGTACTCGACTTTTGAATAGAAATATTCTTCACTTCAAAATTTTACTCAGTTATTAAATATTTTTAAACAGAGATAAAGCTATTGAAATTAAGTGTTGGCATTTATGGAGCCATTAATCTGTCATCGGCTGGGCTTTATTTCTGTCAAAAAAAACCTTTAAATTTTCATTAAAAAATTCCAATGAATAAACAAAAATTTGCCAATAAACAAAAAAAATGTTTTTATGTAGTCAGAGAGTTAAAAAAAAAACAACGGAATTTTTTTTTCGTATGAGGAATAAACATTTTCATACTATTATTAATACAGGTACTAAAGCCGATATAAAAGCTTCTTGTAGTTTATGATTTGAAAGTCAGTTTCACAACTTTCAATTCAAAATGTCAAGTGCATCATTTTGATAATATTCCTGGACGAGCACGCCTGTCAATCTAGTCTAAATAACTCGGCAAGTGGAGTAACGAGCTGCCGGAAGTGAGTGGAGCCCGGAAACTTCCGCTTGCGCAGTAGCAGAGCAAGATTTCCGCCGGAAGTGGCGACACTGCCCTGGGATGATGGTGTAATGGGATCTTTATGGACTGAACTTGATTTTATTGAATTTTATAAGTTTTTTATTAGTGTCTCAACCTACTTCGCTTCATTTGGCGAGGATACTATAATCAAAAAAGGTTTTTTTAATTATGTAAAACCATTGACCAGAATATTGACATAGACATGGATACTGGAGCTGGTAGAAGTCAAATGCTTTGTCTCATTCGCCTAAACCAATATTAAATCAAATGCTCCACAGATGTATAGCTTATGTTAGGTTTTTGTCATTTTCATTGTGCGTTTTCTAATATAAATAATATAGATGTACATATATACCTAGTTTTTGAAACTGTGAATATTTTGTTATTTATTTCAATTAAATCAATTAATCAATTATGGATAACTTATATAGCGCCATTTTTGTAATAAAATACTTCAAGGGCGCTTTACATGGTGATTCTATTGTTAAGTTAATTTAATTGAAGCTTTTAAATTTGTAATTTAATTAAAATAATTTCTCAGTTTATAAAGTAAGTCTTCTTTGTTTATTTTCTAACGTACGTAAAAACATTTCAAAAAAGTATATTTATTTTATTTTTTTATTATTTTTTTAAAAGAAACAAACAGTCGACAATGAAAAATAACTTTTTTTTTAAATACAGTTTAAAGACAGACCAGCAAAGTTTCTAAATAAAAATCGTACAAAAGGATGTGTTTATTTGTATTTGTAAGTGTAGATGTATGTTTATGTGTATTAGTGTGGGAGTAAGTGTTCAGAAGGGGGCATCATTAAATAGTAAATAGGATCGTATCGCAGCCAGAAATAATAAGTCTTAATTTATTTTAAATAAATTAAGGGGTATGTAAAATATATCAATAGATGAAAAAAAAACATATAGTTAGAGCAAGAACGATAGAGGAAAGAGTGTTGTGCATAATTAGTGCTACAGACTGGCAGATGGAATAAATACTTATTTCATGTCACGCGAAAGGGGACATTTAGACTAATTTTGGAGAGTAGGTTAAAAGAGTCTACTTTATTATTTAATAATTTATGTAAATAGCATAATTCAGAACACCAGTGAGGTAATATTAATTTTATTATTTTTTATAGTTTGTAAGAGAAAAATACGAATAAATAAAAATATAAATAGTTTAATAAGCAAAATGGCAAATTTTTTTTTAGACTAAAAATCTTTACTAACAAAATAATTTTATCCAAATGGATAATTAAAAAAATATTCAGACAGTTATAAACTTTTAACCTCGGTTGAGGGCCAAAAGCGGTATGAAATATTTTTTAAATAGTTTTTGCGTTCAATGTGATCCAAAATGCAACTTTTAAGATCCATTTACTTTGATGTCATCATCAGCCCACTCTAATATATTTATTTTTATTTATTTATTTGACACTTTATAAACACATACAATATATAAACATATAAGTGCCGGCATATTGCCTCAAGGCAATTTCTTCCTACCTACCCAAACCGTTCAGTTTAAGGAAATTATAAATACATGGACATTAGGGTGTCCCAGACTATAAGGGCAATTTTTTTCTTACATATTGAAACACGCATACCTTCTTATTTTGTTCCGTTTGACCTTAATAACTGTTCTTAATAAAGTTCTGACAAGTTCCGATGCAAGTCGGCACGGGTTGCCGTGATTCAATTTACGTGAAATTTTATTTATTTTTTTATTTTTATTTATTTACTTAAGTTAGTTAATATAACATTGCATATTGCCTAATATATTTACAATTATAACAAATACTTATTAAATATTTCTTACATAACTACATTATTACAATAAACATAACATTTTTTTTTTAAATCCGTAAGTTTTCTTTCATTCTTATAAGTGTTTTGACATCATTCAAACAAAATAAAAGGTTATGCATTGAAAAAATAAAACTTTAATTTTTCTGGGACACCCTAATGTACATATTGAATCTTACAATTTCATACAAAAATTAAAAGCACAAATTAACAAAAATAAATATGCATAAAAAAAAAACACTACTATGAAGAGAGGAGAGGGGATCGGAAGGAAAGAAGAAGGATAAAGGAACAATTTAAATATTTAGATAGTGACATTTCAATCTTGACTTAAATGTAAATAAAGAAGGCGTCTCTAATATTAGTGAGTAGATTATTTCACAGTCGAGCGGCTACTACTGTGAAAGAGGAGGCAAGAAAATTAGAGCGATGACAGGGTATCAAAAGGGTTCTCTCGTTACTAGAACGAAGAGATAGTCCGTGTTGTGATAGAGGTTGGATGAGCTCTCTCAGATAAACAGGCGAAGTGGGATTATTCAAAATATTGTAAAGAAGTGATAGAATGTTTCTTACAAGTGATATACATGTTTGTTTATTCCAATAATTGTTATAATTTCCAACGTATTCGACGAATATCATGTTTCTTCCTTAAAAGGCAATTTTTTAAGATTTAACATGGTAGAATCAATAAAACTATTTTATCAACTTTTGGAATTGGATAAAAAAATGTTTTCTTTCATGCGGTAAAAATAGTAGCATTTATTTGTACGGCGACGTTTTGATTACACAAGTTCTTCTAAATAAACCAACCATGAAGTGATGTCATAGATTTCTGATTACCGGAAGCCAACTCACCAAAGAGAACTAGAGACGTCACGCAGGCTTAAAAAAAATGAAGCTATGATTGTACGAGTATTTTTTTAAAAAAAAGGCTTAGTTTGACAGTACATATTACAAAAATAGTACAAAAAATAGTACCAGTGCATTTTTTTTTGTATTTTCTAACAAGTAATTTTCATGCTATAATAAAAATTATGCAACGTCTATATAATGAGATTTATAAATGGTTGAAAAACTACTCTATTATAATATTGCATATAAAAACATTGTTTTTTTAAGATTCAAGCCACAGAATAATTATTTGACGAAATAAGAATGTCCCTAAAAAAATACGTTAAAAAAAACTATCAAAATAAAATATCAACAGAACTTGCGACAAAAAAGCACGATGTTATGTATCATTCAAGTTTGAAGTATTACTTCGTTCTGTTAAGAGTGCAAAACCCAAATTTCCGGTACCATCAAACTAAAGTTCCTCAAAGCATTTCCGGCAAATTACAATTTAATCATCCCCATTCTCTTAGATGAAAACCTAGGAACGTAAATCCAGCTTCCTTAATTATTTTAACATAATTGTGCTTCAATTACACGCTAAATGGAAATACATTGTTGCGGCTAAATTAAGGTACTTTAATGAATTATTTCACATGAACTTAATTCAAAAACCTCATTGCCCCAAATAATTCTTGACAAATATATTAATTAAACGAGGGTGCTATTTGCGATTTATTAAATGAGGGTACTATTTACTACAATTGTACCCCGAAGTCTAAAACGCAGAATAAATGACTGATATGTACTTCCAGTAACCAGATTCAGTTGGTTACCTCTACTGGCATCAAACAGCTGCAGTTAAAGTGGATGATGAATTGACATCGGATATAGACACATAGCGAGGAGTCCGGCAAGGATTGATTCTGTCTCCTCTCATTTTTAATTTGTACTCGGAAGCCATTTTTAAAGATGTGCTAAATGAATTTTACTATTTATTTATTTATTTATTTATTATCATTATATTACATACACAAAATTATAATTTATGTAGAGTTGCTTTGACTGTCTAACTAGGGCTATTTACCCCGTTCTAAAACAGTCAAAAAAATATAAAAAACAGTAATCAATTTATAGAAACATTTATAAAGATACAGGACAAAGTGAAAAACAAAGTAAAAAATGGAGTAAAAACATGGTAAAAAATGTGGTAAAAACATAGTAAAATTGTAGTAAAAACATAATAAAATTGTAGTAAAAACATAGTAAAATTGTAGTAAAAACATAGTAAAAATGTAGTAAAAAAAACGTAGCAAAAAAAAAAAATTATTAAAACAAAGTAATAAATGCAGTGAAAACATAAAAACAGAATACATAGTAAGAAACATATTTAAAGTCATAATAAAAAAATGAATGTATGTTGTATAGCAAAAAGCATATTTAAAGAAAGAAAAAAAAAAACAGCACAAACTAACAGGCAGCATTAGCATAAATGGACAAATTATAAACAATATCCGATACGCGGATGATACTGTCCTTCTAGCAGATAGTATGGAAAGCCTGCAGCTATTTTTGGTCAAAATTTACACGGCTAGTTTGAGAAAAGGGCTAAAAATTAATATTTGTAATACTCAATGTATGGTTATTGTTATGGTTATTATTATTGGTTATGGTTATTCTTAAAAAACCACAAACTTTCCAGATGACTATAAAACTTGGAGCGCAGGTTATTGAGCAAGTTCATCAATATAACAATTTAGGATGCTAGTTGAATGATAAATGGGATCACTCACAAGAGATGGAAGTCAGAATAGAGATGGCGCAAAACTGCTTTTTCAAGATGCGTGACCTTATTTGCAGTACAGACTTTACTTTAGACCTTCGAATGCGCATTGTAGGCTGTTGCGGTTTCTCAGTACTTTTTTTGGCGTAGAAACATGGACACTCACTCGAAGCTCTTTAAAAAAGATTGAAACCTTTAAAATGTGGTATAAAAGGAGAAACTTATTTTTAGAAATCAAACACTGATTTGAGTCTACTGAATACTTTATTTTATTTTTACAAATATAAACATATAAAAATAAAACTTCGTGACAATTGTTTCGCCTTATTAGGGCATTTTCAAACGAAGTTTTATTTTTTTATGTTTATATTTGTAAAAATAAAATAAAGTATTCAGTAGACTCAAATCAGTGTTTGATTTCTAAATATAAGTTTAAATATGGAGTTCTACAAAATAAACACCAAATCAATCAACAAAAGGAGAATATTAAAAATCTTCTGGGTGGACATAGTCCGAAACAATGAGGTTTTCTGACGGATATAAAAAAATAAAAAGGTATTGAAGACTATAAAGAAAATAAAACTTGAGTACTTTGGGCATGTGATGAAAGGCGAAAAATATAACATTTTACAAGTCATTCTACAGTGAAGGATTGAAGGAAGACGCAGTGCAGGTAGAAGGCGCATCTCTCGGCTAAAGAACTTGCGTGACTGGTTCCATTGCAGCACTCAGTCCTTGTTCAGGGCAGCTTCCAGCAAAGCGAGAATTGCTACGATGATATTCAACCTCCATTGGGGAGAGGAATAATAGGAAAAAGAAGTACTTCCAGTATTAACACACGGAGCAGAAAGACTTACACTCACCAAACTGACTGTAAGAAAGCTGCAGGGCCGTGATAATAATAGGAAGTTAAGGACGTCATACCTTCACCGGTATAATTGAAGATTCTTCTGAATGATTACGAAGATACACTACCAACCCCCCCTCCCTTTAAGTTTCGAGTAGATACATCGGTTTGTAACGACGTCGCCGGTCTAGTACCTCACGGTACCCGTGACAATTTTTTTTTACACGAATACCATAGTTTTGTAAAATATTATTTTCCTGTATTTTTTTATTTCGTTTTAATAAAAAGTAAATATTTGCATTCTTGTGATTTACCCAAATGTTCTATTTTGAAGGCCATTTTACACGAGTTGTAAATAACTTACTATTAGAAAAAGGAAATCAAGTAGAGGTAGAGAGGGATTTGAACCACAGACCTTTGAGCCGTGAGTCCGAGACACTAGCTACGGGACCACAAGCTGAATTATTAAGTATCTATGAATCGTTTAACGTCAAATTTACCATCGCGCATTTTTTTTTTACTTTGCAAAGATCAACAAATCGTCGCTTCTCAATTTTGTCCAACAGACCCAAACACAAATCTGCAAAAAAAGAGTTTTAAAGTTTTTTTTACGAAATAAGTATAAACAATAACCACGACTTACGGAAAAATTCGTTTAAAAATCCCTGAAGCAATTTGAAAAATAAATTATTTTAATTCTAATTTTATAAATAAAGGCTTTCTCAGAACTCCCGTATACTTAACTTAAGTTCATCATACATGGTCTACTGGACTCAAACAAACTAAAGCGACAAAATGGAAGAGTCAAGAAAAACTGAATGCTCAAACATAGGCAAAATAATGAATGTGAAAACATGCGGAACAGTGTGAAAAGCGGTTACTAAAACCAGCCGACGTCGGGCCAAAAACTCCATTAAGGCCTACACTTCCATATTCATCTTTCGAAACTGACATGGTAAATCATGGCATACCTTTGAAAAAATAATTATTCGTCTGTACCATGCGCAAAAGACTTATTATTAGCGGAAGTGATCCAGGCAGCCTCATTAGCAACCCCTTTGTCTTATTTTTCCTCCCTAGTAAAGATACAACCCTATCATGAAATATAGCCAGTAAGGTGACAACGGTCTGACAAGTGAGCGGGACTCTAGAGCACTAATTTCTCGGGCGCTACCTTGCGCTGGCAGGTGTCAACTGTGTTACAGGAGAGCTTAGTAATTTAATTGAAAATAGTTTACTATTCTGCATTATCTGCTGTTTGGTCACGCTGATTTAATTTTTGTATTTAAAATAATGTATTTAAATTTTCAAAGATATTTTTTATTTGTATCAGTACATTAATGACTTTAGTCAAAATCTTAGGTATTATCATTCATAAGCATTTAAGGTGGCACAATCAGGTTAACGAAGTTAGTCGTAAACTTTGTATCAGGTTACACTCCCTAAAAAGATTTCAGAATTTCTGGCCAATTATTATTAAGCAAACATTAGTCCATAGCTTACTTCTTCCACTCCTTGACCATGTGGATGTATGTTACCCCGATGCTAACTCTGAATTACTTGATAAGTTAGAACGATTGCAGAATGTTTATTTACGATATATCTTTGATAACACATAGCCGAATATCGCACGCAACTACACTGGCTCAGTATCAGGCATAGAAAAAATATTCACATTCAATCACTTCTTCACAATATTTTTAATAATCCCACCTCACTTGTTCTGAGAGAACTCTTCTAAACTCTATTACAATATGGACAATTCCATTCTAGTGACAAGAGAACTATTTTTATACCCTTTCTCCTCTCTAATTTTTTTGCCTCTTCTTTTACAGCTACTCAGTTGAGAAATAATCTATCCACTAATGTAAGAGAAGCCTCCTCTTTATTAGCATTAAAATCAAATTTGAAATGTCACTATCTAAATATTTGAGTTGTTCCTTTCTTCTTCTTATTTTATTCTCATCTCTTTTGCTCTTTTTATTGTAAAGTATTTTTAAAAAATTAGTTCATTTTTGATTTTTATTTTGTATAAAATTATTAGATTCAGCATGATTCCTTTGAATATGTAGATGTACTTGTAATTTTCTCAAACTTGAACGGTTTGGGTAGGTAGGAAGAAATTGCCTTGAGGCAATATGCCCGCCGTTTTATGTTTATATATTGTATATGTATTAAAAGGGCTAAAAAATAAAAAAAGAAGTGAAATGAAACTTTAAAAAAATTAAGATTTTTTAAAACTTTTCTACAAATCTTTTAAGTATGTTGATATTTAAAAACGCCTTCAAGCAACAAAAATATCAGTCCACCCTAATGTGATACTGTCTCCAGAAAATTTAAATTTTAAATTCTCAAAAAATCATTCCCTAAAAACAGATATCATTAATGTGTTTTGAAACCCAAGGAATTTTATTTTAATTATTTAAAAAATTCAATATAAAAATCCACTCAGCAAAATAAAGGATTTATCAAATTAAACCATACATTTTTTTAGTAGTTTGTTCCAGCAAAACTAAAGTATCCCCTTAACGTAAAGGATGTTGTTAATAATTGATTCAAATAGTACTTTACTATTCTGTAAAAAACGTAACGTATTGTGATCCCACAAAGCCTTAAAACGTAGGCTGTATAGCTCAGGTAGGCAACCTTCGTCCCACGAGAGAATTCATCAAACCATAAAAGATCACTGCATTTATGCCTCGTTCGTGTTCGCTGGTTATGTTTGCATGCAACTTTTTAAATTAGGCCTTAATCATTAATGAGTTTGTTTTATTGATTGTTTTATTAACCTGCCCGTTCCTGCAATGTAGTCGGCATTGCAAATTATACTTTATCATTGAATATCTCCACTAACTACTATTTTACAATAAATATAGCGTAATGTATAAAAAAATTATCGAATTAAATGTATTCTAAATTTAAGCTTTTCTTTCTGGATTAAACATTGAATTTTAAGAATTATCATCATTTCATAACGTCGTCATATGAACTTACTGTTTTGTTAATTTCTTCAATACATTGGGACACTAAACAAAGCTTTGACTTTTTCCGAAACGCGTTCGAAAAAAAAAATGGGTATGTTCGATTTTGCGATGTACGTTAAGTTCGAAGTGTCAATCCAGGAATTAAATGAATAGGAAAAAGACTCAAAGTTTCTTCCGTTTGGCGTTGATTGCAGGATTGAACTCGGTCTTTCTATTAGAACTTTAAAACTACTGTAAATATTACCACAGTTTTTTTATAATTTTCAAGTAAACTTTTACACATACGAAAATATATATTTTGTATATTTAGGCCGATAAGATAATTATAAATGAAATATTTTGTTCATCAAGATCTCTGAAAATGACAAAATATCAGTACCCCGACACAAACACATGAAGCTTTCATTTGTAAGAAAGAGATGTAAACTAATTAGATCACGTGTATTTTTTTTAAGAAAGGTGATCATTTCTTAACCACAGGTGATTTTTTAGTTAACTTTATGTAAATGCTTCAGTGCGACATTGATAAAGGTGCTTTAACACTCAAACGTCAATTGTTGGCAACTGATAAATTGGCAAAGCTGCGAGCTGAAACAGCCCCAATAGACCTTAAGCTCTACTGTGGGTTACCCAAATGTGCTCCAAAAATTTTAAATAATTTAATAAATAAATGCACTTTCTGCAAAATCATAAAAAGAGCATCGCGATGCAGAGCGAATGGACAGCGGAAGAATGGCTAAACGGATTAACAATGGGAATGTTGATGAATGATGAAAATCGGGAAGTATATTCAGGCGTTGCGTTGTCTTGAATGTACTATAGGTGAAATCATTTGGTTATACGAACTAAAGACTAGATTTCTATATTCCTTTCTTGAAAGTGTTATTCATCTCTGTTGTAATATATAAATAGAAAAAGGTTGATCATGCCTGCTCTTCAGTAATGGATACAAACAATACGATTCCATCGAGCCTTTGTTTCATCCGCCCTTAAGTGAAGGGGGTGATTAATATCGTTACAATGAACAGGGCGAATGTTTTTCAAACAAGAACTAGAGATTTTCAAAGAACAAGGACGGATTGTTATGTTTCCAGTTATTTAAAATGTTTCAAAAATAGATCGAAGGTGTTTCTGATAGATTTGCCTAATTTGATTTTAACCCTTATTTGGACAGTAAATTTAATTTCGTTTGATGAAGTATTTTTTAAATTTAAATGAATGGTTCTGAGCATAGTCAAGTTGTAGGAATATGTTTCGTTTTGTGCATCTAATTTAAGATATAGTATCAGATCAACGTGTTTATTCAACCAAAGTATTGGGTATAATTCTTTATCCTTTCGGGTTTGAAACACAAACCCTTTTTGGCATGTTAGTGAAAAATTTTCATCGTGAAAATAACTCACATCAGCTTATTTTTGTCCAGAAGAAAGTAAAAACAATTTATTTTCGATGTTTTTTTTATTAATAATTCAACACTCACTGTACAAATATACACGTTTTACAAAGACAAAAATTATTTGAGATTCTAACTGAAACTATCATAAACCTAATAACTTATATAAAAATACACGTTGAAAATTAAAAATACATCTTCCCAAGATACCCATTAGAGAGTGAAAGCACTAATTGGCCAAATGAATAATAAATTTATTTATTTTGCAGTTTTTAAATGAACAGAGGTTCTTTGTTGCAGGTCCTGACTAGCTGGAAAATTCCTGTGTTTAGGAAGGACCTTTTTTCATTTTATTAAATAATGCTTTAAAATATTCAAATAATAATTATTATTTCATAAAATTCAAAACAGATATAAATTAGAAAACCAACAGGTAAAAATAAAAATTGAATCATTAATATAAATTAGAAAATATACTGTAATATATAAAATATAACATATATATTATTAGAAAATGAAACATAAATGCAAATTAAAAAAACATACAGATAAAAATTAAAATTGAAGCACATATATAAATTAGAAAATATATCATTTACAATCAAATTGAAAGTGTACTCAGTATTTCAAAATTTTAACTTGTATTTCAGTATAAGTTATTAGGTATATGACTGCAATAGAATTCCATCAAGAATAAATTATCAACAAATAAATTGAAAAGAATCCAAAATATCTTTTTTTAAATATATGTGGACAGAAAACGAGGAAGACCGATAAAGATATCACCAAATCCAACTTACATATACTGAAAGACGGAATCGTCAAAATTATTAATAATAATTAAAATATTACAACAGAGATGAAGAACATTTAAGAGAAGGTAATATGGAAGTCTAGGCATCTACAGGGCTTATGACCTGTCAATGTCTGGTTCAAGTGGCCACTTTACTCACTGTGTAACATTCACCATTTTGCCTATATTTGAACATCAATATTTCTTCAATTCTTTCATCTGTTGATGTTTGTGAAGTTAAAGAGCTGAAACCTTTATTTATGATGGATGTTCAAGTATAGGCAGAATGGTGAATGTTACTCAGTGTGTAAAGTGGCCACTTAAACCAGCTATAGAAATAAAATTCACCATTCTGCCTATATTTGAACATCCATATTTCTTCAATTTTTTCATCTGTTGATGTTTGTGAAGTTAAAGAGCTGAAACCTTTATTTATATACGATGTTCAAATATAGGCAGAATGGTGAATGTTACACAGTGTGTAAAGTGGCCACTTAAACCAGCCGTTGACAGGTCATAAGCCCTGTAGATGCCTAGACTTCCATATTACCTTCTCTTAAATGTTCTTTATCTCTGTTGTAATATTTTAATATAAACAGCTCCCCATGGAGTTGAATCCAGTCCTTGTCTACAAAAATATGGACAAACTCAAAATATTGTTGGTATTAATTGGCGTGCGCGCATGAGAAAATGTATGAGTGTAGAGGAAGCGAAGTCCGTTTGCAAAAACAGAGTAATATTGGGTTTTTTTATCTCTGAAACATCGTAGTAGTTTGGTGTTGTTGATGTAGAATTTTTAAATTACTTAATTTATTTTTTATCGTAATTTGTGTCCAAAAACAAGCGTAAGACAGCAAGACTGCAAAACGGTATTAATTCTAAGTACATGAAGTTACACATTTATCAACACACATAACAAGACGTCAACCCTGATGATAAACGCTGAAATGCAATCCGAAACGTCTGTAAGGAGAAATAACGACACACGGAATTATATCCCAGAAAAACACTCGTGCATCTTTTTGAATTTTCAAAACACTTTGAACACCGGCCGAATACACACAGAATTTACCCTGTGCCCGGCTCATTTTTGTGAAATTTCATGCTTTGTGAAGGGTTTCTTAAAAGTGTCATAATTATAGAAATACTGGGTTAAATGGGTTGAAACATCTCACATTTATTTAAATTAATTAAATAAGTCATGTTTATATGATAGTTTTTCCAACATTGGCTTTTATGGAGAGCCACATTGCGAATTGCAATGTTCGCGCATATACAGGGCCTCACTCTTTTTTTGTGCTTTGTATCCCGGAGCCGTGTAAACTTGTGATTTAAATAACCCTGCGTTGTGTCCCGGTCCCGTGTTTCCACGTGTTTTACCAGCAGCAAAAAAGTACTAATAAAAGTCACTTAATGTCAATAAAATGCATTTTTTAAGACAGCTGGTACCCCACGGGACTGGATACAAAAAGTTAAGACCGGGTTGTGGTCCTGGAGTAGTATTATGGACTCATGGACCAAAGGTTCGAGGTTCAAACCCCACTTCACCACAGTGTGATTTCAACTTTTCCGTCAGAAGCCATTAACGAATTTTAGGGGATGGTGTGGAAATTTAAAAATTCGAGTAAATAATAAAAACTCAAGTATTCCTCATATTTTTAAAAAAGAAAAAATATTGGATGAGAAACTTAAAAAAAATGAATTCTCGCAAAGAGAGTGTTTATTAAAAAAATAGCTTCATAATATTTTTCAAGCAAAATCTTTCACAATGTTACACGCACACATTTTGGCAAGAAAAATCTCCAAAGATCCACAGGGTAATAAATTTTAATACGTGTAACATGCTATGGGGATGTGCGTGTAACAGTTTACCGAATTCGGCCAATTACGTCGTGCCTCGTAGTGTTCGCCGAAAAATGTCGACCACGGGGTGAATTGGATTATCCCGGATAAAGATAACACCACAAGCCCCTCCCACTTTGCCAATCTCGCTGAAGGACCAAAATATATGAGAAACTGCGTAATTAGATTTCATTCAATAAAATTTATTACATTTTTTTTGTTATTTGACGTACTAACTTTATGGGTGTTTTTTATTATAAAATAAATAAAACACAATTTTGTTTTTATTCATATTTAAAACATTATCTTTGTGGTCAAACAATTGATTATATATTATTAAATATTTGTATATTACCACTTACCTTCGTCTCAACAATTAGCGGCTAAGTTAAATAGGTGCGAAAGTTTTTAAGGTCACTGTTATCAATATGTTTCTTTTTTGGGTGATACCGTGTGTGTTGGATTTGTTACGACGTTTCGGCTACTGCTGCAGAAGCCATATTCGGGGTAAACTGAGAGTTTTGTAGAAAACAGTGTGTGTTTAAGTACTAGTAATCTGTACCGTATCGCAGTCGGCAGTAGGAATATTTATATTATTTTTTGTAGTATGTAGTCCTGAGAGCCATGTTGAGTTTAATTTAAGCCCGTCGTCTTTGTTTATGTTATTTGGGTGTCTGTGTATTTTAATTGCATCTTTTATTATTCCTGCACTGTAATTACTGGGTTTGTGCAAAATTTTCGGTTCAAATGCGAAAAAATGTCTGCCTATAAAGTGTTCCGATATTGCAGATTTGTCAGGATGCCCAACTTTACACGCTCTTTTGTGTTCGTCAACCTTTTTCTTTGCTGTGCGCCCTGTTTGTCTTATGTACACTTTATCACATCCTTGGCAACTTAGTTTATAAACATCTTCCGTTTCCAGGGGATTCTTATTTTTTGGGATCAATAAATGGTTCTTTATTTTTCCTACCACCCCAAACGTTGTTCTAATATTATGTTTCTTCAGAACTTTGGCTGAACATATGGTAGGTATGTAGTTCCTCTAGTAACATCTTCTTCTATGTTCTTCTTTGTAGTTTGCGATTTAACAATGTTGTAAAATTGCTTCTTCTTATATCCGGTACAAATTACTATTACTTAAACACACACTTTTTTACAAAACACTCAATTTACCCTGAAGATGGCTCCTGTAGTGGTAGTCGAAACGTCGGAACAAATCTAACACACTCGGTATCACCCAAAAAAAAAACATATTGAGCAGCTAAGCTATTTCTAACACAACATAAAATATTTTCATACACAAACCAGTGCATGTAAGGTTTGCTTATTAAAATGCATGTCATGTTGGTTTAATATTTTTGTTAAACAACTTTGGCAAAGGTGTATCGTGGGTTTCGCATGTTGGTTTAATTGGTGTGCTGACGAAGAGACGGGTACGTCTCAAGACCTGTAGACATAGAAAAGTCGGTAAGTGTTTTTTTTTATTTTTTTATTTATTTACAATTTTAAAAAACCCGTTAGGGTTACATTAGAAATTTAATATTGTCTAGTCAATTTATGTCTCGTCTAGTCTAGTTAGTTCAGTCATCATGTGCTTTTTCAGATTGATTTTAAATTTGTCTCCATTAAAAGTTTTCAAGTAGTAAGGTAGGTCGTTGTAGTGTTTAAGTCCATTATGTAGTATTTTTGACTGTCCTGTGTTTGTCTTTGCTTTTTCAATATGATAGTGTTTTTGTTGTCTGCTGTTATATTTATGTATGTCAGCATTTTTGACTAATATTATGTCGTCGTCTTGTATGTTTCCCAGTGTTATTTTGTGCACAATTTTTAAAGTCTCAATTTTAGTCAAGTAGTTTATGTCAAACTGGTGTGTTTTTTTGTACAGTTCAGTCGTAGAGGTCAGGTAGGGTAGGTTGTATGTTAGTTTAAGAATTTTATTTTGTTGTCTTTGTATTCTTGTTATGTCTGTCTTGTTACCAATTCCCCAGAAGGCGATCATGTAACTCAATTTACTTTTGACATAGGCTTCGTACATCATAATTTTTTCCTTTCTTGGTATAAAATCTTTAATTTTGTAGAAGAGGCTATGTAGTGATGCCATTACTTTAGTGAGTCCGTCTATACAAATATTTAATAACATTTAGCAACTTAATATTTAGCCACATATATTTATTTTTTTATCTACCGGTTTGAAAGCTACACAAGCGTCTTCATCAATGTACAATGTATAAAATGTTCTAACAAAAAACTTCATTTTAACATGTGGAACTAATAAATCCGTACTTTATGTCATGTTATGCTAGTAAAAAATCGAGGTGTATAGTGAGATGGATACGATCCTAAGATCTGTATGTTTATACCGCTGTCAGTGTATTATTTATGTTATTATTTACTTTTTACATTAATTGAACACATATGGATAAGGAAACTATTTCTTTGGACCAAAAGACGCTCTTTTTTACACTTGAAAATTCAACCAAAAATTAACGTGAATCTTATGGTCCGACGCGTCTTATCGCCCACGAAATAAGGCATATTTTGATACGAATAAACTTTATAAAAACATTTTGAAAAAGAGACTATAAAATCTATGTGAGCTTATGGCCTTTCTTAAAATTTTGGACAAATGTAAAGCCCTATCTCTAGAACGTTAAATACATTTTAAAACATAAAATATATTTTTTAAATATGAAAATGGCAGTTTTTTCCAAATAGAGCTTCTAACGCATGTATTACAGAATGATTTTTTTTTCTCAATATTAGCAGGATTTTGGTCTGAAAGGATTATAAATATCGATGATCTTTCACATTCAAAATTTATGATTGATTATTAAAAAATGTCTACCATGTTTGATACGGAATAAATTATTATTTTCGTGCGAAATCCATTGATGAATAATTAATGACGTCGAATTATTCAGAAATCGGGACGCATTGTTTCAAAGGAGTAAATACAAATTATGTATCTACCGTAAATATAATAATGCACATTTGATTGGTTAATTTGAGTAGACGTAACAAAACAATCTCCAAATGTGAAAAATTAATTTTATTTACTACTTAATTAAAATAGCACTAAAACTTTCTAGAAATATTAACGTTATAAATATATTATAATTAGTATTCAATCCCATTGACATATTTAAACCTTTAATTTTATTCTTAGACATTCTACTAAACGTTATTAAATATTTGTAAATTACCACTTCGTCGCTTTAGTTTGTTTTTGTCCAACAAGCTAAATCATAAATCTGCAGAAATAGAGCTTTAAAGTTTATTTTACAAAAAAGGCATAAATAACGACAATAACTAAAGAAAAAAAAAGTTGAAAATCTTTTAAACATTTAAAAAAAAAAAAAATTCTTTTGAATTTTATAAATAAAGGCTTTCTCTATGAATCCTGTACACTTAACTCAATTTCGTTGAAAATTGTCTGTTAGGCAAAAACGAACTTAATTGACGATTTGCCATTTTTTTATGTCTACCGGTTTCGAGAGGCACTAGTCTCTTTGTCAGGACACTAGCTAAATTAACATAAAATTTCATTTATACTTTCACTGTTTTCGTTAAACAGTCACATAAAACTAGCGTGGTGATTTGAAAACACTAATTAGGTCACACTTACTGTCACTGATGAAAATTTTTATTTTGATCGTGAAATAGTTTTTAAATGAGACAGATAAATGGGAGGAACATATGTTTTCTAGGTATAGGGCAGCCATAGAACCTCGTATAATTCTAATCAATGCATGTCAGTTTAACTTACTAATAGCATGTGATTTCAAATCAGCACGTTGGTTATAAATTTTTGTGCAACAACTGAGGTGAAGGTGTATAGTGTGATTGGTATGCAACCTTAATTGGTGTCCTGACAAAAAAACGAGTGTGTCTCAAAACTGGGAGTTATAAAAAAGTCGGTAAGTGTAATACACGAATATTTTATAACATTTACCAATAAATATATTGTTTAAGGCTAGGAGTTGAAACAATATATACGTACATGATTATAAATCATAACTTTTAACCCCTTTTCTGAACCTTATGGTGCATAGGGCACTGTTTTGGTATACCAAATGTGGTTTGTTTCAATAACGTTAGGGTAAGGTGATGAACTCAGGAGTTCAAGTATGGTAGAGGAATGCACCAATCTCTAGACTACTAGGCAATATCAGTTTATTTTTCATTGTAATCGGGGTTATGTGAGTTTTTTTTATTTTTTGAAGCTCCTTCTAATTACTCCATAATGTGAGGATCTGGTAGAACTGTTCGGTTGTGGCCGTGTTGAGGAATTTCTTCATGTATATATATATATATATATATATATAGTTGGATAATTTATAAAGCGCCATTTTTGTAAAAATCACCTCAAGGGCGCTGTACAATTAATAAATATTCCAGTACGTCTTGCAGCTACAGAGCGCATGGACGGTTGGGATTCTTGTTCCTCGTTTTCAATTAAGATCAATCAAAAATTATAACAGATAGGAGCTAGATTACAGGACGTCTTGCAGCTACAGAGCGCATAGACAGTTAGAAATTTAGCCCCCATTTACACATATTAAAAATTGACAAATAAATTTAGTGTATTAAAAAATAATAATGATATGAATAATAAAAAGGAGTAAGATTACAACACGCCTTGCAGCTACTAAGCGCATAGACGATTGATTGACGAAAATGTAGGTATTTTAAAGTTGATATATGAAAGCTGGATAACCAATCATCGTGCAGCTACAAAGCGCATGGACGAGAGGAATTCCAGCAAAGTTAAAACAATATCAATAAATTTATAAAAAATAGAGTATAGTAGTAAATTGGTCAAGTGTTCATGCCAAGAAGTAAGCAATAAAAAACTAAATAGATCAAACACTGTTTCAACTCCATGGTTAACAAAAGGAGATAGATGTCCGAAGAGAAGCTTTTGTAGACAGTGGGTAGATATCGTCGCCATGTGGCCCGCTGGCTGGTAGATAGTTTCTGGAAACGCACGTGTGTAGTACTATTATGCTTTTTGTTTCAATGACTTGGTATTTACTTTGAGGAGATGAAACCACAGTAAACTCATTCAGCAGAAGCCAGACTATTGACAAACATCCACCGACCTTCCGTTTGACTTTGACAGTATTCAGCATTTTGTTTCCTATTTTATTTATGCCAACAATTACCTTTATTATTTTAAAAGAAGCCCTGATGTTAGCTTTTGTGGTGAAAACACAAGTCCATTAATGTAGTTTTAATTCACATTTGGTTTGTATTCTTTGACAAAAATGAAATTGGTCAGAACTGAAATATTTTCAATTTTTTTTATTGGGCGAAAACATGGACAATTAGTGCAAAAGAACGCAACACGTTAGAGACCTTTGAGATGTGATGCTGTAGGCGTATACAAAGAATACCCTGGACAGCCATACGCACTAACGCCTCCGTTCCTCGGAAACAGAAGCTGACGGATAGACTCTTGACCATATGTCTGAGAAGAGTTCCCTGATATTTTGGTTACTTGGCTAGGAGAGAGGAAGATTGCCTGGAGAAGCTAATCGTGATCTGCAGCGTAGATGAAAGAAGAAGTCATTGGAGGTCTCCCATGCGCTGCTTGGACCAGATAAAAATTGCAACAGGTAGGGGAAACGTGTCCAAAATTATCCTTACGAGAATTAATATTTTATATATAAAAATGGTCATTTCTTTAATAATTCGATTTTAAAAAGTGTAATAACTTTTCTATCTACCACAATTCATCAAATTATGTTATTGTTCAAAATGTTATTTCTATACCGATTTCAGCAAAACCCTACCAAAGGATCATTTTGCCCTACCACGTGTACAAAACGATCCCTTGAGGACCATTTCACAGGATCATTCTGAAGTTATTGTCACTAATAAAACAACTTAAAAATGAATAAACTGACAAATGAATAATGAAAGAAATATGTAATCTTTTAAAATTTATTGATTTGGTGTTTATTTTGTAGAACTCTATATTTAAACTTATTTTATTATATTTCAAACACTGATTTGAGTTTACTGAATAATTTATATTATTTTTACAAATATAAAAAAAATATAACAACAAAAATTTCGTGATAATTGTTTCGCCTTGTTGGGGCATTTTCAAACGAATGTGAAGATTAGATAGATTGAATGTCCTTAAATAGCTATATACGAGTTTAAAGGTACATAAGTAGAAAATAAAAATAGTCTTATGAAGTATAGCATGTACATTAATAATAATTGAGGGAAAAACCAATGGTTAAGGGCAAAGCTAATTGTTTAATGGGTAATGGGGAATTGAGGTGTTTATATTTGAATTTCGGAAAAATATAACAAAGTAAGTATTTATTGAAAACAATTGTCACGAAATTTTTGTTTTTATACATTTTTTTTTATAAAAATAAAATAAGTGTTCAGTAAACTCCAATCAGTGTTTGATTTCTAATATTATAAGTTTTTATCGTTTTATAATATTGATTGTGCAATATAAAGAAAAAACTTTATTACAACTTTAAATGATATTTAAAAATGGCTTACCTTAGATCAGACAGGTGAAAATTATATTTTTTTATGCACGCTTGTTTACGGACGTTGTCATGTATATGTTTATATAATTAAACAATAGATGGCTTTAGTAATATTGCTAAAATCTCAGGGGATTGTTTTACCTCGAAGGATCATTTTGTACACGTTTCCTACATGAGGGTTGATGAAGGTCACGATCCTAAGTCATGAAAGACCGACAAGGAAAAATATATTCATCATATTAAATCATATAATATCGCCGTCATATAAAATAAGAGATTAAAAACTTTTGAAATAAGAGAAAATGGATGTCAAGATATTTGTATGACTTTGAAACATGTATTTGAGTGGAATGGTGCTTGATGTAAATTACAAATGATCCCTGACTCGCTACGATTGGTGTATAAATACAGTGTTCTATGCACCTTTAGCAGTAGATGAGAGAAAATAAACGATACTGCATCTTTTCTCAGTGGCTCAAAAATAATATGAAAGCATTTGGAAAACTAAGGCTTTATATATTTCTCTCGTGCCACTACGTTCAACCCTTAAACATTCTCTCTACAATTACAGTGGCACTATTCAACCCTAAGAAAGCTAAGAGTTTTCAAGTCTCCTAGTGTCAAGAATATTTAGCCAAGGGGAGGGTGGAGGGTTGAAAGGCTTAGCTGGTATATACAACCTGTCCGGGGTACGTTAATTTTTACCCTGCTGAAATTATGAGCGTGTTTAAGTCGCCTGAAATTGAAAATTAATCGCTTGGAGACAACCAAAATAGTTTTCGGTGGGACGAAATGTGATACTTTTAATTTTTTGTAGCAAGTTTAAGTAATTGTGTCTGTGTATTCAAACGTATTATAACAGATAGAAAAAACTTTTGTGAGAAGATAATATCAAAGTCTAGGCACTCAAAGGGCGGTTCTGTTATTGGGTGGTTGATTGGCCATTTACAAATAAATATATTCTTTAAGCCCAGGAGTTGAAACAACATATACATACATCAACAATATTTCAGTGTTTCCAATTTTTTGTAGACAAGGACTGGATTCAACTCCCTGGAGAGCTGTTAATATTTACATAATACAAAAGATATGAAGAACATTTTTAAGAAGGTAATATAGAAGTCTAGGCATCTACAAAGCTTATGACCTGTCATTTGATGGTCAAACTCAAAATATGGTTGGCAAATCCACCTGGTCCATGAGAGTACAGACATTTAAAAAATGAAAAGTTCAGGCGTTGCCCAGTATGTGGATGAAATAATTCAATTAGATAAAACTTACCAGCATAAATTAAGGTTTCAGCTCTTTAACTTCACAAACATCAAAAGATGAAGGAATTGAAGCATTGTTCAAATATGGGCAGAATGGTGAATGTACGACAGTGTGTTAAGTGGCCATTTAAACCGACTAATGACAGGTCAAATATTTTTATTTATTTATTAAACTTTTTGTACATTATGTTATTTTTACATTAGCGAGCTTATTGCCAAATGGCAATTTCTTCCAACCAACCAATCAAATAAAAGTTTAATTTTTATAATTCAAGTGACAGAACATATTCAATAGAAAATAACAATTAAAAAGCTAAAGATATATTAAAATAGAAATAAACGTAATAAATTACCTTGAATCAAAATAATTACTCAATGAGAAAAAGGAAAAAAAGAGGAAAGAGGAAAAAGGAAAGAAGAAAGAAGAAAAATTAAGGAAGAGAAAGGAGATGTTTGTTCAGACGTGATTTAAACAGAGATAATGTAGTAACATCTTTGATGGTGGATGGAAGATGATTCCACAGTCAAGCCGCATATAAGCCCCGTAGATGCCTAGACTTCTATTTATCTTCTCTAAAATGTTCTTCATCTCTGTTGTAATATGTTACTAGAAACACATACTGATGTGCCATATATGTGTTTTTTAAAATATTTTTTTAATATTTTGTTTTCTTTTAATCCTATATTTGTGGTGATATACTCATGTGTCTGTGTCATATAACGGCTCGTCCCATCTCAACACAGGACTTTTAGTCCGATGAAGCTGGGACTTATTGTCTCAAATAATGCACAATAAACTTAGGTATATAAATAAATAAATCATAATTGAATTTTTACAGCAAGTTGTTAATTTTGTCTCTTAAACCAGCCAATAACAAATCATATGCCCTATAATGTTTCGAATTCCATATACCCGTCTCTAAAATGTTGGTGTTTATTTAATGTGCTTGTCTAAAAACATTTGAATAAACTTTAAATATCATTGATAGTTATTCTTAATCGTTTTAGCGAAAGACGCAATTTGCACTTTGAATGGCATTTATAGGGACTGAAGCAGCCAAGAAATGTAAGTTATAACAGTTTTATGACTGTTACATAACAATGTTTTTGCATCTACCATGTACATGACCTCGCACGTCTATATATACTTATATGCCTTTGGGGTGGTGTGCGCAATTACACGTGTTGTAAGAACTACTCTACGGTCTTAACATTTTGAGCTAACCCGTCTAAACCAACGTTCAGAACAATATTTTAAATCTGTCCAAATATTTGTAGACAAAATACTGCATTTCACCCCCTAAGGAGCTATCAAAAATAACAAAATTACACACTCTCTAACATTCACAATTTCGCATTTTTTAATTTTTTAAAATTTTAACACAATAGTCAATTAAAGTCCTACAGGTTCATATATATTGCTTCGATTTTTCATATTTAACCAACATTTATCATGATTTTAGTAGAATGCCTGTCCGTAAATGCTATTTTATGGCTCAAATTTGTAACTAGATATCAATTTGATAGTAAATACCAAAAAAAGTATATGCACAATACAAGGCTAGCACAACGTGAAGGCTTGTCAGTACCGAGATTTGTAAACAAGTACGGCCAAAATACACTTGGATATCTAAACAGATCTTGAAAAAAAATGTTGACAAAATTTTTATGAAAAAAATAATTGAATGGCTAATATGTAACAAGGCTTTATATTGATTATTATTTTATGTTAACCGTCATCCATTTAATTTTTTGTAAATAAATTTAATTGAAAGTGTTTATTACTTTTTAAATTTATATAATTTCTCTAACTTTTTTCTTTGTAAAGGAAAACTAAGAAACCTGCTGACAAGTTGGTTTTGCGGTTTAGTGGGTTCCATTGTTTTTTTTCTATTTCTTTTCTGTTCATGTTTACCTTCTTAAATAAAAAATAAATTAAAAAAAAAAAAACATCACTTACCATACCATATTTCGAATTTGATTTTTTTTTCATTAAAAAATTAAAAACTATCATTAAGAGAAAAAAAAATTGTCTTAATATTGTTTGGTAACGTGTTATATGTTTTAAGTATACATACTGTATTGCAGTATCCTTTTGCCATATTTATTACAATATCTAGGAACCGCTAGCTTTTCTATACTAATAAACCTGATGTTATTATCATGTTGAAAATCCATATTTCTCTATTTGTTGATTTAAGACACATTAAAGAACTAAAACCACTGTCTTTGATTTTTTTTTACAAAAAAACGCCTGACAACAATTTTTCAACTTTCTGCATAACAATAAAATTAAAAATAAAAAAAAAACTGCATATATAAATAGTGTAGCGAGAGATTTTTTTGAAAAATATATGTAAATTAATAAACATAGTACTTTATATAATTGGTACACATATTATTTATATTTTTTGTATTTCATTGCTTTATATTTTTTTTATTATATATTATACTATATTATTTATGTTTAAGTAACATGTATTCTTGGCACATATATATACTTTATATTTGTATAATAATGATTTTTAATTCCTTCATTTATAATTAAGTAGTTTCAATTTTTCTTTTTTATGTTATTGTTTAATTAGTAAAGGACTACTTACGCTCTAAAGATAAAAAATCTTCATCTTAGAACAGGATGTGCCATGCTAGATGAGGACTATCATAAACAGAGAACACTCCGTTTTCATTTAACATTAATTGGTTTTATATAGATTCCCTGTTATTAAGTAAGTATATATATTTTTTTTTTCAATAAATTAAAAACAAAAAAATAAATAAAAAAAAACTGCAATATTTTTCTATATGACTCTCTTGGGGGAAAAATTCATTATTTCGTCTGCAAATATTTCAACCAACTCAAAATTTCGTAACTTAACCAACTGGTCCGAGAAGATGTATATACATTTAATTTCTTCACAACGATAAAGGTTTGAGCTATTTAACTTAACTTTATTCAATAAATTTGAAGAAATATGGATGTTCAAACATAAGCAATTTGGTAAATGTTATTCATATTATGTCCACTAGAAATGTTTAGACGTCCATTTTTCCTTTAAAAAAATGGTATCCATCTCTGTTGTAATTTGTTTATTATAATAACCCCCTAGGGGGTAGAATCTTGTTTTTTTTCACAAAAATATTTGGATGAACTCCAAATTTTGTAACCTTGCATTTATAAATAATTATTTATTCTTTTGCAAAACCTTACTTGACGTCACAGCACTGTCCTTTAAGAACGTAATTATTAATCATCATCCTTCCTTTTTCGCACCTAATAGTGCATAGGGCACTGTATTGGTACACCAATCAAAGTGTATCTTGATCATTTTTGTTACACAAAGGTAAGATGATCAGTCTAACGCTTCAGGTACCAGTCCAGGGACGATGAAATATTTTAGTGTTAAAACACCCTTTTAAATAAATATTTCGTATCATCGAAATCGAACCCGAGACCTCTTGCATGGTAGGCAAACGCACTGATTATTACACCACGAGGCCAATTATTATTAATAGCACGATTAAAATAAGCTAATAATTATGACTATTCTCATTTGATAACGTATTTCGTATGCACTAACTTCCTTTACAAACATCAGGTTTTATCGTTCCAAACATCGACTGCTCACAATCAAATCTTTCTTCCCTATTTTCTATGAACGTGTTTTTCTTAATTTAATACACGGATTGTAGTATTAAGGTGTTAAGGGTTGAAGGCTTTTAGTTTTCCTGAAAACACCCCTCCTGTGCCCGAAGCGCGTAGTTCACGTCTCGGGTGCTGTGAAGCCTGAATTTCAGGCGCTTTCTCGTTTTGTTATATTTACTATTTCTCTTCCCGTGTTATGTTAAATTAAGGTTTCATTTGAAGCAATTCCTCAGTAATTCAGAATATTCTATTCTTCAATAAACACAATGCGTTTAATAGGGTTTTCGTTTCATTAATGAAAATACAAAAAAGTCACATACTAATAAAAATACTCAATGTACAATTTATTTGTTATTTGGATATCATATTGTGTAATAAGTTAATTAGTATGAAGTTCTCTTTATTTTCTAGATAAATTTGATACTTTTACGTAAAACACTGATCAAAATCAAAGTTATGGTGCATTTAATGTTTCTATTTGATATTGTGTCTGTTTTTTCTAAAACTCAATAATAAGCACTAACAGCAAAATAAAATGGTAAAGGTTATTCGTCATTAAAAAAAACAGTTCTATAGGATGTTTTATTTGCTTTAACGTTGCATAAATTTGTACCTGAAAGCTGAAATGCTAGAGGTCACATTTGGTAAATTGTTCAAGAGAGCGGTTTGAAGTTGAATGTACATCTACATGTCCAAACCAACGCAGCACCCCTTTTTTGATTCTGTTGATAATGCATATCTCAGCCTTACACATTTCACGGATCTCGACATTTGTTTATCATACATCGATTTACCACACATTTGCCTGAGGGATCGCATTTCGACAGCATTTAACCTACTTTCATCATCATTTTTCCAATTTCATACTTCGTTCCCATACATAAGAGTTGGCACTAGAACTCCTTTAATTTAAATTTATCATCATCATTTTTCCCTTTCGCACCGTATCTTGATTATCTGGCACCTGAAAGTAAGATGATCAGCCTTACGCTTAAGATACCAGTCCAAGGACCATGAAATATTCTAGTGAAAAAACACTGATTTAAATAAATATTTTAAATCAACCATGCCGGGAATCGAAACCGAGACCTGTTGCATGGTAGGCAAAAGCGTTGACTAATTGAATCACAAGACCAACCTCAGTTTTTATCAAATATAACATTTCATCCAACTGAAAACATTTTTTGCAGCCTCCAAGCGATCAATTGAATGTAGCAATGCAGAAAGCAATTGGTTCACGATTATGAAAAAGTGAGATATTGGTGTTATCAGGTGCAGTAAAGTCAATTCTATTTTCTGCTTAAAGTAGCCAGGCCGCATTCATACAAAAACCTATAATTACTACCATCTGAAAAGAGTGTTGATCAGAAAAATGACATTCCTCAATTTGCGAAAAAAAAAACACACACCGTACTAAGAAAATCTTATGGTATAGATGCTGATGGGAATATTAATGCCTTTTATCAAGTTAAATAAATAAATGTGGAAAAATTCATGAGAATTTTATTTTAAAGATTCGTTAATTTGATAATGCCTTTAATAAAAAAAAATATTCAATATTACAGAATGTCACCTTATAAATTCAAAGTTTGAATGAGATGTCAATCATTTCATATTCGATATGGCCGATTTCTTCAAAATGCATATTTTAAGTTATGAGGTCAGCCAGACTTAACGAAATCACCAAAATTCCGTTAGCTCATAATTTAATTATTTTTAAGGTTACTGAAAAAAATTAGTTAATAGATTATTTACAATTAACTACTCTAATATGACAACAGAGATGAAGAACTTTTTAGAGAGGGGAATATAAATGTCTAGGCATCCACCGCGCTTACGACCTGTCATTGGCTGGTTTGTGTGGCTACTTTACACACTCTGTAACATTCACTACTCTGTCTTTATATAAACCTCTATATTCCATGAAATCTACCATGTGTTGACGTTTGTGAAATTAAAGAGCTGAAACCTTTATTGTATACACTTCTATATTCCATTCCCTAAAAAGTTATTTATCTCTGTTGTAATATGTTTATATTAACAGCTCCCCAGGGGGTTGAATCCAGTCTCTGTCTACAAAAATTTGGACAAACTCAAAACATTGTTACTCTAATATAAATATAAAATAATATGTTTAGTACATAATGATACAATATACATCAGAGTTTTACTAGGGTTGGCTGTTTTCTACAAAATTCACATCTTGGTTTATGTAGTTGGCCAGACTATAAAAAATATTAAATATTGCCATGTAAATAATTGAATTGTTTGTGTAGTTTTAAAAAATGTATGCTCTTTTGATCATTTTTCATAGTAAAAAACATTCATCTTAGCGTGTAAATTTGATTATTCACTCTTTTCACAA
The DNA here is from genome assembly GCF_059751315.1 of Micrasema longulum. Taxonomy (NCBI): domain Eukaryota; kingdom Metazoa; phylum Arthropoda; class Insecta; order Trichoptera; family Brachycentridae; genus Micrasema; species Micrasema longulum. Next base: position 513,105 of record NW_028277658.1, on the reverse strand, counting down.
AAGTGCTATTATCTCAGTTACACTTTTCTACGGCTGCCATGCTTTCTTCGTAGCTCTGTTTAGTTTTTGATTTCAGGCGACTTAAACACGCTCATTATTTCAACGGGAGTTTGACAAAGAAACAATTCAGGGCATTGGAAGCAAATATAGCAACTTCCAAAAATTTATTTTTTGGTTATGATGTCATTCTGTAGTTTACCAACTTTATTTTTATAAAAATCATTAGTTGAGTTGCAAATGTAGTTTAAAATCATTCTTCTGATGGTTTGAAAATAGTGTTTGGAAGCAAACTTAACTCTATTTAACCAAAATGGCCGTGCCATACAAATATTACGAAAGTTTTTTGAATTCGTGTTTCTATTAAAGCTAATTTATTAGTTTCTTAAAGTTAAAGTTAAGTGAAAATAACATTTCTATTATAAAGATTCTACAGGGCTTATGACCTGTCAATGGCTGGTTTAAGTGGCCACTTTACACACTGTGTAACATTCACCATTCTGCCTATATTTGAACATCTATATTCCTTCAATTCTTTCATCTGTTGATGTTTGTGAAGTTAAAGAGCTGAAACCTTTATTTATGCGGGTGAGATTCATCTAATTGAATTATTTCACGTAGGTGAATGTAGATACTAGGCAACGCCGGAAAATATTTTTTTGCAATTTCTATACTTCTTCATGGACCAGGTAATTTATCAACAATATTTTGAGTTTGTCCAAATTTTTGTAGACAAGGACTGGATTCAACTCCCTAGGGAGCTGTTTATATTAATATATTACAACAGAGATGAAGAACATTTAAGAGAAGGTAATATAGAAATATTGTTGATAAATTACCTGAAATTCATCTAACTGAAATAAAACAGTTAGATGAATCTCACCCGCATAAATAAAGGTTTTAGCTCTTTAACTTCACAAACATCAACAGATGAAAGAATTGAAGGAATATAAAGGTTCAAATATAGGCAGAATGGCGAATGTTACATAGTGTGTAAAGTGGCCACTTAAACCAGCCATTGACAGGTCATAAGCCCTGTAGATGCCTAGACTTCTATATTACCTTCTCTTAAATTTTCTTCATCTCTGTTGTAATAAGTTAATATAAGCAGCTCCCCAGGGAGTTGAATCCAGTCCTTGTCTACAAAAATTTGGACAAACTCAAAATATTGTTGATAAAGATTCTCTTTGGCATTAGTGTAGCAGTTTTTGTTATTTTTCTCGAAACTACCAAAACGGGAAATTGCCATTTTTACTTCCAATGCCCTCAGTTGCTTTCTAAAACCAGTTTCCGATGAAATAAAAAAAGCTTTTTTAAGTTATTTTCCGAATTCGAAATAAGTGGTTAAATTATTTAACAAATTCCGTAATTTTAAGCTGTCTTGGGTTTAATGTATAGGTTTTTAATTATCTTTATTATTTGTAAGTATAAAAAACATTTTTCCTTAATGTTTTACCGTAGTATATAACAATTAACTTTTGTAGAATTAATTTTGAAAATAGTTTATACCCAACCCTTAGGAAGTCACACAATAACCATTTCTGACAACGATACCTTTAAACTTTGAAAACGAAGACTTTGAAACGAAAATATTGTTTAAACTGAAATCAAACTTGAATTTTGCTTGAATTCTAATGAGTCTCATTATAAATTATAATTACAATATCTAAAACTTTAATATTAAAATATTTAACATTTCTGTTATACTCTCGATCGGTTTAAATTTTAAAAATACAGATTGACTCTCCAAAAATCATATTCAGATAAAATTGAGTAACACCTAATTATATTTATTTACCAATTTTATAATATTGAATAAGACAACATTATTTTGGTACGTGTATTTGTACATACACAAATCTGGATTTTCTCCCAAGGGGGAGTAGGTATATATTTTTATTTATATCCCTACAGAGATGAGGTAGAATTTTTTCAAATTCAGGATTATGGATATTCGAGCGTTTACAGGGCTTAATTTAACTTAATTTAACTAAATTTAAGCTTAATTTAACTCGGAAGAGTCTTAACTACATAAAATAAAGTAATCTGCTAATTAAAATACTTAACTTTAATATCAATACATAGATGGCGCTCCAACTCGCTTGTGGATAGTTTATCGTTTAGTAACATATATACAAAAATCAAAAATGTTACCTGTGTGGATATTCGCTAATAAGCGGAATGGGGAATGTTGTAGTACCTACTTAAAGTGGCCACTTAACCCAGCCAATGACAGGTCATAAGCCCTGTAAACGCTCGAATATCCATAATCCTGAATTTGAAAAAAATCTACCTCATCTCTGTAGGGATATAAATAAAAATATATTGAATAAGACCAAAAATAATTATGGCGTGACCAAATCCAAACAATTCTCGGTGATGGATTTGTTGGAAGCCGGAATAATCGGCGTGCATGCATGAGAAGATGTTTTATTGTAGAGAAAGAGAGGTTCGTATGCAAATGCAGAGTAATACTTTGTTTTTTTCTTTCTGTCTACCCATACGGGGAAACGGCGTGGTGATTTGTTGATGCTATAAATCTTTCCTTCGGGAGGGTTACTTTTATTTATTTCGTTCAATCCGTTAGCGTTTAAAATCTTCTTGGGTTGTCCCTAATTACTGGACTACGCAGTTTTTTATCAAGTCATGATAAATTTAACGGAAAATAGTATTTATATTTATGGCATTAACTTTGTGGTCAAACATTTTACTTAATGATTTTAAATATTTAAATGTAACCACTAAACCCAACAAACCAACCCCCCTTTACTCCTTCACCATAGTTGTTGCACAAAAATATAAGAACAACATACTGATTTGAAACCCTAAAATTTCAGTAGGCAATCTTACATGCACTGATTATTTTATAAATATATTTTATAGGCATTCTTACATGCACTGATTAGTTTGTAAATATATTTTATGTTGGAGAGAAATAGTAATCAGCAAAATTATTTCCAATTTAATAATCAATATTATAACCAAACTTCGGGACTCGCAATGGGATGTCCAATAAGCCCTTGAGTTGCAAATATATTTAAGATAACATTGAGAGTAAAATATTAAACTCAAATAATATTTTTATTAAAAATATATTGTCAGCGAATCGATACGTCGATGATTTTTTTGTGTTTGAATGTAATAAAACGGTGACTCAAATATCATGAAATTGCGTTATAACTTATACTTGTGTCGAAACCAAATTTTTCGCCTTTTTTTCTTTAATAACAGATATATTTTTTGTGTAACTTTGTGAAGTTTTTTCTCGGTGTGCCGCGTTAGAGAAAATGACAGTAAAAAAACATTCAGTACTAAGAAAAGCAAAGAGAAAAACTTTTAATTATTTGTTTTACAGAACAAAATATAGTATTACTTAAAAATACCTACTTACTTATTTTTTACAAAAAAAAAACATTTAAACACCCATTTTGGTTTAAAAAAAACTTAACTTGTTTTTTATGAAAATTAAAACCTGTTGTTGATATGAAGGCACCCTTTTAACATTTTATTAATTTTAAAAAATACATTGATTTTTGTTGAAGAAAGATTTTTATGAATTAATTTTTTATACTTGTATGTGAAATAATTCGATCAGATGAATCTCTTCACAACAAAAAAGGTTTTAGATCTTTAACTTCGCTTAAATCAACAAATGGAAAAATTGAAGAAAAATAAATGTTCAAACATAGGGCAAAATGGTGAATGGTACACAGTGTGTAATTTTAATGAATAATCAATATCGCCTTTTTTAAATTTACTATTCGAATTATATTTTTCCATCATAAATTAAAAATCCATTGGATTAACTGTTGTTTTTCCATACAATATTTTATGTTTTACGATAAAAATACTTAGGGGTAAACAAACGTGTCTCCATTTTGAACATCTTAAATTTAAGGAAAAAAGATTATTGTATTCAGAACCCACATAAATTTACAAATTTTAGAAACCAGATTTTAAAACCTGCTTTAAAAAAATACCAGATATTTAAAGAACAAAAAATCCCTCATTTGTCTCTCCTGAAAGGTTTTTAGTTTACTTTTTGCATTAAGATATTTAAGAACGCTTTTGTGTCTGAAATAAGAATAGCGACTACTTAACTTTTGCTCCTGGCAATATCCTTCTGTGTTGCAGACAACTTCATGTGGGTACACATATCATGTTTAAATTAAATTGTGTTAAAAGTTTAACATGAAAACACTTAGGCTTCAAGGACGATAAATTCGGAAAATTGGTAGCTTTTATCCCCTCAATGCCTTTTTGCTACTGCGAAGCCTCCAAATATGGGAGCAGCTAAGTTAATAATTACTGCGAGCAACCCTTCTTCAAGCTTCCCTTACCTTCCAGCGGTGAAACCTTAATTACAAACATAGGGTCTAAATAAAATGACTTGGATCAAGTTGGCGCTTAATCTTATAAAAGGCATTTTAAAGCAGCTCACGAGAGGTACGTTTTAATTAGTATCAATCGCCGACGTTTATCAAATAGACATGTTATTACCTTCCTACCCGCATTTCATATTCACCAAATTTCGTCTTGCCTAAAAAAAATGGAAATAAAAAAAATTCAAATCAAAGTATGCATGCAAACATTTGTGTGAATTATACCATTATAATATTTTCCACTTACCCTGTCAGGAATTTAACGTGGACAAGCATGCTCAAGAAGAGCTGATATGCGTCATCCGTTCAGGATGTTACGGAATCCCGAAGTGGATGGAGATACTTAGTTGATTCAGATCAACCCCGGGTAGTAACCGAAATAAATTTTATGGCGTAGCCGAGATACTGTAATAAAAAAGAGAATGTTAACATTGGGTGACGTCAGCCGACGCTACTCAGTGGCGATTTTGTGGCGTTACGAAATTAAACCGGAGAAAAGTGAGCCGGAGTGATTCCGAAACATCGCGAACAGTACATTTTTTTTCGAGTAAAACCAAAGCATCCCAAATGGATAACTTGTCGGGTATTTAAATACGTACCCGGCGCTGAAAAGTTAAATGATCAACAAATAACAATCTGAATGTTTGATTTATGATAACATTATTTGAATCGATTTTTGGACCCTGGTTTAGTGCTAAATAAATAATTAATTAAAAATTTTAGTCAGATAATAAAAAAATAACAATACACAATTTTTTTGTTCTTAATTTTTTTTTTTTTTTACTTTTTCGTTTTTAAATTGCTGACCGCTTTAGGAGCAACACGTTTTCTTTTTTTGAGGTAAAATTGAAAATGTAAATTTATATAAATATGATTTATTTCACGTGTTTTAAGTCTATATTAGATTATAAATCAAGTTTTTATGTTAAAGTATTTTGCGTTTGTAGAGCTTCAGAGGGAGAGTTGGGGGTGTATAAATTTAATCATTTGGAGTTGTTTAACTGTTGAAAGACTGTGGTAAATAATCCCTTTGCGCGCGGTGATGTAACATCGTGTTACCACTAGTATAAGACAGAATATTCTAAAGTTCAGACATTTGAAAATAAAAATAAAATAGAGACATACACTTTTATAATTCTTTTTTCATAATTTATGCTAATAAACATATAATTTAGCTCTGTTATAGAAAGTTAAATTAAAAATCATAAATACGCCGCTCATATAACGCGCATGCGTCCCCAATCACTGTCATCAACCAACTGAATATGTTATACGCAAAAACCCGCCACAGAACAGCGTCTCTGTATTCACTGTTATGAGTTCAATCTTCGTGCTCTCTCTTATACAGAGGTGTTGCTGAATTCGCGGACATTCATTCTTCGCGTAGCAAGGAAAAATATTTTTTGTTTAAACAATCAGCATATTCATATAATTAAACTTTCCAAATCCGGTGTGAAAATGTCCATTTAAAGATTACAAAAAATACGTGTTCATCATTTAAAAAATATTGTGTCCTTTGTCGACTAGTGTGACATCACAGCCACACAAGAGTTAAAAAACAAGGCAAATGTAGACTACGGGATTTTTTCACTAAATATTTTTTATTTTTATTTACGGGTTTTAAAAAAAGATATTGTTCTGATACCGGCTGCTCATTACCTTTTAAATAAATTAATAAAAACAAAGTGTTTTTATTTAAAATTTTAGTATAATGAACAACTACAAAGTAAATGCCTTTACTAGACATTTTATATTTTAAATATGTATCTATCTCAATTGATTTCTGAGAAAATTTATTCCAGTATTCCTTTAGAGAAAGTTTAACATAATTAACATATTATAGAAATGCGAACGCTTTTAAGTTTTTATTTGAGATATAATCCGCTTTCTGACGTAACTCCCACCCTTAAATGTTGTTACGAGTCAAAGCGTTTTTTAATAACCAAATTTCCATTCTCTATAATACCCTTATACAAACCAGCCCTAAGCGAACCTTCTTTATGAGCATATACAAATATATTAAAATTACTCAGCCTTTCAATACTTTGTTTATGCTAAAGTAATAAAAACTTTATGAACATTCTGTACTTAACCAGACTAAATATGTTTGGTTTACAACCCTTTACGATTTATCATGATTAAATTCAATATTAGTTTAGTTGTTATATTCTGTCATACAATAACTCGTTTCTTTTTCTTTTTTGTAAGTTCTGATTATTAATGAATTCGCGTACAACATCCCTGAAGCGATGACACACACACACGCCAAATTATTTTGAACAAAATCAACGTTAGTAACTTAAGTAAATATATGTATATGACCGCTTATCTACTTTTTATTTCTACCGGTTTCTAAATGTACCCGTCTTTTCGTCAGGAAACTCGCCACACCAACATGCAAGTACTAAAAATACACTTTCACCTTTACTATCACCGTATTATACATGGTATTCACGAAAAAAATACATGCATAGTTAAAAGGGATGCAAACACCACCATGTCCAAACGCCTTTCTTCTTCTACGTTCATGCATCTTTTTATTTACGTGCGCCGATTGTTTCGACCTTTGAGGTGTTCATCTTAAAGTATTTGGTTATGCAATGTTTTTCTACGTCTACCTCTTATTCTGCATCCATCAACATTCGCATTGTATTTTCTCAAACCGTTCTATCGCTATCCATTCGCTCTACATGTCCACACAGACGCGGAACTTTTTTTCGTTTTGTTGATAATGCGTATAATAACCTTACGTTAACCTTACGTTATGCACTGATCTCAACTTCTGTGCACCTATCGTGCACAATTTTACCACTCATTCGCCTGAGAAATTGCATTTCGGCAGCATTCAGACTACTTTTATCCTTGTTCTTCCATTTCTACACTTTACTGCTATATATATATATGTGATAAATATCTTAAAAATAAAAACACAAATTTTCACAAAAAGTCCTCACTATAAATTTCACATTTAAACCAACAATTTCCTGTACCTAAATACTTTCAATATTTTTTTATTCTATTTTAATATTTTACTAGAAAAGTCCAGTTTAAATGTTGATTATAACAAAAACAATTTTAAAAATAAAAAAAAGTAAAGCCATAAAGTATTTTCCACAAATATTATGGGGTCTAGGTTGATTATAAATATTATAAAAAATAGCAAAATATCACATACTACGAGTACCGTGGATATTTTGGGAAAATGTTTTCATGTGTAAATTTAAAAAAGAATTTTTTTAAAAGTACGTCACTAAAAAACGCGACATGTTTGGCCTTGGCAATTGTGACGCCAAGACTTGTGACAATGTTCTTAACAAATTTGAATGGTCAGAAACAAAAAAACATGAATCGTAAGGTATTAGGGGCGTGGCCAATGGAATGACCGTTTTTGCGGAATTTCAAAATTACAAATTTAAAAATATTTTTTGTACTTCTAATGAGTAACAAAAACTTTTTTTTTGGTGAAAAGTATATCATAGACTTTTATCACTTTACAAATGTTTAAAAAAAAACGATTATTCTCTATTATTGAGTTTAATCAATATTTTTTTGGGTAATAAGTAAAAGTTGTTTAATTTACAATCAAAATAATTCAAATCGTGATTTTCGTTAACAAATCTGATCATTCTGGGTAGAGGCACCTAGAAACTTTAGTTAGTCTTATGATGACCAAGGAACAGAGTTTCATTATTCTTTAGTTGACGCAAAGGAACATTACGAGGTATTTGTTGGAGAATAGTTAAAACATCATATTATAAACCATTGAGTATTTTAAGTATGTAAAAGAAATCTGCATTCAATCGACGTTTTAAAAGACTTCATAGATTAAGAAAAATATTTTTAATTGAATCGGCATTCACTTCGTAACACTTCGTTATAATTTTTTATGAAAACAAAATTATGTTATTCATGAAAAAAAGCATTACTACAGTTGTGGAAGAGCACTTCTCCCGTCGTCGCGGCGGTGATATAAAATTAATATAGTAAATACAGAATATTGTTCACGGTGTCATTATAGAATCTATACAAAAAACAAACGAGTTAATCAGTGATAGAACCTAAAGCAGGGTGTTTATTCCATTTATCTAATGTGTAAGTATATTCTGCTTTACAAAATTGTAAATAACACATTTGATTCCCCTGAACTTATTCATCTACTTGCTTACCGTGTCCCCTCCAGGCCAAATAGACTCTCTGATATTTTCTATATTCGTAATATTAAAACTAATCATCGGAAACATTCTACCATCCCTCGTATATGAAGCATTTAACAATAATTTTAAGTCTTAATATGTTATTATTACTATAATGAACACTCCATATAATAGGTCCAGAAAAGAACTAATAGGCTTGATTGAGAATAACAGAGAATAAACGTTGTCTTTTGTCTTGCTAGCAATCATGAAATCAAACGCAATTTTCCACTCTTACTTTCCTTCATTTATTCTTAACCACTCCTTATCAATTTCCTACTTTTTTTTTCCACTATCGTCTGGTTTTGTCCATATATCTTTTATTTTGATATCAAGTATATTTATTATTTATAATGTTTGAACCGTCGGCGTCGTCGCTTTATTGTAGTATAATTAAGTAAATTTATATTATTGGATGGCAGACCATACTTTGTACACATTTTTAAAAAGTTTTTTTTTTATAATCACTTCACGTGATAATATGTTCGCATACGAAATTAATCAAATAAAATTAAACAAAATAAAATGAAATAAGCGGATAGTTCTCTCAAGTACAAATACGGAAAAATAATCAATGGGGAAAAATGTAAGGTGGAATTTAGTTTTTAAAATCTAGCGCATAAGTGGAAGTTACAATAAATAAACATAATATTTTGTATGAACGTAGGTACAATGGGAGTGCTCTCCCAAAACTGCAGCAGTGTTCTTGTAAAATAATAAAAAATGTCTGACACTAATACCTACTTTTATTTTCAAAATAATTGATTTAGAAAATTTTCAATTCCAGTATAATTGTCTCTTGAAATTTATAGTTTTTAAACTATTGTTCTTTTTAGTATAAATTTATGCCGAACTGATTCGACATAAATAATATGAATAACATACAAAAAAAACATATATACTAGAGGAATATTTGAGAATAGGACACATCAAAGAACAGTAAAGTGTTTTGAGTCTAAATATATCATCAAAATCGGATGTAGCTCTTTTAACAAAGTCAAGGAGTTTAAGAAATTTGCTTCTGATATAGTAAATGCGTTCAAGAAAATTAAGTTTGTTAGCTAGAATAACGGAAAGATTTCTTATTGAATTTTCAACGGAAACGATTTGGTTATTAAATTTATTATAGAAGGCATCATTTCATTAAGTTCTATTGTTTCTTTTTTGATGTATTCTAGAATTTAAGGTTATTTATTTTGCACCTGTCATGAAAAGAATCAATATCATCACTAACGTTTTTAATGATCTTATACATGATCAAATTCCTAATGATTGGTTTGTGAAACAACTGATCAATAGAGATGTATCTTTTCAATAATTAAATTACCAGTATTCGATCATTATCTTGATACGTTTTGACGATTTAGTTGTTGATGTTTTTTAATAACTTTTGTTTAACGTTTTATAATGTATTTTATAAAACTTTATTAAATATTTTTAAGTACATTGTAATTGGTATGTGTGCTGTAATGTACCCACATGTAAATTTCAATTAATTTATTTATTTACTATTATATTTCATACATAAAATTATACGTGTATTCAGAGTTGTTTTAACTGCCTAACTAGGTGTTCTTTAACCCGGTCTAAGCTTGTAAAAAAATATATAAAAAACAGTAATCAATACATAAAAAAAAAAAATAAACGTAAAAAACGTACTGAAAAACAAAGTTTTATACATGGCAAAGAACATTGTAGGTAATAAGTGTAGTAAAAACATAGTAAAAAACATATTAAAACACTGAAAAAAATACGTACTAAAAATGAAATACTTAGTTATAGACACAGTGAAAACATTTTAAAAACCCAATAAAATCCGTATTACAAACAAAATACATAGTTAAAGATTTAGTAAAAAAAAAATTGTGGAGAGCAAAAAATTTTTTTTGAAAAAAACATAGATTTACGAAGTTAAAAGAAAAAACATCGTAAAATATGTTTAAAAAAAACATAGTAAAAACCAAGTAAAAAATAATAAGGATCTTCAAAAATTCAAACAAAAAAAATAAAAAATATACAAAAATATACAATTCAAATTCAAATACGTGTATGCTATTATTTAACAGCCACCATTAATTCCTCAGAATCTCTCTGACTTATTGAACTGAGGAAAGTCGTCAGTAACATTTCCAAGGTTCTGGCATTATATTACACAGCTTTTGTCTTATGTAGGAGTATTGTCTCTGTGCTGAAGAAATTGGAAAAATACATGTATTAAATAGCGTAAGGATTAGTTTTTTAACCAGACGGACACCGAAACGCTTTTATCAGGAAATTTAAACGGTTTCTTTAACGCAATTTGTCAGCGGTTAACATTTTCTTTTTTTTTAATTTTTGGGACAATTTGAGAATTTTCATCTTCGGGCCCAGCGTGAAATTGCCAAATTACGAAGGTTGATTATTCATAGTAAAAATGATTTTTTAAGCACTGAAAACGTATTACAAGAGAACCCTCGAGTAATTTTGAACTAAGTGAAATTTGAATTATTTAATACAGAGAAGGGCAGAAAAAAACATGACATTTTTGGTGAAATTCAAGAGAAAAATTCATGATTTTCTTAAATGAATTTTCGGAGGCGTCATCAAATTTTTATAATATTTATGTTTTTTTTTCATTAAATTTTTTCCCATTTCTTTGTGAGTAAAGTGCGTTAAGAAAATTCTTTTTTTTTTATATTATCAACTTAATGATTTTTAGTTTTTATATTGATTTTAAATAAATTGGCGTTGTGGTGTCGTGGCTGGTGTCTCGGATATACGGATCAAAGATACGTGATTAGAATCCTATTCTACCTCAACTTGATTTCCATTTTCTAATAGTGAATTGAAAATGGCCGTCAAAATTAAGTTTTTGCACATTGAATTATTTAATTTATATACTAGGCAACGCCTGAAATTTTTTTTTTCTTCAATTTCTATACTTTTTCATGGACTAGGTGGATAAATCAACAATATTTTGAGTTTGTCTAAATTTTTGTAGATAAGAACTGAATTTAACTCCCTGGAGAGCTGTTCATATCAATATATTGCAAAAGATTTGAAGAATTTTTTTAAGATTCAGGTGTTGCCTAGTAAGTAGGTGAAATAATTTAATTAGATGAATCTCACCCGCATAAATAAAGGTTTCAGTTTTTTGACTTTACAAACATCAACAGATGAAAGAATCGAAGGAATATAGATGTTCAAATATGAGCAGAATGGTAAATATTACACAGTGTGTAAAGTGGACACTTAAACCAGCCAATGACAGGTCAGAAGCCCTATATATGCCTAGACTTCTATATCACCTTCTTTAAAATGTCTTTCATATCTGTTGCAATTTTTTTATTTTTTTTTTTTATTTTTACATAAACGGCATAAATTGCCTCTAACATATTATATTGAACATTAGTATAAAAAAAAATACATATATAAATACATAACAAAAAATGATGAAATTACATACCTATAACAATAGTTATAAGTAGTTTAGTATACAGAAGCAACCAAAAATATTAAAGAAATAAATACATAAAAATGAAAAAGCAAAAAAGGAAAACACTATTTAATATAAAATTTATGAATTATATTGATACTATTTATCTTATCAGACGGTGTCGCAACGATTTAATTTGATTCATCTGGCTCACATATACTTGTAGTGAATTCGAGGAAAATAATAAATAAATAAATATTAAACTGTGCAAGTATGTATTTAAACTCGACGTCACATTAAATACTACGGTTTGTTCACTCCCAAACTTCCTCCATAAACTACGTGTGATAAAACTTAATTCCCCAAACTAAAGGAATAAAGAAAGTTGATACTACCCTTTACGCTTTGGGGAGGATTTTTATGGGGGTTAATTCTAACCAATTAAATGGGTTATTACGAAATAATTCCTTGATTTACATATTAACTAGCATTATTAGATACAACCCCAGGGGTGGAAATTTGGGCAAAGGGTTATTTACAGTTTCATGGATTTGTTGCTGTACATTTGAAATATTTTTTTGCTACTCGTATGTACCTTCATTTTATGACTTTTTACTATAGTTTATATTTTTAGCAGTCAATATTTAATAACAGAAATATATATATACTTACACTAGCGGACCCGACAAACGTTGTCCTGCCCGTACGTTGGCAAAAGAATTTATATTGATAAGTAGGTACCTAGGTACTTGTTTATAGTTGAATTCCAAAACAAAAAAAATTTTTTTTTTAAATAAGGCATTCTTTTTGCAAACGTCAAACTCCGGTCTTCTCACTAATGTAGGAATACAATATTTAAGAATGTATAGAATTTAATTTTTATTTATTATTATATACGGCCTAAGCCAATTACAACAGTTACATGAAGAAACATAAATGCAAGAAACTGTACAAAAAAAACATAAAACTATTTAGCAAAGACAAACAAGGGCAAAACAATAATTGTAAACAAAATATTTAAAAAAAAAACGAAAGACCAAAAACTTTGAGCTAAACCATGCCAATCCAACTTCATCTCACACTGTTTAGTCGCGAAGAGATCTACGAAAAGCCGGAAGATCTATTCCAAACAATTCCAAGTCATGTAATGAATTGACTTATCTACACATTCTGGACATTGAGGCATAGAAACCAAAGTTGCTCTTAGAAGATTTTATAAATAGCAGATTTTGACTTCTGGTGACATGGTTGGGAACATGAAAAGAAATTGATTGCAACAGAGATGGGACATCACTTAAAGCATTAAGTATTTTGAAAATGCATATAAGGTCAATCTCAGTTCTACGTCTCTCCAATGAAGACAGATTAAGAGATTGCTCTATTTCAAAATAAAAATAATTACCCCTTTGTAATCCAAGCAACCATGCCATTTTTCTTAGAAAACGGTGTTAGACAAACTCGATATGGTCAATATGAGTCCTGTAGAATGGAGATCAAATAGGAGAAGCGTATTCTAGATGGGGTCGAACTAGTGAGCAATAAAGAGTTTTGATGGTATTAATATTTTTGAAGTCCGCCGTCACTCTATTGATAAAACCGAGAAGTTTGAGAGATTTGTTTACAATATTATCAATGTGTTCACGATAGGAGAGTTTACTATCTAAAGTAATATTATTTTGGTATTGCCAAAAATTAAGTCAATATAAATAAATGGGTAGAAATTATAAGGAATTTAAGGAAATAATCTGATTTAGATTCACAAAAAATGAATACTGTTTGTATACATTAAAAAACAAACTTTTTTTATACACCAAAAAACTACATCCTTCAATTTTTTTGTAAATGCATTCTCCTCAAATGCAACCCTGATGGATCGATGAATAAAACATTTATGCTCCTTACTTTTTTTTTACATATATGATTGAAGATTTTAATATCTACGAACACGCACAGCGCAAAGATCTATATTTCTCTGAAAACCGTACGTAAATCGGTTAAGCCGTTTAGAAGGAGTTCAGTGACATCACACGTACAGAGGAATTATATAAAAAGATATGTTATTATTCAAGTCAGTGACTAATTACACGTCATATTCATCAAATATTGAGTTGCCATCAACACAGAATGCGGTTCTGTGGTAGTGTGTGTTGTTATGGACTCACGGACCAAAGGTCTGAGATTCCCATTTTTCTATCATAAGTTGTTTATTCGTAGCTATGACTTTTAGGAAATGTTTTTGAATATTGGATTTTTTAGGTAAATTACAAAAATTAAATTTCCTGTTTTGTTGGCAAAAAAATTTTGAAAATGGGATGAAAAAATTTTGTTTTCGTATTTTGTAATAAATCATTGATTTGCTTTCGTATAAAAGAAGGAATGACTTTTTTCAGTTGAGTCAGTGGGTATTATGTAGTTCTATATAACCACGAACATTCTTTTCTGCGTTTACCAGCTTCGAGACGTATCCGTCTCTTCTTCAGGACACAAATCAAACTAACATGCAAATCCCACTTTATAACCATAGTAGGCACAATAAAAAAACAACATGCTGATTTGAAACCACATGCTTTTAACAGTTATCTATTGTTAGCTCCTAAAAACACGTGATTTCAAATCAGTAAGTGGGTTTTAACCAGAGTAAAGGTTTAAAGTGGGATTTGAATGTTAGTTTATTTGGTGTCCTGACGAAAAGACGGATACACAAAAAACTTCAAGACATAAAAAAGTCGGTTAGTGGTTTTAAACAACTATTTAGTAACATTCAATAAAATATTTTACCGAAAAATTTGCGCCTCAAATAATAACAATAATACATCCAATAACATGACATAAGCCCTGTAAATGCCTAGACTTCCAAATTACCTTGTCTTTCTTCTCTGTTTTAATAAATCTATATCTTAGTACGTACCTACAAGTGCAATCCAGTCTGTTTACAAACATTTGGACTATCTCAAAAAATTGTTGATGAAATTTATTTTAGTTTTCTTCTAAACTATTAAATTTTCTGATTCAAAAATTTGCTGAATCTTCAATAACTGAGAAGGCTTTTTTCTCGCTGGCTTATAAGCTCTCGGTTTAACTTTCCTTGCAGAAGTACCTTCATTTCAACAGATCTTCAATTTAAAGTTAAACGTTTGTTCAAAGAACTTTGATCCTTATATATGTAGAGCGAGAAACGTGAATAAGGTAATTTATTTTAATCGACTTGATGGTTGGATTCAACAATTAAGATCTAACTGTGTCACCATAAAATAAATATCCTTTCACAAATGCAAATAAAATTGCAAAATAATATATGCTTTAGTTTATATTTTACATATTATATTATTTATCATACTGCTGAAACATTACATAAATTAGTTAAGTATTTAGGTGGTTGTCAAGACGTTTATTTAAATATATTTCAACAATATTTTGAGTTTGTTTAAATTTTTGTAAACTAGGACTGAATTCAACTCCCTAGGAAGCTGTTAATATTAACAGATGAAAAACATTTTCATTTTTTAAATCCAATCCATGTCTATAAAAAATTGCAAAAACTCACAATATTATGATAAATTCACGTGGTCTTTGAAACAGTATGGAAATTGAAAAAATACATTTTTTAGACGTTGCCTAGTATGTAGGTGAAAAAATTCAATTGGAATAATCTCAGTAGCATAAACAAAAGTTTTAAATGTTTGTGGACAAATACTGGATTCAACCCCCTAGGGGGTGGTTAATATTAACAAGACAACATATAACAACAAAGATGAAGAACATTTTAGAGAAATTAAGACAAACTCAAAACATTGTTAATAAATCCAACTGGTCCAAGAAGAAGTAAAAAAATTGAAAAATATTTTCAGACGTTGCGTAGTATGTGCGTGAAATAATTAAATCATATAAATTTCATTCGCAAGAATAAAGGTCTCAGCTTTTTAACTTCACAAACATCAACAGATGAAAGAATTGAAGGGATATAAATGTTCAAATATGGGCGAAATATTGAATGTTACACTATGTGTAATGTGGCCACTTAAACCAGCCAATGACAGTTCACAAGCCTTGTAGATGCTTAGACTTCTATATTGCCTTCTATAAAATGTTTTTCATCTGTGTTGTAATATGTTAATATAAAATATATATGTTGTATCCCCACTCAACACAGGGCTCTTGGACTCGTACAGTTAGGGATAGGTTATTATTATTTTTTAATGTGTATCTTTATATGAATAAATAAAATAATACAAAAACATGAGATTTTCTAATTTTTTTAAAGCATAAAGTATGTTTTATTTTCCTTATAGAAAATTCACCCAAACAAAAAACGAAGTACAAATATTCACTGTACAAGGGTTTATAATTGTACAACGGGTAATCTGAAGAAATAACACAAATGAAAAGCCTTTAAATATTTATAAGTATCATTAAAAAATGTGTGTTTTATTTATATTTTATATTGTTAGCATTTTACATTAGAGATGGAGAATGTGTGAGTTTTTTCTTTCTCATTCTTCGTTCTTTTCCTCTTTGCCAAACTTCTGTTCATAGTGTAGTGTAGATATTTAGTCAATTTTTTTTTTTAAAACATATGTTTGCATTATCAATGTTTTGTTTTTTAATTAAAATATTATAATAAACCTACAATATGTTCATATACCACTGATTTTCTAAAATTAAACGGTTTTCTTATGCATATGTATGTGAACTGTATATCTATATAAAGTGTTAAGTAAATAAATAAAATATTTTAGAAAAACTACATAAAAATAAATATATACAAGCCAGGTATTGTACAGGGCGTAAAAGCTTGTCCAGAAAGGGCGAATTCGCTGCGATTTTCTAGTGTCCAGAAGTAGTCCAGAAGCAGCGTACCAACGCGCGAGTATTTGGAGACGAGCTAAGTCAGTAGAAAATACATATCTAGTTGAACGAAGCGCACTTGATATGTGCACTCGCTCTGGAGTTTGCGCGTCAACCGGGCGCAACAAGGCGTCTAGTATCAAGACTCGCGAGCAATACGCGCAAATCAAACGCGAGTCGAGAGTTTGGCGAAATGACGTTTCGAGACCCGAAATACCCGTTTCTTCGTCAGGACACTAATTAAACCGACATGCAAAACCCATTATACACCTTCACCATAGTTGTTACACAAAAATATAAAATCAACACGACATGCATTTTAATAAGCACATGCAATGATTAGGACAAACATGCACTGATTTAATTCTAAACATATTATGTTGTTTGAAAATTAATAAAAAAAGTAGAGGGGATGGAGAGAGGGGGTAAGTTTTATAGGTTTAATAGGGTGACCATTACAGTGGAACATTGTATAAAGGACTATATTAAAAGTTTGTTTGATTATTAATCATAGGAAATAATCAGTGCATGTGCTTATTAAAATGCATGTCGTGTTGGTTTTATATTTTTGTGCAACAACTATGGTGAAGGTGTAAAGTGGGTTTTGCATGTTGGTTTGCATATTGGTTTAATTGGTGTCCTGAAGAAAAGACGGGTACGTCTTGAAACCGCTAGACATAGAACAGTCGGTAAGTGGTCATATACAAATATTTAATAACATTTATTAAAATGTTCGACCACAAAGGTAATGGTATAAATATTTATATTTTCCATTCAGCTCGCTAAATTCTAATTCCCTCTGTTTTCAGTGTACAATTCCTGAAAAGCATTGAGCTGACTATACATCTCTTTTTATTTTAGTGGATTTCATGATTCTTTATTTTATATTTTTTGTACATGCTTTCCTTCTTAAATAAAAATAAAAACAAAAAAATAAATACAAAAAACGTTATTTATTTACGGAAGTAGTAATCATGCTTCACGCTTGAAACACATATTAAATTAAAATAACAATCTTGTTCCCAATTTTATTTATCTACTTTATACCGAGGAAGTAATAGATCGCAGAACAAAGACAAATGTACCTTTTTAATACTAAAACAACAGAACTAATGGATTTCTATCTGTTGTTCCAACATCCATTATGTATACCCAAATTCAGTTTGTTTTATTAGCTAGTTACTCAGAAAATAAAGAGTAGAACCATTTTACATCAGCGTTTCTATCCAGTATGATCAACCATATAAAACAATAATATTTGTCAGTAAAACACATCCAAAATAACAAAATATTACCAAAAAAATAATTGAACGAATCATCAAATAAAACAATTGTCTATAAAATTCTTAACCTTTCTATTCATGTGATGTAACCGTCCTTGCAAAGTGTATCGAATTAAGTCATATCTGAATTCAGTATAAAATAGCTCGGTTTTTTTGTAATCTTTAAATAAGCTTTGATATACAGGGTGTTAAGCGCATCGTTTGCCAAATTTAATTGGCTGTAAGGAGAGGTAATTTGCTATCTCATCAGCCCCACTAACAAATTCTACGCCACACGAATTATTCATTTAATTAATTTTTTTTACAATCGAAAATCCTAAAATTAATCTTTTAAATTTTTATTTTAAAAAGAGTTATGAATATAGGCTACAAATTTTATTTTTAATTTAATGTGCACTTTTGTAAGGTTCTTTAAATTCAAAATTACGTGCCAGAAATGTCTTGTTTTTTTTCAATAACTCGCAAAGTTTTTGGAAGTAAAATAATAAACTATACATTTAAATTATTATTGAAATTAAAAAAAAACCAATAGTGAGTATGTTCTTCAAACTCTTTTGAAAAGTTTCGTCCTTTATTTTTTATCAACGGAATGCAATATACCATTAAAGCCTTTTTACAACTTCACTAATTAGCTAAAATCATGAAAGATCGCCTATATGTATCGACTGTTCTTTGATAGCTCTCTCTATATTAGCATTACTGACGGCGGTGGACTGGTTCGTTACAGGCGCAGCTAGTTACTTTGTGATCTTTTTGAGGTCCCTCAGCCAAGACCTCTTTCTATAGTTTTCTTGTCGTATTTAATGAATTAACAGCTGCCTCTATTAAGGCTGTAAATCCCTCAACTAGAAATCGTCTATAAGACAAGGTTTCCAAAAACTATTCCCTTGATAATAATAATAATCAAAGTTTTTTAACAAAATAACAATGACTTAATCTACTACGTACGCACATAGGTAATAGATTTCTCTGGATCATGTCTAGTCTGCCTAACTAGGTACAACCTGTTTTAAGGTAGACATTTTTATGCAAAAATACACAATAAAATTACTACCTACAAGTTAATTGACTATACAGTTGTACAATATTAATTTATACCATTTATTATTTAAGAATGTATTTTGCGTAAATTTTCCGATTTTTCTCGACCCACTAACCAGTTTTGTACATTTTTTTTAAATTGAATCCGAATCATGGTTTTACGATGTTCGGGTAACATATTACATATTTTGGGACCCAGACACTTGAGACTTCTTTGCCCGAATTCAGAGTTTGTGATAGACCCCAAGATACTCCAAGGTTTGGCAAGGTGTCACGAGATCCTGGTACCGATCAAGATCCACTAGCAGAAACCTTGAAGCCAACTCGTGCGGAGAAGCATATGATTTGTTAAAGGTTTATATATTTTTTTTCATTTAAATTATTTATTGACAATTCTTGATGGCATTCCATTGTAATGATGTAATAACTTATATTTCCATATAAGTTATTAATGTACACCGCCGCCAACACATGTTTCAATAATTTGTCTCACTCTGTTCCATTGCAATATTGCGTATTGTATCCTTTTCAACTTATTTTTAAATGTACCTACACTTAAGATAATATTTAGTTTTATATAAATTACCCTTACACTGTATAATATTCACCAGTATGAAGATGCCCATTAGAGGGTGAAAGCGCTAATTGGTCAAAATAAATAAGTGAAAGTGTACCAAGTATTTTTTTAAATAATAACCTATATGGAAATATAAGTTATTACATCGTTAATAGAAATGTTAAATATTTGTATTGAATTATTTACGCTCTATAATTTCTAAAAAAGTAATCTTACCTTGTGAGACCGGCTGGAAAAACAATGAAATCTATTCGAACAAAAAAATATTTTACCCCTCATTTTTTATTAACGTGGGTAATTAAAACACACTTGAAAAGATAAAGCTTTTATCGATTAAGGGTTTTAATAAGTAATGCTTTAATCATCCCTAATCAAGTTGTATTATAGACCACTCTTCTTTGTTATCCTTCTTGAAGAAGGACGTACATAAATAGGCTCGGAACTCCGGCGAAACTGATTTACTCAATGTCCTTAATAAGGGATAATGGTTTTGGGGTGGGTAACATCGCTTTATTAATTGACAATATTGAAAGCTCTATCTTAAATGTTTTCTTTCGTAAAATAGGAAACTTATAAGAAAGTATTAGAAAGTATAGATGTTTTTAAATATAGTTTTTTCTTTGGTAGATTAATTTCAAATTGGTGTTCAGACGAAAAAATAGGTAAGTCTCAAAACCGCTAGACATAAAAAAGCCGGTAGGTGGTTATATATATTAAAGATAAGGGTGGTTGGTGGTGGTGGTGAGTGGTTATATACATATAAGAACCATAACATGAACATAAAAATAAACAACGAAACTCTTAAAGAACTAGAACATGTGACTCACCTAGGACTCACGATGGACAGACAATTAAAATGGACAAAACACATAGACGGACTCACTAAAGTAATGCCATCACTACATAGCCTCATCTACAAAATTAAAGATTTTATATCAAGAAAGGAAAAAATTATGATGTACGAAGCCTATGTCAAAAGTAAATTGAGTTACATGATCGCCTTCTGTGGAACTGGTAACAAGACAGACATAACAAGAATACAAAGACAACAAAATAAAATTCTTAAACTAACATACAACCTACCCTACCTGACTTCGACGACTGAACTGTACAAAAAAACACACCAGTTTGACATAAACTACTTGACTAAAATTGAGACCTTAAAAATTGTGCACAAAATAACACTGGGAAACATACAAGACGACGACATAATATTAGTCAAAAATGCTGACATACACAAATATAACACCAGACAACAACAACACTATCATATTGAAAAAGCAAAGACAAACACAGGACAGTCAAAAATACTACATATTGGACTTAAACACTACAACTACTTACCTTACTACTTGAAAACTTTTAATGGAGACAAATTTAAAATCAATCTGAAAAAGCACATGATGACTGAACTAACTAGACTAGACGAGACATTAAATGAGTAGACAATATTAAATTTCTAATGTCACCCTAACGGGTTTTTTAAAATTGTAAATAAATAATTTAAAAAAAGATATTTAAAGCCAAGAAATAATATCTCAACGTATGATTAGTGTGAATGGAGAAATTTTGAATCACGTTAAAGAGTTTGTGTATATGGGAAGTGTGTTTTATTTATTTATTTATTTATGTATTTTACGGGTTTAAAATGTACAGAGTTTTTTTGTTTCAGGTCCCGACTAGCTAAGAAATTCCGGTGTTTAGGAAGGACCTTATTTTTTACACATGTTTTTGTTTATTTCATTAAATGATGCTTAATAAATTCAAAGAATAATAATATCATTAGAAAAAAAACAAAAAAAATATAAATTAGAAAACATACAGGTAATAATAATAAAAATTAAATTATAAAAATAGATTAGAAAATATGCCATTAATAGTAAAGAAATGAGACATAATTATTCAAAATTAGAAAATATACCGATAATGATAAAAATTGAAGCATAAATACACATTATAAAATTAGTAATAAAGAAATTAAACAAAAATTAAATTGGAAAATATACCGATAGTAATAAAAATTGAAGCATGATCATAAGTTTGAAAATATATCGTTTATAATTAAAAATTGAAGAACAAAAATAAATTACAGAAAATACATTTTATAATTGGTAAATTAAAGGTACGTGTAAATACTAAGGATGGGAAGATTGAGAAAGATATTGAAAGGATGGTGAATGCCAGCAACAGGGTGAACGGTGAACTTAAAAGGAAGCAAAACTTACAGTCACAATGGAGTTCTGGAATGCTTTCGACATGCAATTTCTCTGGCAAATGAGTGGTAAAACGATGTATGAAAGTTGCACAAATGTCGGAATCCGTTAATTGTGTTAGGCTGAGACTAGCATTATCGACAAAATCAGGAAAGGAGTGTTGCCTTGAATAGACAGCAAAAGAACGGCTAAAAAAAAATGCGATGCGAATATTGAGGAGTGCAGAAAACGAGGAAGACTGAAAAAAAATTGGCATGACGAAATCTAACAAATACCTTAATGTAGATATTTGAACCGGGTTGTGATCCCGTAGTATCATCGTGGAATCACGGACCAAAGTTCTGAGGTTCAGATTCCACTCTACCACAAATCGAATTCCATTTTCCAGCTCAAGTTACTTAAGACTTTTAGGAAATGGGTTAAAATTTTTTATATTTTTGTACTATTTGTTTATTTATCAATTTTTCCTAAGGTAAGAGACCATTGCAGGAGACTGCAGCGAAATATTGCATAGAAGCGAGATCTGCTTGCAAAGGCAGAGTGATATGCCGTTTTTTCCTTTCTGCCTACCTTTACGGGGAACCTGAGTGACGGTTTGTTATTTTACATTTTATAAATAAATCGTTTTGAGGTTAAGTTCACATATTTTCTAATTAACTATTCTCATTATCAACCATCTCAAGTTCTGCCTTACGATCGCAGAGGTTAAAAATAATTAATGTTTACTCGGTTCTCGGTTACGTATGGCAAATTATTATAATAAAATAAATATAATTAATCCACGGAGGCACTCAACCCCTAAACGTACTTCTAGTAATTAAACTGCTAGTCTGGAATATCAAAGTTATTTTGCAAAGGAAAATGCGCTCCTATTTTTTCAAAGTACTCGAAATACGGTTTTAAAACTTATTTGTATTAAATTTAAATAATTGAACGTTTTTTAGGTGTAAACATAAGCTGAGCCCGTGTTTCCAATTTTAAAAAGAGCACCAAATAGTTAAATATTTATTTATTATATTTACGGCCTAAGCCAATCACAACAGTTACATGAAGAAACATAAATACAAGAAACTGAACAAAAATAACACAAAACTATGTAGAAACTATGAAAAAATCACTTCTGCCTTTTCTCAATCTAATGAATTCTGGATTACGTTATTTTATAAAAAGATGCTAAGGCTACAAGATTATAAAAATATCCATTTGGCAGCTTTTCACGTTCGGCAACGAGCACTTCTTCCGTATATGTGGGCACCGCCAAGGAGATTTTTGTCCTCAGATGCAATATGCTGTACGTGGTGGGCAAATTGCATTGCTCTGTAAAATCGGCGGCTGAAGCAGACTGAAGTTTTGAGGAGACTTTTGCTGACCATGTTCTGTTGAAACATAACCAAACATCATCATAATCTCTGTTCTGCACCATGATCAGCTGGGTGTAGTGTATCATAAGCTCTTCAAACCCAATGTAAATCAATAGACCACAATTGATGCATTTAAACCAAAGATTGGAGTTGAAATGGTCGCAATTTAAGAAAAAAACACGATAAAGCAATTTGTAGCGTCACAACGCTCGCCCACATGTTGCAAAACCAGTCAAAACATACTTGGAAACGCTCAAATATAAGATCCTACCCCACTCGCTGTATTAACCGAACATTGTTCCTTTCAATTTACACTTATTCCAATAGATGACTCATGACCTGACTGAGCAGCACTTCCATATTTACGTATTTGGCAAAAAATGCCTCGATCTTTGATATATTCCTGTGTTGCCAAAAAGATGGTAGGAAGTAGTTGCTAGGGACGGACAATACTTTCTGTAGTGAAGTAGTGACACTCGTTTACGCTAGATGTCGCTACAAGGCTAGCAAGGTGACGTTATAATGGGTGAGCAACTGTGGTATAAAGTAGCAATCAGTTAGGCCGAAGGTTACATAGATTCAGACTTTAATAGTTATTAGACGTATTCTTTTTAATAAACTAGTATTTCTACCATAAAACTATTTTGTTTTCTGACCATTAAGTTAGTTCTCTTTCAATGGGAATTACCATACAATTTTCTTGAATACATTCACGAATTTATTCAAGTCTGCAATATACTCGTATAAAATTCCAATAATCATAATCCATCCTAAACATTTTTTTTTGTACTGTGTAAATTTTTACAGAAACGTAACATTTAAATGAGATAAGTTGCTAGAAAGTATATGAAAAAAAATATTTACAAAAATCGAATAATTTATTTTCTTAGTCTAAAGTCCTTTGGTCCATAAATTTAAAATCATTCACGATTAATTGTAACAAAACGAATTCAATTAACTGCACCGTTAGACAATTAATTATAACTTCTCATTCCGTATTTTGCTTAAGATCTATCTAGTTAGATTCATTAACTTTCAGCTGAAAACTGAAATGTGAAATTTCCTCCACAAAGGCGCCGAATTTCCCCGGAAACGGAAGTTTTCCTTTCGGATCATTATCTGCCGTGAGAGAGCGCGGAAGCACGACAGGAAATGGGCGGAAGCTGAATCTAGCCCGCCATTTTTAAGGCTTTACATTCATCATACAGTGACACCTACATTTTTGATAAAATTAATCATCCACGAGAATTTCATACTACTCGTATAACGTACAACTTATTTTCTGTTTCATGAACCAGAAAAGTAATATTTTTGTCAAAAGATTGATGACGAGAAAAAACACCCTAGCCTTTTTCATCTGAAGTACACACTAATGTATATATTCCCTGGCAACCTCCGTGGTGTAATGGCTAAGACGCTTGACTCACACACAGAAGGTTCCGGGTTTGATATCGGATGAGAACGCAAAAATTAAATGCGGTTTTTCTGAAGCCCGTGTGCATATGCTATAATATATATTTATACATATCTCGGTATATTTGAAAATCTTAATGTAAAATCTATAAAACAAATTTATGTAAAAGCTTTGTTACTATACGCACGTAAACATTATTCTTTACCCTCCGTTACAAATACAAGAGTTACTAGATTCTCCACTCTGATGCTGCAAAAAAATAAAAAAATAAATACAAACTTCGGTCAAAGAGGATTGGCCTACTTCTCGGTTAAAGTGTACAATCTACTTCCATTATCCATAAGGACAATTAGTAAATACTCACAATATAACATTGCTATTAATAAATTAATAGTGGAGGTGGGTTGCGCATGAACCGATGAGTGGATCAAGCCAAATAGGTAAAATGTGTGTACTATTTATGAAATTTGTTCTATTGGTCTATATAAATTGTTTATGTTTTTTTTTATTATTTTAGTTTATTATTGTTTATTATGTTTTTGATAATTAGGTTAATTGGATGAATTACTTTTTTTTATTGTTATTATTATGTTAACGTTGTTAAATATCTAATCTTAGGCATGTTTCACATTTTGTAAAATATTTACCTTGGCACGGGACACCACAGTGAGGGAACATTATTCTGTAAAAAAAATACAAACAATGTAAAAGTATAAATAAATAAATAAAGTTTAAATTTAGAACTGTAATTGGACCTTCTGGCCTCAAACTATTACAGAGATCCACAGTAACTGATACAAACAGTTGATTAAATGCTTCCACAGATAATCTTAATTTTACTTGAATCGAATCATACGTATAAAATCAGACTTAATTTGAAATTAAAACAATGATAAATATTATTTTATTATTTAATATCTTGTAATTTTTTTAAATATTATGGACAAGTTAAAGTTTAAGTTTGAAAGACACCATATAATTATTATTAAATTAAGTCTTCAATATAGAAGCTAAAAAGAGGTTTTGTACTTTGGTATTGATAATATTTTAAACCTAAAACAATGAAATATAATAGGCACATACAAATGAAAAAAAAATCAATTACAAAAGACACAAATAAATACAACCCTTTTATTTTTCTACTAATTTTTGCCGCACACACTTTTAACAAAGACCGCACTGCACTATTTGTTATATTATACCTTCTTAACATATAAAAACGCCTATTTTTAACACAAGTTGTTTTTTGGAATCATTTGCTATTTATTCATTTTTTAATCGGTTGGAGCGACTCGATGTCAAAGCGGTAGCCATATTTGCTCCTAAATTACTCTTATTCATGCATCATCACTTGGGTTTTCCATTACATACTATAGTGTATATTTCTCATGTTACGCATTTAAATTCTAAACGCGTCACTCGCCAGATTGCAGGTGGGCAAATTTGCGAGATTTGCTGGTTCGTGGATTTTGTGGTTGCAATTGCGTTACCTTTGTGTAGTTTTCCACCGAGTCCCATTACAAATTAATGCAATTATCTTCGTTATTATGAAATTGTTCAAATCTTATTGATTGAACTTTTCTCGCGGCAGGTTCTATCAGATATACTTTGGTTTTATTACAATATTTTGAGACTGTTCAAATGTTTGTAGACAAAATACTGGATTAGAACCCCTGGGGTGTTATTTAGATTGCCAAATTACAACAGTGATGAAGGAAATTCAAGAGAAGAGATGTGGAGGTATAGGCATTTACAAGGCATATGACCTATCGTTGGCTGGTTACAGTGGCCACTCTACACACTTTTTTTCCATAAATAAGCCCTGTAAATGTGTAGATTTCCATTTTCCTTTCTCTAAAATGGTCACTATATCTGTTGTAATTTGTTAATCTTAATGACTCCCTAGGGATTGAAATCCAGTATTTTGTCTACAAACACTTAGACAATTTAAAAAAATGGTGAAAAATCTCTAATAAATGTTAATTAGTGATTATTAGTAAATATTATATTGGTATTTAGCCATTTCCCGACTTTTTACGACTTTGACTTATGTAACTTTCTAATATTTACTAACATTAATTAAAATGTTTAACCCCAAAGTCAAAGCTTTGAACATAAAAAAATAAATTATTTGCTAGTACCAAAAGTAAGTTTTCTCTGTATCCAGGCAGATAAAGAATACATTTGTATGTGTGAAATATAATTAGAACCTAAGACCTAGGATTAGAAAGTCCGCTTCTGCTGTGTCTGCTTACCATTTTTAAAGTCCTGGGCTCGATTTTTGGAAGAGCGGACATAAACTTAGTTTTTTTTTTGAAACAGTAATATTTTAGTATTTTTTCACCTGAAGTGAAAAACTAATCACTAAACCTCCCCGTAACAGATAATCTATAAATTTTGTTTTTTTTAATGCAGTACTCTATGCACCACTAAGTATGAAAAAGAGATGATGATGATTAAAGCAAAAATACATGTGATTAGTCTCGTTATAATGTTTGCAAAATGATACTAATTCTGATATGGGATTTCTATGGGGTCTTCCTAATAAAGACATAAGAGGCTTATGGGAATGTGAAATCGGCTCAAATAATGTCAATGAATATCCGCTTTCAATCATTTCCTTTGATTTGGGTTCCAACCAACCAATGGAGAATATCACATCAACCGTTGAAGAAACATTATGCGTAATATTATTATTACAAAATAAATCTCACCCCTTTGCTTTCCGACAATACGAATTTGTCATATACCTCGATTATGAACGCTACTTTTATCTGTATATCTCGAGACGGTATACCTCACTTCTGCACTATCTGTATCTCACCTCAGTATGTTCTACCTACTTGCTTTATTGACATCATTTGATCGAAATTAGCCAATGAATGACCGCTAAAAAATAGTCCGCGTTCCTTACGTCATTAACATTTTAATTATTTCTCATTATATTTTAAATAGGCTCTTTTGATAGAAAGTGCCGACTTTGAAGCGATTATAAACTCCAATAAATCCCAATTCAAGCAAAAAATGCTAGTTTAAACATTATTTTTATATGACTTTTAACCGTTGCCAAAATGATATGTTTAACAAACGTCTGCATTTATCTTCTGAGATAGTACGTAGCGATTACAAAGCCGGCTCTCGATACATTCTCTCAGAAAGATAGTAAAACAGATGTAAAAAATAAAATAACTAAATTTATTTTTTAAAGTGGTTCCTTTCTTACTATATAGGACAGAACCAAACGAGATTATTTTTGCATCTAGCCGCTCGTTTTTCATAATCTGACCGTTATGTCGGAATAAAATTCGACTTCATTTCATATTTTTAAAAGGCTTTCTAGAAAAAAAGTGCCAACCTCAAAACGATTAAAAATTTTAATAAATCATAAATTAAGGAAAAATTGCTTGGTGGAACAAACTTTTTGACACTTTTCATGCGTAGATAAACGTATCGAGGGGTTCTTGACCCGTCGGCAAAAACCGATGTACTTACATCAAAACTTGATGGGGGGGTATCGGTAGTATACCTTTGTAGTTGGTCGGGAGACTTTTATCTTCAACTTTGACGTCATACTGAAGCTGTGTCATTTTATACCGCAGATATGTGTACCGTGACGTACGTTTCCCTTTGTTTCATATCAATGTACCTACCCAAAACTTGAAGGTGGGGGGTCGATAGTATATCTTTGTAATCGCTAGAGGATATTTATCTTCAACTATACCGTCAAGGTGAAGGTTTGACGTTTTTATCTTCCCATCATAATCGAGGCCCTGGTATAAAATAACTCGTATATCTCGCATTTGACGCAACTCATCACTCTTTGAAGATAAAAAGACATGTTTTAGAAGTTTCGTTCATTTGGAAGTAATTAGTTCTAAAAAACTACTCCAGGGGATCAGTTTTGCGTAGAACTTTCACCGTTTGGCTGAGTAAAATTACCACTCTTTTCACCACCATCCTTCCATATCATTCCCTAGTTGGAGCATATGGTGTCCGAAAAAAGCCTCCATGCATCTTATGCGGACTTCGAAGGTTAAAGATCTAGGCATCACTAAAGTGAGTTCCCTAACATTTCATGATCAGATCGAAACAGTTTGTAGTAGTTCATTGAAGATGTTAGGATTCGTCTTGTGTACTGCCAGGGTTTTTGGTAATACACGAGTACTGAGAATTCTTTATAACTCGTTGGTGCGAAGAAGACTCAAGAGTGGCTCGATGATTTGGGGACCGTGTGAGTTGCAGTAATCTCTTATTGTGGAGAGGGTTCAGAAGATTTTTCTTCGGTTTCTCTACACAAGGGAGTGAGCATATTATTTATGGTTTTATCCCACTTAGGTTTTCCAGGGTATGCTTGGTTAAAGCAGTTTGAAGTCCAGAAGGAATGTATATTTAACTACGCATTTCTTTTGATTATTGCGCAGTATTATTGACAACCCTGAAATTATACGAAGCATTAGCTTTTATGTTCCGGATAGTTACCTTAGACAGCGTCAGCATAGACTGTTTCATATTCTAAGAAACAAGGCCAGTTGGAAGGACTATCTCTATGTTGAACAATATGACTTTAGACATTGACATTTTTCACGTCTCTGAGGAAATTCTTTCTTATAAGATTCTCTTACTTTTTTAACATATTATTCTCTGGATATTATGTATACTTATGTGTTATTTTTATATAAACATAAATCAACCTTAATATTTAAATTATTTTTATACATGAAATACGATATTCCATTTTGTTATGAACAGATATAATAATAAATAAATTGAAATTAAGATTCATTAGCTGCCAGCTTCTGTGCGTCTTGCCAAGTCAGATTCGCGTCCCGTAGTGTTGACGAACAGTTAGCAGTGAATGTCCAGTATGTCGAGGACCCGATGCCTTGTAAAGTAGGCAAGCGTGACTGGAGGCATCCGCAGTATATGGCTGACCCAACTGTATCGCCTCCACTTGACGGAAGTTGTCACCGGAGTTTGCTGCGTCCGTTCTATTGTTACCTCATTCCTCATAAAATCAAACCACCGCACACCTAAGATTCTTGATGAAGGATGAAGGAACAGTTTAAATATTTTGATAGTGACATTTCAATCTTGACTTAAATGTAAATACAGATAACGCGTCTCTAACTTTAGTTGGTAGATTATTCCACAATCAAGTGGCTACTACTGTGAAAGAGGAGGCAAAAAAATTAGAGCTTTGACAGGGTATTAAAAGGGTTCTCTCGTTACTAGAACAAAAAGATAGTCCGTGTTGTGAAAGATGTTGGATGAGCTCTCTCAGATAAACAGGCAAAGTGGGATTATTTAAAATATTGTGAATCATCATAATCACTTATTTCGAGAATTTGACCCTGATATGTAGACCAGAGTGACAACACAGCCACACAAGAGGCAAACTCGTGTGTGGTGTAAAAATACAAATGTTTGATTGTGTGTTTAAAAATGTATAAAGTTCTTCGTTCACCACTGAGTTCAGTGGCTTAAAACGACTGTTCAGGGATTCGTATTCTCCTGGGCCATACATTAATAAGAGGACCACACCTCGTCCTTCTCTTAAACTGAAAAAATTATTACTCTGAGGATGTCATCCTACTTCATTATTAATATGCTTCTCCAATATTACCAATATGTTCTGCAAGTTTATTAAATATTTTTTGTGACCATAATTTAAGTTAGTCTGAATCTTTGATAATGATAAATAATCATCATCAGCATCCTTTATCCATACCCTATGGTACATAGGGGACTTTGTAAACGCTAGGTTTACTAAATGCAGCGTAATTTGATCATATGTTATATAAAGGTATGGTGATCAGTCTTGTGCTTTAGGTACCAGTCTAGGGCCTCAATTGAATGTAATTATACAGAAAGCAGCCAGTCCACAATTTTGAAAAATTGAGATATCAATGTTATCGGGTCCAGTAAGGTCGATTCTATGTTCTGCTAAAAACAGATAGACCGTTTTAATACAAAAAACTGTAATAATCACCTTCTGAAAATGGTGTTGATCACAAAAACGGTATTTCTCAATTTGCAGAAAACACTCACAGCGATAGAAAAATCTTAAGTTCCTTCAAAAATCACTAATCCTAATCAAATAAATAACTAGATTAATGTTTGTAGTATATATAAAAACTGATGTTTTCATTGTTTATCATTTGTTAACTCTTAAAAGACTGTGGTAAATAATCCCTTTGCGCGCGGTGATGTAACATCGTGTTACCACTAGTAAAATACGGAATATTCTAAAGCTCAGACATTAAAAAAAAGAAAAACATGGAGAATACTGCTTAATAATTCTTTCTCCATAATTTATAGGTAAAGACATATCATTTAGCCCTGTTATAGCAAAATAAATTAAAAATCACAAATACGCCGCTCATGTTACGCGCGTGTGTTCCCCATCATTGTCATCAACCGACTGAAGACTAAATCTGTTTAAGACAACACAAACCGCGGAACAGCGTCTCTGTCTTCCGTGTCATAACACGTCATAACTTGTATCTTCGTGCTCTGTCTTGTATAAGGTATCTGTATAGATATGTTGCTGAATTAGCGGACATTCATTCTTCGCGTAGCAAGGATAAATATTTTTTGTATTTACATAAAGCATAGTTATACAAATTTTACTCTCCAAATCGGGTGTAAAAATGTCCATCTGAACATTACAAAAAATACTAATTAATGATTTTTTTTAAATAAGAGAGATATATCAAGTCTTGTGTCCTATGTCGACTCGTGTGATATCACAGCCACACAAGAGTTAAAGTCAAAAACATTCCAACTGTTGTGTAGATTTGATTATTTACTCTTTTCACAAAGGTGCTATTTTCTCAGTTTCTCAGCAATACCCCGAAGCAGTCTCCTGCAATAGTCTCTTCCCTTAGACAAAATCCAGACTCGTGCACTCCTCGTAAAAATGGTCTTTGTTTTGGAGAACTTAATATTATTATTATTATTATTATTGATAACTTATACAGCGCCACTTTCGTAATAAAATACCTCAAGGGCGGTTTATTCTATTGTTAAATTAATTTAATTGAAGCTTTTAAATTGGTAATTTAATTAAAACAATTTATTTTGTTGTCACGTGCTACGGATTTATTCAAATGATTTAGAGAACAAGTGGGTTTTAAGTTTTTTCCGAAACATCACTTCACTTTCACAGCCTCGCACCTCTGCTGGGAGAGCATTCCATGCCATAGGGCCTGCGACCGCAAATGTGCGTTCACTAAATTTAGTGCGCTATGTTAATTCAGTACATTGAAAACTCTTGGGACCACAAAAGAGAAATTCTTCTGAGCAAAAGTTGTACGTGTTTTTGGAATTAAATAATTCAAATTACTGGAAAACTTCGTACAAGTATTCTGCTGGGATCTACTATTGCAGCTGTATGACCAGAAATATGTCAATGACTCTTTAAAAGTCCCCTTAATCAAGACGCAAAAACTTGTTCTTATAGTTATGCTTCGGTGCCCCCCGACCTACCCATCTGAACCATTATTTCAATTGTTAAAAGTTCTTGATATTCGTCAAATCCATATCAAGAATGTATTGACAATTTTTTGGTCAGGCGACTAAGGAAGGAGGTCCCAACAGAATGCCCGTACGAGGTTTTCGCGTAACGTAAACTTCTTAATACCGAGAACGCGTACGATGTTTGCTCGGAGACACTTTTCATATATAGCTCCGAGAGTGTTCAACGTCTTGGATGAACATATTAAGTTCTCCAAAACAACGTCTATATTTAAAAAGAAGATCCATAATTGGATTGTATCGAGGGGTAGAGACCACTGTATGAGATTGCTTCAGGAATAAATATATAACATCGCTGCTGTTTTCATTATTATCCATATACGTATAAGTGTATATCATCACTGCCATACGTATTATTATATAACTTTTCTACGTTACATTTTTCGACATGTATGCATTTTTATTTTTTATTTTTATCTATTATTATTTTGTTAATTGTTTTGATTATTTTGCAAACTGTTTTGAATACTTGTATATTGTTTTAATATGTAAATAAATATTTTTGATTTATGTATCTAAGATCCCCGACTTAACACGGAATTTTTTAACAAGTCGGGATAAAAAAAACATATAATTGTGTCTATGTAAAATTGTGTATTTTGTGAATTAAATATATATTTTTTTTAAAGTTGTCTCATGTCCATGAATTGGAGCAATTTTTCGGATGGAAAAGTGGAGGGACATCGCAGAATCACTATGAGTATTAATGTTTGCACGTTTATTAGGAGGTTCTACATAGTTGCAGTGCAACCTCCCCAGCCCACTATACCATAGGTTGCCACTGACTGGAAAAGAGCAAAATACACAGTTTTGAGTTCATTGTGATTGAGTTACAATGCTTTGTTTTTATTTTTTACACTGAGCTGTAGTTTTAATTTGCCCCTATAAAATATATATGTATTTTATAACAACATTTACATTTTCTTATTGTTTGTTTAATCTCAAATCAAATTAAACTCTTGAATTCGATTTCCCAATTCATTTGATCACCACGTAATGCTTTTTTGATTAAATGGGTCTTTCTCATTATTAACAAATGTATTGGCTAGAGGACGCGTACACAGTATGACATACAACCTTATTATAGAACCTCCACAGCACGCTGTGAGGGAATAGTTTTTGATCACAAAAGCTTCAGAGTGATAAAAGGAACTTTCAGCAAAATGAAACGTAATGTCTGTGACGTGTGCAAGCTTTAAATTAAATGAGAAACGTCCTGTGGTTTTCATGTCAAATTAATACTTATTTCATTTTTAAACTTTTAAACAGAAAAGCTTTTTAAAAATAGTTTTGACTTCATGTTGATACTGGTATAAAATAAATAAAGAACGTTTGAACAATGGGGTTTTTACAACTCTTAGAAAATGTGGGTTAAAAATTGTAAGATTTGGCAAAATTACAAAGTTGGTCAAAATTGAAATGTGAATTACCGTAAATTTATTTAATTTGCAATAAGAATAAAAGTTTTTTTCTATTTTTATTCGAACCTTAAGTTATTACGAAACCCCTCATCTTGTACTGTCGTATACTTCTGTCATGCATAATTTATTATATCTGACTCTTAAAAGTGACATGTCTATCCTTTAAAACATTTCAGGCGAAAATGAGGGAAACGTTGTAAAACGCTTCTGTAGTGAACTTTTTAACATTTTTTCGACGAAATATTTTGTTTTTAAGATGATTTATTTAATTTCTTCTACACAATGCAATTTTTTGATGAATTACCACTTCGCTGAGGCTTACGTATGTACATTATACAATGTGAATAATAAATGGTCTTTGGGATACGGTCCTACAGAAGAGTCCTTGCATTCACATCGTGAGCCCACAACAAATGATGAGGTATAAGAAGGAATTTGGATGTCAAATATCAAAACCGTTTTGAAGAAAAATGTTTTAACCTGACAAAAGTGTTTTAAAAAAAATGTTCAGGATGGCCAAAAAACGAAATCAGGCGTGGATTGCAAATGTTGCAAATAGTGAAGATATTTGGATGTACGTTT
This sequence comes from Micrasema longulum, assembly GCF_059751315.1. Lineage (NCBI taxonomy): Eukaryota > Metazoa > Arthropoda > Insecta > Trichoptera > Brachycentridae > Micrasema > Micrasema longulum. The sequence goes on along the minus strand of NW_028277658.1, from coordinate 478,845 downwards.
GTTTTACAGGCTGAACCATTTTAACTATTGTGTGGCTGTGATGTCACACATATCGACATAGGACACATGACTTGATATATTTCTCTTATTTTTTTTAATGATCAATTCGTATTTACTGTAATCTTCATTTGAACATTTTCGCACCAGATTTGAAAAGTAAAATGCGTATAACTATGCTGGATGTTAAAACAAAAAAATATTTTTCCAATGAATGTACGCTAATTTAGCAACACATATGTATAAGAGAGAGCATGAAGATATAACTCATAAGACGGAAGACAGAGACGTTGTTCTGTGGCTAGTGTTGTGTAAAACTGATTCAGTCTTCAGTCGGTTGATGACAGTGATGGAAGACGCACGCGCATAATATGAGCAGCTTATTTATGATTTTAAATTTATTTTGCTATAGCAGGGCTTAATTATATAGTTACTTGCGTAAATTATGGAAACGGAATTATTAAACAGTATGTCTCCATGTTTTTTTTTTCAAATGTCTGAACTTTAGAATATTCCGTCTTTTAGTAGTGGTAACACGATGTTACATCACCGAGTTCAAAGGGATTATTTACCAATCATTTAAAAGTTAACTTTAATCAGCAATATTTCGAGTAAGTCTAAATGTATGTAGACTGGCTGAATTACCTGCTTAGGAAATTATTTAGATTATTTTTTTTACATTAAAGAAAGAAAACATTTTGAGAAGAGAATATGGACGTCCAGGCATTTACAGGGCTAATGTCCTGTAGTTGGCTAGTATTAGTGGCCATTTTAGTGGAACATTCACCATTCTGCCTTTAATTTAGATTCTAATTTTTTTCTTTGCGTTTTGGTGCAGGATGATGTATTTTACTAAAAAAAAAAACAAATTCAATTATGTCTCAAATTGTTTAACAAAATTGATAATTAAACACATGATTGGATTAAGGCGTGATGTCGCAATTTTAAAAAATGTATTTATTTTACAAAATTGAAGATTTTTGTACATACGTGATAGTTGCTGAATGTGCATTTTGAGTGGTTTATGCTATGTATATGTGCCACATGTAATGTATATGTTTGTGTATGTTTTATAGGTGCGTTTATGTGTGTGTGCGTGGATGGCTCGGAGTGTGCATTCGGTATTTTTATTTATTCTAATTTATTACCTCCATGCAAAACGCAAGAGTTAACAATTATTAGATTCTCAATTGATTTTTTTATTAATTTTTTTTAAGCCACTTCTTTTGAGGCTTTTCAGCAGATGGGAAATATGATATGGAAGGAAATTATAAATAATGTACCGCAACACCCAGACCAATTAAAAACGATATCTTTCAACGATTTTTTTCTTGCAACTGGCGGGAATCGAACCCGCGACGCTCGATTCACAGTTAACTGTCTTACCAACTGCGCCACGGCACCATGTGGACAATATGCCACATCGGGCATTAAATGTTTGAAAAACCCAATAATGTAAAGAAAACAAAAAATCAAGATTTTTATGAACATATTTTGAAACAATTATTACTTCAAATCTTTAAAAAAAAAAAGAATTAAATTTTTTTTTTTTTTATTTTCTTTGGATTGAGAAAAAGAGAAAAGTTAATCCGTTTTTGACTGGGATTGAATTAAAAGGAAATGATCAATTCTTCAAAATAATTACTTAACGTTTGTAAATATTAAAACATATTATTATAAAACAATAAATTAACCAATTGCAACAGAGATAAAGAACATTTTAAAGAAGGGAATATGGAAGTCTAGGAATTTACAGGGCTTATGATCTGTCGTTGGCTGGTTTAAGTGGCCACTTTACACAATGTGTAGCATTCACCATTTTGCCTATGTTTAAACATCCATATTTTTTTAGTTCTTCCATCTGTTAATTTTAGTGAATTTAAAGAGCTGAGACTTTTATTGCTGTGAAGAGATTCTTTTGATCGGGTTTTTTCACATACTAGGCAACGCCTGAAAACAATTTTCCAATTCTTAAACTTATTTTCGGACCAGTGGCTTTTATTACAACATTTTGATTTTGTCCAAATGTTTATATACGAAAGACTGGATTTCACCCCTTAGACTAGAAAAAATAAATTACACAAAATTTTAATGAATAACCGAATTCAACCCAAATCACCCGTCACACACGTCCAAGATTCATATCAAGTTACATTTTGAAAAGTTTTCTATCGTTTAATTAAAATCGTCTAAGAGATTTTTTAACATTTATTTTATTTAACATCAATGTTTTGAGTTTGTTCAATTTTTTTTAGACAAAAACTGGATTCAACCTCATAGGAAACTGTTCATATTAACATATGATAACAGGGATATAGAACATTTTAGAGAAGGGAATAAATAAGGTTTTAGATTGTATGCTGATGATGCCGTGATTCTTGGTAACGACAAAGAGGAATTGCAATTCTTGGTAACAAAGGTCTACGATGTACGCAAGGGAAGCAATTTTCTGATGAATGTCGATAAATCAAATGTGATGGTTTTTGAAAGAAATGAAAGTATGACTTAATATGAAACCACTGCGAATGGGGTTATACTAAAACAAGTAGATGAATTTGTGTATCTGGGAAGTATACTTACTAGGGATGGAATGACTGAGAAAGATATTGAAAGGAGGGTGAGTGTCGGAAACAGAATGAGCGGTTCACTTAAATCAACCTTGGCAAATAAATGTTTGTTGCAAGAGGAAAAATAAGCAGTTCACAATGGAGTCCAGGTTCTTACCCTGATACATGGAAGCAAAGTATGGATTTCGAAAATCAGGGATGAAAGTAGACTGAATGCTGTTGAAATGCGATCTCTTGGTCGAATTTTTGGTGAAACTATGTACGATGGATGCACAAATGTTAAGATTCGTACATTATGCAAGGCGGAGGTAAGCATTATCGACAAAATCAAAAAGAAGCTGTGCGTTGGTTTGGACATGAAGAGCGAATGGACAGCGAAAGTACGGCTATAAATATTTACAATGCTGATGTCAATGGATGCAGAAATAGAGGAAAGAAATAGACCGAGTAAATTCAGTCTTTATATGGTATGGCCAAATTTATCAAATACTTGGAGGATGGACGTGTTAAAAGTAAAAAAGATCGGCGCGCGTGCATGATAAGATGTATGAATGTAGAGTAAGCGAGATATGCATGCAAATATAATGATGTGGGGTTCTATGTTCTTTGCCTACGTTAAGCAGAAGGCGAGAGTTTACATTTTCCTAAATCTCCCCCTCCATGCCCAGATCCGTAAAGTATTGGACTCTTAAGTAACGGGCAAGCTCTTTAACATCCTCAGGTTTAACCAGTGGTCTCCCGAGGATGCGTATTTTATGATGTAAAGCATCACATTCACATACATAATGTGTATAGGTGTTTTTTCATCTGCGCTGTAGAACCTACATCTGGAAGTTTCTGAAAGGTTCATTCTAGCAAGGTGTTTGTTCAATCTGCAGTGCTCTGGGCGGGCTCTAGTGATAACCTTCACTTGATTTCGGCTGAATTTTATCAGGTCAAAAGCAAACCTTTGCGAGTACCCTTTTATCAGTTTTGGGGCTGAGCAGGTACTTTTTGCCAGTGCATTACACTCTGTTTTTGGTCCAGTTCATGGTCTATCCTTGCTAGTTCATCAGCTGCCTCGTTACTGTCGATGTTTGAATGTCCAGGTACCCAAATAATGTCACTATGTTACAATTACCGATACAATACGAGCTGTGAAACTCGTCTTAAAAAAAACAGCTATACATGGCACCTAAAATGACAACATCATTTGGTCAAAGGAGTCAAATATACCTTGGACCAAGAATATATAACAATATGCTATTTGCCACAAAAGCAGATAAAAATCATGAGCAATTTAAACTATTTGTAAAAAAATGGCTACTTGATTTGGGTCCCGAGAACTGTCTCGTGATGGTCACCCCACCAAAGCAGTAAACTTGTTAAAATATAATTATTTTTGCATTTCGTGTTTTGTATTTTTATTCACACAGTATTTCTATGAATATATGTCATATACTCGTATATTTGGCATTTGTGCGGATGTTGGGCCACCGGGAGCTGACAGTAGCTTGTTACTTGACATAATGTCTGCGCAGTAGTTAAATGTTTGAGTTGTACTAATAACATAATGTTGTTTTCTTTTTTTTTTTTTTCTCTCTCTTACTATTATATATGTATATATATCTGTGTGGATTTAAATGTGATTATGTAATATTTTACAAAAAAAAATATAAATATATTTTTTACAATATATGAATATATTTTAAAAAAACATATAAAATGGTCGGACTTATTATGCGAGTATCAAAACCTTTTAAACATGCAGAGACATTTGAAAAACTCTACAAAACATTTGTTCGTCCCCAGGTAGAATACTGTACTCCTATTTGGTCACCTCACTATAATGTAAGTATTAATAGACTAGAAAGGGTCCAACAATTTTTTTTTAAGCAGGTCGACTACCGGTTAAACATTAACTTTTCTAATCATGCTGAAAGTATGCAGTACCATGGAATGAACTCTCTTAAAAATCGAAGAATAATGTTGGACCAGTTATTTTTATTCAAATTAATAAATAATAAAATTGATTCTCCTAACCTACTAGAAAGACTTCCATTCCGTATGCCATCTAGACCGACAAGACAAAATCTTTTGTTTTACACTGAAAACGCGTCAAAAAACTATTTTAAACAATCTACAATACCTAAAATATACGACCATTATAACAATAAATTTACCGAGGCTGATATTTTTTGTGACAATGTATGTAAATTTAGGTCAAAAATTATAGAAATTTTGAGAGAAGCAGACATTTAACATTATTATTATATAAATATTTTTTTATTTCGTTTCTTTTACATTTATTATATTGAACATAATTTAAATTATTGTATTCAGTGTAAACAATTTTTTTGGTGTGTGCATGAGTTTCTTACACTGATATACAAATAAATTGGCAATATATGTGTACATATTATTTGTTTACCTAATAAAATAAATAAATAAAAATAAATACATGTATTTATTTATATTTTTTAGACACTATAAGTGAAATATATTAAATCATGTAAATGAATGCCTCGACACGGGCTTTGCCCAGTAAGGTATTCATATTTTTTTAAACAGTTTTATGTAAAACGTGAAATAATAAATAAAAAATATATATATTTTATTTTATTAAGCACCCGTAGGAACTCCAATTTACTGTCTGCTTTACCTGTGCTATTTTAACCATGTTAAATACTAACTCTTGTGATGTATAAGACGAGAGTGCTGAATATCGAAGGTGTCTATTAGATGTATCTGGTGATCTCAACATGCTCCATTTAGGAGCAAATGCGGAAACCAAGATCACACACTAGACTTCTGTATTAAGAAAAAAAAAACATTTCTTGTGAAGCATTTATCGAATTTGAAAAACCTCTTCATTGAATAGATACATCAAGTAATTTTTTACAAGGATTTGGACAAATAGATAAAAATACTCACCGTGAACCTGGTATAAAAGCCAAAATATATTAATATGTTACCAGGCGCGCGCACAAGTTAGATAGAACTTGATTACTATTAACCATAATTTAGTACTGAATATCCTAAAAGGTTTTATTAGAGGTATCAGATACAGCCGCACACCTTTCAATTTAAATCTCACTTACCCTAACGTAACCAAATCTCCTCAAGCCTGGAACAATTTATTTCAGCAATCGAATAAGGTTGGCAAAATAAAAGTAAGGAGCTATAAAGTAGCATTCAGAGGGTAGCATATATAGAGATATAGATAATTTCACTCTTTCAGACGGCGCGACGGGTAAACCTACAGACGAACATAAAATAAGTGATTCCTTTGTAAGGCGTTTGGTTATACTTATTTTGTATGTTGAAACTGCAGTCTCTTTAGAATCTGCAAGATCGTAAGTATGAACCACTATTCCACTTTACAGGAAAACTATGTTTTAAATTCAATTGGTATTTGAATTTAAATTTTCTTGATAAAAAAAAATAATAAACGTTATTGATCGGCATCAAAATTCATGAATTCATTTGTTTTCCAAATAATGTGTTTGATCTCTTGAACTAATTGTGTATGATAAACATTAGGGTATTTGAAGCAAACTTAGAAATCTCCACCAAAAACGGGAAATTAGTTATTGATGCCAAAATAAATTATACATTAAAACCTAGCTAATAAAATAATAGCGTAATTAAAAACCGTCTCTAAATCTTGCGAAAACAGGTTTTAAGTATACTTCTTGACTCCGGAAAGCATTCTCATTGAGTTGGTGAAGCATAAAAATTAAAAATCTGAAAATTCTTTCTTCAAAGTTTTTAGCAAATATCTCAACTCCAACAATGGAGATTTCTAAGTTTGATTTAATACCCTCACATGATGTAATATTGGCTTAGTGATTGTATTTCGTAATTTCATCAAAACATTATTTCACAAGAATAAAATCTTATTTTTTCACTCGTTATAGTATATTTCATATTCAACATATATGAACACAGTGGTCCCGTGGCTAGCGTTTTGGACTCACGGCTCAAAGGTCCGTGGTTCGAATTCCACTCTACCCCAAATTTATTGTCATTTTCTAATAGTAAGTTATTTACAACTCGTTGAAAATGGCCTTCCAAATCAAACATTTGGATGAATCATAAGAACGCAAATATTTTTTTGAAAGAACATTTTAAAAAATGGAACGTTTTATAAATCTTACAAATACCAAGACGTTGATATATCTAAATAAATTAACAAATACGACGTTTTTCATACCGAAATGATAGAACAAAATTGCAAATTGTTTTTATATACTGCTCTGATAAAAAAAATAAAGTGAATGAATTTTGAAAGCAGCAACTGCTGACCTTACATCCATTTAAAGAACCTGATTCGTTGAGAGAGTCAGTGTAATGTTTGAACAAGAAGTGACTTGTAAGTTAGCTTCCAGAGCCGGACGAGTAAAGTCGCAGGCATATCCCACTTTTTTCGCATTCATACATTTTCTCATAAACGAGAGATGATTGTTTTTTTTTATGAGTCCAGCTTTAAATATTTGTAACATTCTGGAATTTCATATCTTTATCACTCGTTATCTTTTTGTTATTTTATTTTATTTTATTAACATAAACTGCAAATCAGCCTCTTACAAAAAAATATAATACTAACATGTCAATGTTTTTTTTTTTAAACATAAATTTCCTTTAACCCAAGATAAATAAAAAAAATATATTCTAAAAATTATTTATTTATTTATTTATTTACGGTTCCATAAACCTTTTACATAATTACAATAAAACCAGTGAAAAAAAATACAACAAAACATAACATAATATTAAAAAAAGAACAAAAACATCAAGAAAAGATTACTATGGTAGACAGTATTTATACAGAAAAAATAAAAATTACATCTGTAACAAATATAAATATTTACCCTTGTAAAAAAAATTTGAATAAAAGAAAATAGTAGTTTTTAAAAAAGAGGAAGAGAAGAAGAAAAAATAGAAAGTGCTTTAAAAGGAAAGTTTATATAAATATTAACATTAAACAATAATAAATTTTAAAAATAATTATACACACAAGAGTAAAGAGTTAAAGCAAAAGTGAAGAACTAATTATTATTTGAATTTTTAATTGTTAATTCTTTTTCAAAACACAGGACTTGATCATCAGCGGCGTGGTATAAAATTAATCTAAACCATCTCTGTACTGATTTGCAAGTCGCTGCATGCGAATAATCGGCGAATTCAATGACTAATTAGTGCCATGATTATGACTGTAAAACAAGAAAATAAGTCTTGTTGGTCTACGTGGAATACGAAAGTTTATAAAAGTTAACAGTTCCGGGAAGTTTATTCTATTATTTAATAATTTATAAATAAACAAGAGGTCATTTATGGTCCTCCTGAAATTATACAAGATTTATAAAAAAAAATACTTAAAATTAAACAAATATTCAGTAGAAAGTTTAAACAATTTACGAATAAATGTAAAAACCATATAAAATATTTTAAAGTAATATAACAAGAAAATCGTTTGTACTGTTTCATACAGCCGAGCAAAGTGTATAAATATATAAATATAATTACCATTCACCATCTTTAAAAAGTTCAAAAGGTTTGTTCTATAGGAACAATACCCTACACTAAATATATCCGATACGTGGGAATAACTATTGACGAGTTCATGAAGTCTGTTCAATACGGCATAGCAAGTACACACTATCCGTGAATTGTTGCTACAAAATGGTGGCACCTGTCTAGTCATTCTTCCAGGCACCCTGAAATTGATAAGAGATAACAGTTCGGGGCAATCCCATATTGAATTTATAACTTTGAATCAATAAGGTCTAAAATTTTCTCCTATCGTTAAGTTTTAACAAATTTAATGTTTTTAATAAAAAATCGTAATTTAAAAATTCATGACTGATTCTATTTATGTACCTTAAGATTTTATTTTGGACTCATTCAAGAGAATGTACGTATGTTTATTTGATCGTCCGTATTTTTTGTCTGCAGCGCTACCACTGAGCCTCAAAATGATTATTTTTATTGAATAAATAACATTCAAATGTTTTTAACTGGTCCAAGAAGAAGTTTAAAAATTGGAAAATTGTTTTCAGGCGTTGCCTTGTATGTGAAATAATTCAGTCAGATGAATCTCTTCACAACAATAAAGGTTTCAGCTCTTTAACTTTACTAAAATCAACAAATGGAAGAAATGAAAAAATATGGATGTTCAAACATAGGCAAAATGGTGAATGTTACACAGTGTGTAAAGTGGCCACTTAAACCAGCCAATGACTGGTCATAAGCTCTGTAGAGACCTAGACTTCTATATTACCTCCCATGAAATGTTCTTCATCTCTTTTGTAATATGTTAATGTTAACAGCTTCCCAGGGAGTTTCATTTTTTTTCATTTACTTTTGCACCACTACAGGCCAGTAGGCCCAATTACAGTGGTGAATTACATCACAGAACACCCAGGCTTGAGAAAAATTCATTTTGATTTTTGTGTTCTCACCGGGAATCGAACCCGGAACCTTCCGAGCGTGAGTCAAGTGTCTTGACCACTACACCACGGAGGCCGCCGTTGAATCCAGTCTAACAATAAAGGTTTCAGCTCTTTAACTTCACTAAAATCAACAAATGGAAGAAATGAAGAAATACGGATGTTCTGACATAGCCAAAATGGTGACTGTTACACAGTGTGTAAAGTGGCCACTTAAACCAGCCAATGACAGGTCATAAGCCCCGTAAATGCCTAGACTTTAATAGTCCCTTATTAAAGGTATGGAGAATACCTGTTGTAACTTGTCAATCTTTATGACTCCCGAGGGGGTAAATCCAGTATTTTGTCTACAAAAATTTAGACAAACTCAAATATTGTAACAAATATATATTTTTAAAAACAGATATATGGCACATCAACATGGTAAACAGTAAACTCAAACGAGAATATATATAAAGTATCTATAAGTATACACATGTGTTTTGTATGTTACTTACATTACAGTTTTACTATCGAAAATAAATGACTTAAAATCAGATATTATATTCTAAAAGATACACAATTTTTAACTTTTTGAAGTTCAGAATAGGGTGAGTCTCACGTGTTTTTTTTATTATTCTCCATCCCTGTTGTAATTTGTTTATTTATTCCTTTATCGATTAAGTAACCAGGCTGCTCCTGGGGAAACAGAATATCTAAGGAGGTAATTTGTCATTGCCAGAATATACGAATACAAGTTGTCCTACGCTTGTCACAGTGCGTCACCTTCCCAAAGAGTATGTCACTGTTTATTTTATCCTATACCACGGGGAGGATTAAAACGTAATATATTGTCGGGTCGTCGTAACAAAAAATCTTGACAGTAGCAAGCTCCGTGCGGATAAAGTACCCCCTGGAATATTTAGGAAGGAATAGTTTCGGGTAGGGCGCGATTTCATTTTTAAATAATATCCGAAAATAAAAACGTTTTTTTTATAACCGCAGGAGAAAAAAAAGTGGGAATACGTTCATTTATTCTTAATACACATAGAATTCATAATGCTTCACAAAAATCGCACTGTTCCCTCTTTCCAATTGTTTCAAGAAGCTAAACTGTTAGATCGAAGACAAATATATTGTTTTCAATGTTTAAAATATATATTTAAGAACCAAAGTTTATTTACAAGTAATTCAAATAGATCAAGTCAAAGAAGGAATCGTGTGTTAGAAATACCACATTGTAAAACGAGGCTCGCACAGAGACATGCATATTTTATAGGCCCAAAATTTTTTAATTATTTTTTTACTGATAATATTTTATTGATTCCAAGCTTTCAAAATTTTCCTTCTTTTAAAAAACATGCACTATCCTGGATTCAAACTTTATTTCCTGTGTCGGGTTGTGGTCCTGTGGCTAGTGTCTCGGACCCACGGACCAAAGGTCTGTGGTTCGAATCCCACTTTACCCCAAGTTGATTCCCATTTTCTAATATTGAGTTATTTACAACTCGTTGAAAATGGCCCTCAAAATTAAATATTTGGGTAAATCATAAGAACGCAAATATTTCTTTTTATTTAAAAAAAAAAAAAAAAAAAAATTACTATTTTTAAAAAAAATACCATATTATCTTTTACAGAATATTTTATTTTTCTTTCTTATGTTATACAAAAATATTATAACTGTCCATTAATTGTAGGAGCAAAAATTCATTAACGTTTTCTTGTATGCCCACGAACAGGCATGCCTTTGCGGAATTTTTTCGTTTACTATTTTTCTATTAAAATGTAATTATGCTTTATTTTTTTCATTCTCTGTTTTATTATTATGTTAATTGTACAAAAACAAAAAAATTCAAATGATTTTTTTTTTTTTAAATTACCCTGTGCTTGGCCAATTTTTGTGAAATTTCATGCTTTGTGAAGGGTTTCTTAAAAGTGTTATAATTATGAAAATACTGGGTTAAATCAATTGAAACTGTTCAGATTTAAATGAAATAATTAAATAAGTTATTTTTGTATAATGGTTTTGCTAACATTCGCCTTTATTGAAAGCCACATTGCGCATTGCAATGTTTGCACATATACAGGACCTCACTCCTTTGTTGTGCTTTGTATCCCGGAGCCGTGTAAACACGTGATTATAATAACTATCCGTTGTGTCCCGGTCTCGTGTTTTCACGTGGTTTACCAGCAGCAAAAAAGTACTAATCAAGTCATCAGATGTCAATTAAATACACTTTTTTAGACAGCTGGTAAACGACGTGAAAACACGGGACCGGGACACAACGCATGGTTATATAATCACGTGTCTACACGGCTTCGGGATACAAAGTGTTAATAACATGTACAGCACCATTTTTGTAAAAATCACCTCAAGGGCGCTGTACAATAAACATCCTACCCCGTCTTACAGCTAAAAAGCGCAGATTGGGATTCAGTTTCCCATTTCCAATAACAAAAAAAAACAATTTCAGTGACTTACAAAAGCTGGATTGTAACACGTCTTGCAGTTACAGAGCGCATGTACGGTTATAAATCTAGCCGTCATAAAAATTTTACCAATAACGTGACTGGCGTTTTTTAACAAAACAACAGATATATTCTAGATGCATCGTCATTATTCCCTTTCCATAGGGCACGGCATTGGTACACCAATCGCAGCGTATCTTTATCATTTTTGTAACATAAAGGTAAGATAATCGGTATTATGTTCTAGGGACCAGTCCAGGGACTAAAACAACTGAAATATTCTACTTTAAAAACACCCTTTTAAATATTTCATATCAACCATCCGAGACCTCTTGCATGGTAGGCAAACGCACTGACCATTACATCACGAGGCCCTCAAAATTGAATTGAATTAATGAATGGATTCTAGAATGAACATGAATATTATATAGATTATGAATGATGTATCTAATCTAAATCCAATTTTTAATAGTTAAAGTTTATGTTAGAAGAGTATTATTGTGAAGTTCACGTTATTTATTAAGGTAATTGACATAATATCAAAGCTTATATTACCAAACGTCTTGCAGCTACAAAGCACATGGATGGATGAAACTCTAGCTACTAATTTTTTTTTTGTAATTGCCTAAAAATTACGAATTAAAAACTAATTACATCGAGCAACGTAATAAAGTTGGCAATTGTGAATAGTAATAAAGATCAGCACAAAAAGTAAACAGTAAAAGAAACTTAACAAAAATAGCGTTTTTTCTGTATGAAAACAAGGAAGACCGAGAATCCTCTTAAGGTTTCCGGTTTTATTTCACAAGCAGAACTGTATTCTTCGTTCGTTCAAACCCGGTGAGAATGTGTGCGTATAATAAAAACATTTATCCAATGACCTTAAATGTAAATTTATTCCTTGCATACGCCATTTGTCATTTTTCTCATGAAAAGTCGATTCTTACGGAGTTCTTAATTAAAATACTCCCTCAGTACACAATTTCCTTTAAGCTCTCTATAAAAATTGAAATAAAATGAAGCCTTAACGATGCGCTAAAGAACCGAGGTAGAAAATTTTCTCTCGAGTATTTGAACGAATGCACTTAAAAAGTACATTACTGATAAAATGCAAGAGGTACTTAGGGCTTTAAGCTCTAGTAGCTTTCTATGAAAACACCAAGCTTTGAGTGTCAAATCATTTTCACCGTTTACTTAGGAAGCAACATTTTTCAGATATTTTTATTAGTACCAAATGATTGTTTGCTTTTGATGTATTTACTTTAATTTTCCCCCCTATGGTTTTGTTTATTTATTTATTTACCAACTTAAAAATACAGTTTATAACACATTTTTTGAGTCATAAGTTCCAACTCCATGGGACTAAAATACCTCTGTTGAGGTGGGACAAGCAATTAGTTGACACAGACACATGAGTTTATCATCACAGATTGAAATTTTGTAGGATCAGAAACACGACAATAATAATAACAAAAAAAAACCGCACATCAATATGGCAAATAGCAAACTCAAACATTCAGAAAATCATCAAGGAGTTTCCCACTCAAATCCCTCCCATCAAGAAAAATACACTACTTAACTCATGAAAATAGCTTTTATCCTTGAGAGTTTAATACGCTTTTCCAAAATATTGAAGTAAGGAAATAATGTTTTTGTTTTCAACATTATTTTCAAAAGGTGATAATAACAGTTTTATTTTAAGTTAAAGTGGCTTAGTTGTTTTGAACGGAACATACAGTTGACCTAAATGCACCCAAAACTACTAGAATCTCATGTTTTAAAAATTGCGGACTGGCTGCTTTCTGCATAATAACGTTCAATTTTTTTAGGTTCGTTCTTACGTTTATCATCTTGCTTTCATAAACCTCGAAAATTTTCTTTGTGAAAACCAAATTCTGCCTATTTAACGCCTGCAGAGCACATATTCTCCTCTACGGATGCGAATCTTGGCCTTGGCACCTCACTGGGGCCCAAAACAACAAACTTATGAGTTTTGAGAATAGGTGTCTCACAAGGATCTCGGGAGTGCGGCGGTTTGACATTGCGAGGAATGAAGTAATAAGAGAACAGGCCTAGCAAACCCCGGTCACGACTGTTGCCAAGCGAATGCGATAGGGTTGGCTGGGCCATATATTGCGAATGTCTCCTGAAAGCCTTAACTACGCTTGACTACTGTACAAGGCATCGGGCGCTCGACGTTTTGGACGTTCACTGCTGACTGTTCGTTAGCAGGACGAGAACCTGACTCGGAGGACCCAAAGGTGTTGGCAGCCAATAGAGATGTACGGAGGCTTTTTGTGGATACCATATGCTCCAACTAGGGAGCGGAGATGCAATCATAAGGATGATGATGACTTCATGAACCTTTCAAAAATTTTGGTGGACTAAAGCAGTTGCCAGAAATGGGATTATATAAAATATATTAAATTGCCGTCTGCCCCACTGTCCCCTGGGCCGGGCACAGGGTGAATTCTTCTTTCCTTCCCATCTCCTTCTCTTTATCTCCTTTCTTTTCCTTCAGGGAGGGGATGCCAGTTTCTCTCTCCAGAAGAAAGAGAGATGTTTTTTTTCTTTCTTTTATGTCCTTCCTATTTTCTCTCCTTCCATCTCTCTTTGTGAGGAAAGGGAATTTCATCTTCCTTTCTTCACTATAACTCTTCTCTTGCCCCTCCCTTCATCCTCTCTTTCTTTCAATATTCTATTATGGTTTTTGGACTGCAGCCTAAAATGTAAAATTGATAAACTATGTGAAATTTGGAAATTTCATCAAAACTTGAAAATTTATAAAATAATTTTAATAATAAAATATTTACATATTTTGTTGTAAAAGCGTTGAAAGTTGAACCGTAAAACATATTCCCATAAAAGTTAATCAAATTCAGATGATTGATGAAAAACATAAGCTGGAGCCACCATCAATCATTCTATAAAATTGTGTTCTTTAGAATGAAAAGAGAAAACTGACAGTTTGTTACTATAAAAACATTATATTTTATGTATGCAACTAAAGATAATATTTGAAAAATTGCTGATTTTAAATACGAACAAATTATTTTTATAAAGTGATGTAAACAAATGTGTTATCAATTTTTAAATAAACTTAAAATATCAGAAGAAGAAGTTAAACACTAAAATTAAAATAAGATACTTTTTTGAAAGTGTATGAAAGGAAGGTGAATGTCAGGAACAGGGTGAACGGTACACTAAAATCTACCTTGGCAAACAAATTTTGTTCTACAAAATGGAGTTCTAATGCTTACCCTTATGGAAAAAAGCGAAGTATGGAATTGAAAAAATAATGATAAAAGTATTTTGAATTCTGTCGAAATGCGATCTCGCGATCAAATGAATGTGTGGTAAAACGATATATTATAGGAGCACAAATGTCGAGATCCGTGAACTATGTACGGCTGTGACAAGCATTATGGACAGAATCAAGAAAAGGGCGATGCGTTGGTTTGGACTTGTAGAGCGAATGGGCAGCAAAAGAACAAAAATAATAATCAACAATGCGAATGTGGATTGATGCAGAAAACAAGGAAGACCGAGAAATACATGGCACGATCAGGTCATGTCACAAAGATGGACACGTCAAGAGTAGAAATAATCGACGTGCGTGCATGAGAAGATGTATGAATTTAGAGGATGCGAGGTCTGTATGCAAAGAGAAGAGTTGTGTGGTGTTCTTTCCTCACCCCTACGGGGAAAAGGCGTTTTTGTTTTGTTTGTTTTTTTTATTTTGTTCGTTTCAAAATAGAGAAATGTGTCAGACAAGGGAACAAAATATCGCCAAAGCTCTTTACGTTAGCCTTAGAGGATGTATTTAAAACCCTAAATTGGGAAAATAAGGGTGTAAAGATCGATGGCCTGTCCCTGAGTCACCTCAGATTCGCAGATGGTATAGTGGTCATAAGTAAAGACATAAATATACTAGACGAAATGATTATAGAACTACGTGAGGCTTCAAAAGGGATTGGTTTGGAAATGAACATTCATAAAACAAAGATTATGAGTTCAACAGGACGAGACATTTTCATTAACGATAATAAAATCGAAGTGGTTGATGAATATATTTATCTTGGCAAAGTCAAACTTGGTAAAGATAACCAGATAGCGGAGTTACCAAGAAGAATAGGGCTAAGTTGGGCTGCTTTCGGCAAACTTAAATATATTTTTGAAAATCAACAAGTCCCTTTATGCTTGAAAATAAGTAAATGAATCGTGCATATTGCCGGTGACAACATACGGACTAGAAACCATGTCTATAACACAAAAAAGTAGCTAAAAAACAGATGCTCGGTGTATTTCTAAGAGACAAAATAAGAAATGAAGAAATAAGGCGCCGAACCGGAGTCGTGGATATCATGGATCGTGCAGCGAAATTGAAATGGCAGTGGGTAGGACACTTGGCGAGACAAAATGATGGCAGGTAGACACCCAGAATAATAAAGTGGAGACCATGGGCAAACAAAAGAAGTGTTGGAAGGCCACAGAAAAGATGGGTTGACGACATTGCCTCTATTGCCGGTAAAACGTGAATGATGAAAGCGGGTGATAGAAAGGAATGGAGACATTTGGAAGAGGCCTTTATCCAGCAGTGGAGAGAATAAGGCTGCAGAAGAAGAAGAGAAGAAGAATTGATGTGAAAGTATGTAAAATTATGTGTAAAATAATTAATACACTGACACTCCGGAACGTGTCTGTGGGCCAGTGGAGTGGCTACATTCATAAACAAAAATTAAATTATATCGAATGTACCTATTGTATAAACATTTTCATTTGTAAACTATGTTTTTATTTTTTATGTAAGATTGAATAAATAAATAGATAAATTAATAAATGTTTGTCATGTTTTAAAGCACGTCAATGGTTTTTTTGTGATATAGCTACTGGTGCGAATATACAGTGTCTTATATGTTTGCTTATAATTTAATTTTACGCAATTGTATTACACCTTATTTATTTTATTTGCTCCTGTTTCACTGTTAAGCAAATATTACATATTATATTGTTGAGTTTGTCTTCTGACATTTCTTGTTTTATAATAATAAAAATACGTAATAAAAGTGAAATAAAACTACATACGTTTTTTTATTATTAAAATTATTATATTATTAATATAATAAATAATGCTTTTCTGCTCTAAACCGAACTGGACTTAAAAATAAAATCCACAATTATTTTAAACAAATTCAATTTTAAGTTTAACCTATGTATTATAAAATATGATATATCATAAAATAAGTGCTTGAATATAAATTTTAGTATTTTATGTCATAAAACTAATAACAACTAACCTTTGTATGAGTTAAACCAAAGCAGTTCTGGTTCTAGGGCAACATCTGTACACGGCTCTTAAATTAGTTTTAATAATTTCTAACAACAGAAAATTTCGGTGGAAAATTCTGAAAAAGTCTTGTTTGATTAATTATTTTGAGTTTTACGGGCATTTTTAAAGTAAAGTAAGGTACCCCACGTAAAATATTTTACACTTTTTCCACCAACAATTTCATCTTTATATTTTTCGCAGAAATTGAAAGTTAACGAACGTATTTTAATGACAGCAATAAGCCGTTAAATGAGTGTAAGTGGGAAAGCTATTTCGTATTTTTTTAATAAGATGGAGTTTCAATTAATTTTATATGTACCCGCTTTAATAAATTTCAAGCGGATGACGAATGTAATTAAAATTAAAAAACCACATCGTTTTTTAACATCTCACCTTTAATTAATGTTAGTAAATATTTCTGTCTTACCGGTTTCGAGACGTCTCCGTCTTTTTGTCAAGACACTCACTACACCAACATACAAATACTAAAACACACATATATTTTATTTTAGGAACAAGAACATTGTAGTTATTTATTTTTGAAAATAATAAAACAATTTTGTTTTTACAACTAATTAAAAAAATAATAATTTGTGGTTGAAAACAAAATGTTTTATTTATTTTATTACTAAAATACATTTCTACCTTTACTTTCACCGTAGTATACGCAGTATTTACGAAAAAAAAAAACAATAACCATGTCCGAACATGCACAACAATGAAGTTAATAATATATTTGTTTATTTGTTTAAATTTAATGTTGTGCACACAGTGCTATGTTATTATAAATCTAGACAATATTACGAACAAAAAATAAACCTAACACAGCACCAATTACGTACACAACACAATATATGAAACAACTATCAAACAGTACAACAAGATGTAAGAAGAATTTGTGCTTTGTGTGAATTTACTAGTGATTGTGTAAACATTGTTGTGAGTATGAAATGTAGTGCGTGGAGTGAGGTGTATGGAGTGATGTGTATAAAATGTGGTGTTTATGTAGTGTGTATTCTGGTAGTACCTAGTTTAGTATTAATTGTTTCTGTTTATTTTCAATATATAGTGATATGACGCAGAATGTGTTGGGGAGTAGAAAGAGGAGGGGCTAAGAAGTTGAAAATTAGACGATAGGTTATTTTTTTAATCAGAAAGTCGGCTATATTAAAAAGACATTTTATTATTTTTTTATTTATTTAACTTTTTGTACAAAATGTTATTTGTACATTGGCGGGCTAGTTGCCAAATGGCAATTTCTTCCAACCAACCAATAAAATAAAAGTTTTATTTTAATAGTTCAAGTTACAGAACATATTCAATAGAAAAAAATATATTAAAAAGCTAAAGATATATAAAAATAGAAATTAACGTATTTGTTTATAAATTACCTTAAATCAAAACTATTACTCAATGGGAAAAAGGAAAAAAGAGAAAAGTGGAAAGGAAGAGAGATTAAGGAAGAGAAAGGAGATGTTTTTTCAGACGTGATTTAAACAGAGATAATGTAGTAACATATTTGATGGTGGATGGGAGATGATTCCACAGTCGAGCCGCATAGACACTATATGAGTTAGAGAAGAAAGAAGAATTGTGGATGGGTATTAAGAGAGTGCCTTGAGAATTAAAACGAAGAGGTAAACCATGAACTGATAAGCGTTGAATTTTTTCACGCAGGTATATAGGAGCGTTCGGACTATGAAGTACATTGAACAGAAGTGAGAGGGAGTGATAGTCTCTCCGCTGTCTAATTTTGAGCCATTTCAGTTGCCTACGATAATCAGAAATGTGGTCATATTTCCAAGGACCAAAAATGTACCTTATGCATGTATTCTGAAGTCGTTCAAGTTTATCGAGTTGCTCACAGATTAAATCAGTCATGGAAACATCAGCGTAATCTAGAATGGGTAGTAGTAATGCTTGTACAATGGTGCATTTAGTATTAATAGGTAGGAATTTTTGCAACCTTCTAAGTGAGTGTAGACTAAAAAATATTTTGCGGCTTAATTCATTTGTATGAGCTCGCCAGCAAAGATGTTCATCCATTTGTACTCCTAGATTTTTTACGGATTTCCTGTATTGAATATTGGTACCATCGACATTAAGAAGATTAAGTGAAGATACGTCTAGCTTACTATGCAATATTTGACGACCCGCAAACATAATTTATGTTTTAGATGGGTTTATTAGTAAAACATACTTTTTTGTCCATGTTGACACGCAATTTAGTGTATTAGACATCGATTTTATTGCTTTGCCGCTTATTTATATGGGGAACATTACTTTTTTAAGTTTTAAATGTGAAACACCTCCGTGTTGTTTAATTCACGTCCTTTTTCATTATTTGAATTAAAGATTTTCACCCCTGTGTCCTTAATAAAATCTTGCTTTGAAATTATAAGATGATTGGCAAACTCTGATTTTTTTATTACGAGTATTTAAACCTCTCGTGTTCTTTAATTTGAATATTTAAGCTATGTGACGTTCTTCCGATGAACGTTGATGGACACGTATTATATTGCAATTGGTACACCCCTGAGTTGTTCAATATATCATTTTTATCTTGACAATTTATTAGTAATTTTCCAATAGTCTCAAAACCGGTAGACATAAAATAACCTTCCATAACCTGAAGGCGAAAAATATTCACGGGTTCCTGAAGAACATACCAGAAATACCTCAGCTAAAATGCTATAAATATAAAAACTATGGTTGTCATGGTAATTATTATAAAAGCGTGTCATAATATTTCTAGTTTTCGGGAGAATTCATATTTTTTATTCAATACTTTTGCGAGAAAACGACATCGCGATGCTTACACCGTAACACGTTGAAGAACACTGATTTAATCTTGCGTCACCCGTTAGCGCAGAGGTAAAATGTAGATAAAACATAAAGAATGAAATCCGGTTTTTGTTGTTATGGCTGGAAATTTGCGCCCAAATAGCAAATAGTACACGTGCGAACTTACCAATATGTCAAATATTTCTTAACTTTAAAGGAATGAATTTTAATATTTGCTGATTGCACGGGGTGACGTAAAGACAAGTGTGAATTTTTTTTTAATTTTTTTTTTTTTATTTGAAACTTTATTTATAAACCCTTACGAATTATTACATTCATTTTACATAAAATAATATATACATTTTTCATTTATACTCTGTTGTTCAAAATAATATTTTTTACATCTTTTGAAAAGTTTGTCTGAGTCTTTTGTTTAGTTTTGTCTGGTAGTTTATTGTATAATTTCAGTCCCTGGTTCATTAGTATTTATTGACCTTGTGTTGTTTTAGAAAGTTGTTTATGGTATTTGTCTGATATTCTCGTAGTATGTCCATGTTGACTACAATTTTTTACCAGTTTTAGTTCTTCGTCTACAATTACATTAGTGGCTAATTTATGGTTAAATTTTAATGATTCTAGTTGAAAGAGTTCAGTTATATTTAATTGCTTAGTTTATTTAAAAAGTTCTCTTGTTGCAGTTAAATAGGGAAGGTCATATACTAACTTTAATATTGTATTTTGTTAGTCTGTTTATGTCATTTTGATATCCTGCTCCCCATAGTAGTTGCGTATAACATATTTTAGTTTTTACATAGGCTTCATACATTAGAATTTTTTCCGTTTTTGGAATAAAATTTTTGATTTTTAAAAAAAGACTCGATAATGTCACCACATTATTGAAAGCAAGAAAGATGTTGATGCATTTTTAATATTACGGAGTAGGATTAATCAAAAACTCACATTAACGTGACACAAAAAAGTCATGGAAAAAATATTCAACCTGTGGGACTTTAGATCTAACTTAGGCCTAGAAGGGTAAGTGGATATTCAACAATGTTTGATTATGTCCACATGCTTGCAGACTGGCTGGATTTCCTCCCTAGGGAGTTGTTCATAACTTTTTCCCTCTCTGTTGAAATAAATTTTAATATGAAAAACTCCCTAGGGAGGAAATCCAGCCAGTCTGCAAGCATTTGGACATAATCAAACATTGTTGAATTACTACCTGGTAAAAGAAGAAGAATAAAAATTGGAAAATTGTTTCCAGGCGTTGCCTAGTAGGTGATTTGGTTCAGCCGGATGAATCTCACCCACGTGATAAAGGTTTCAGCTCTTTCACTTCACAAAAGTCAACAGATGGAAGAGTTGAGGAAATGTGGATGTTCAAACATGGGCAGAATGGTGAATGTTACACAGTGTGTAAAGTGGCCACTTAAACCAGCCAATGACAGGTCATAAGCCCTGTAAATGCCTAGACTTCCAAATTTCTTCTCGAAAACTTTTTCCCTTTCTGTTGAAATAAATTTAAGTGGATATTGTTCAAACAGGGTTTACTAAACACTCAATTGAAAGTGAGCATTTTTGGCACCTTCTTATGTTTGCGTTCACTCGAATGAATAAAGTTGCCTGAGAAGATTCTTTGAATCGTTGTCCAATGTTGTAAAATGGTGATGGAAATTACTTTATTGACTAATTTGCTGTTTTTTTGTTTTTATTTGTTTTTTCCTCATTTACTTTTCATTTGGAAAATAATGACCACAACTAACGTTGAAGCTCAATATTTTATTTATTAGGTAAGTTTGGGGCTTAAATTTCTCTCCGTCGAATCATATATTTTTTATTTTTTACATATTTTCTTCCTTGTGTTTAAAAAAAACAGTACTTAACAGATCTAACCGGCTGTTAATTATATCTGTAAATTTATTATTTTTATAAATTTAGGGGTTTTTTTATGAAAAAGCGAGTATTTATATAAATCTCCACCAACAAGCAGCAGAAACTAAATTGGTGGAATTTTATTACCTTTTAAAAAAAAAAATGAAAATATGTATTATTGTAAAATAAAAAAAAGTAATGTTTATATTTTTTTTGTAACATTTTTTTACTCTTCTAACTCAAAAGATACATTTTTTAAAATTATTTTAAATTTATTTATTAACTACTTTTTTTATCCTTAAAGGCATTTTTTTATATAAATTTATTCTCTTTGTGTAAGAAAAGGTTTAAGGCGTATTCATTGTTGTGCTATATTTAGTTATAAAGGTGCTAAACTTGCTTTGTTTCTTTGTTATTCTCAATATGTGTTTTTTTCTAAATTTTAATACTATTTATGTCCCGAATTGAGTTGTTGTAACTCCTGGGAATGTAATTTAACGTATTATACTTGTAAAATACTTTGGGTAATATGATTTATAAATAACATTTTTTATTCATACTCTGTTGTTGATAATTATATTTTGTACGCCTTTTGAAAAATTTGTCTGAGTCTTTTGTTTAGTTTTGTCTGGTAGTTGATTTCAGTGCCTGATTTATTAGTCTCGATTTTTTTTGTCTTGTTTTAGTTTTTTCAAAGAGCTTTTTAGTTGGTGTTATTTGAGTTTCCCTGGTTATCGATTTCTTAAATAAGACTTAATGATCTGGATAATAACATTTTTTTTTTAAGAAAGTGGAAAATACCACCATTAACTTTTTCAAGTTCCAGTGAGCCATAATAATTAAGACAGATTACTTTGTGATAAGTTTTGGAGCTGTTTTTTTCTTAACTTATAAATCTTTAGTGCTGACCTGCTGACTAGTCAGTTTTGCGGTTAAGCGTTTTCATTATTATTATTTTATTTATATGTATCTATTCTTATAATAAAAACCATTAAAAATACCTTTTGTATTTAGATTTATAATATATCGCGGACACTATTGGATTGATACAAATATGTTTTTTTCAGAATGGAATATGGAAGTTTAGCCGTGAACAGGGCTTATGACCAGTAGTCAATGACTGGTTAATTTTTTATGTTGACTCTTGAAATAGAGCAGACATAAGCATATTCTTGTATGTGCTCTTATAATGACAATGTTCATGGTGACGCTACATTAACTCTAAGTGTGTATAGCACATTGACTAGATTGAAGTGTTAAAATTTATTTGCTACTTACTGGGTCCTGATTAAGATGTTGCAATGTCTACTATGGATACAAATATTATTTCGGCTCCATAATAACAGCTGAGCTGTCATTCGCAATCGCGAATAAGTTACTTTTGTGATCAATAACTCATTTAATCCACCGTGTCGTGTTATTGTCCAATGCCCCTCCTTCCTGACTACAAGATCTGATCTGATACTGACTTCCGCGGCAGTATTTCCAAGCAATGAGGTGCTAGAACTAGAAGGTAAGTAATTGCATTTATTGTATTAGGGTTCGGTGGCAAAGTAGATAAAGATAACGCTTTTTTTTACTTTCTGATTGCATTGTGATAATTTTTTTTCTTCATAAATGTTTTTTCCCATTTCATTATATTTTTTACTGCCTTATATAAAATTAAATATTGTGACTTTGCTTTTTTTCTAAATAGAAGTCTGATTTTTGCCTTATAATAATATATCTTAATGTATATTTTGTTATTTTTTTATAACGAAACAATTTGTGGCACTTGCTGATCTTTGAATTTTTTTTATTAGGAAAACAGCCAAGTGAACGCGGTTGAAATGCGATCTCTTAGACGAATGTGTGGGAAATCAATGTATGACAGGGTTACGAATGATGAAATTAGGCGAGAGTGTAAATTTGAGACAAGTATAATTGATAAGATTAAGAAAGGGTCTCTGAGATGGTTTGGTCACGTAGAATGAATGGACGACGAGAGAATGGTAAAACAAGTATATATGGCGAAAATGAACGGCAACGTTAGACGAGGATGACCAAGGAAGACGTGGCATGATCAGATAAACCAAAATCTTAAGTCTGGTCATGTCAAAAGCAGACAGAACCGAAGGGCATGTATGACAAGATGTATGAATGTGGAAGAGGCTAGGATTGTATGCCAGGATAGACGTGTGTGGCGGTCCATGCTCTCTGCCTACCCCTACGGGAAATGGCGTGATGGTAGTAGTAGTAGTAGTAGTAGGAAAACATACAGTCGTACATAATAAATATCATATCAAAAACAATTTCTTGTGCAAGCGAGATCTGAGACAAAAAAAAAGATGGACATCAAAAAAAGCTTTTGTATTGGCAGTGTTGATGTGTGAAGTGGAGAGTTGGACTCGATCAAAGTTTCAACGATGAACAAAATTCAGGCCTTTATACTAATTTCGTGCAGAAGAATACTTCGAATCTCATAGATTGATTGTGTCTCCAATAAAGTGGTTTAAAGCATTATGAACAAAGAGATGGGAGTTACTGACTACTGTTTAATACGAAAAGTCTTGTTTTTTAAAAAAAAGTTTGGTCACATATTCCGCAATGAGAAGTATGCTCTTCTTCAACTTATTATGGAAGGAAAATAGAGGGCAGGCGGGGTATGGGGCAGAAAAGAGCATCATGATTAGACTCTCCCAGGATCGTGTTGCATTCAGAATGATAGTTGCCAACCTCCAAAGGAGCAGAAAAACAAAGTATGTCTAACACGAAAAGTCTACGACGGCTTTCGTGGTGTAGTGGTCAAGATGACTGACTCACAAACGGAAGGTTCCATGTTCGATTCCCGATTAGAACACAGAAATCACAATGTAATTTTTCTAAAGCTGGGGTTCGATGATGTAATACACCACTGTTATTGAGCCTCCTGGTCTGTTTAAGTGCAAAAAAAAAGGAAAAAGATTTTTAAAAAAAATTTAAAAAAGACCAATTGGGTTCTTCTGAATTTATGAATTATTCATTCCGGATAATTCCAGCAATTTGAAAATTATTTCAAAAAGTTTGCAAAATTAACACGCTTCTTCTTTAAATGAAAGCATTTCATTATTATTATTTTTTTAACAGTTTACATGAGAGGTAAAACAGATTTTTTTAAAAATACATAGAAATTAAATACAAATTAACAATAAAAATAGTAAACAAAAAAAGTATACCCACGAAAGGCATGGCCTGCTCGTGGGTATATAAAAATTTAATGTTTACCATTAGTTTTTTCATTTAAATTATTTATTGACAATTCTTGATAGAATTCCATTGTAATAATGTAATAACCTTTATTTACATATAAGTTATTAATTTAAAAAATACTTGGTACACTTCCACTTATTTATTTTGACCAATTACCGCTTTCGCCCTTCGAAGATGCCCATTAGAGGGTGAAAGCGCTAATTAGTCAAAATAAATTAGTGGAAGTGTACCAAGTTTTTTTTTAAAAATTAATAACTTATATGTAAATATAAGTTTACCATTAGATTTTTTTTTTATACGCCTCCACTCGTTTGCGAATGATTTTGGCTATTAGAAACAAGAATAAGACATTTAAAGAATATACTCTTCAGTGAGCCATTAGATTTAGAATGTCATATTACTGTAACATATCCAATTACTTTAGCACTCGCCCTAAATAACTTGAATTAAGTTATTAATTGACTTACCAACGTGCAAAAGGGGAAGGCAGATTTGAAATTAAAATCACCTTACCTGAAAGAAAAAATAATAATTAGTTATCCATAATAATAATAAAAATACCATAAATTTCAACTTCTGCAATTGGCTGTGGTTCCGTGGCTAGGTTGTGGAATCCCCGATCAATGATCCGAGATTTAAAATACTACTTTATTCCCATTTTTATAGTGTTATTGACTATTCATTTATTGTAAATGTCCCCTTACATGGCAATATTTTGATAAATTACCAGAAGGCAGATAGTCCTTTTTAAAACAAATTATCTGTAGGTACTAGAAACGACAACCCGGTAACAGTTTGGCGTTTTGAATCTAAGCTAATGGCCCTTTGTACCTTAGCTGACTGACCTTATTAATATTACTTCGATATTATAAAATTTATGGTTAAGTAATAATTTTTATTTTTATTTTCGCTATTGTTAAATAATGTTCATGGTAAAATTTGATTCCCTTAAGGAAACTTTATAAACATTTAAGATAGTTTGGTGATTTCCTTACAAGTTTTGGATACCTTACCAAATTTTAATATGGAATTCTTCCAATTATCTGCATACACAATAAATAAATGTACATTCTTCCATCTCAACACAGGGCTCTTAGCCTCACAGAATTGGGGATACGTAATTGTTTTTTTTGGAATATACGTGTATTTGTATGAATAAATAAATAATTAAAATAAATATTTTTTTTGTCAAGTTTTTATTTATTTATTTAAAACTTCAAGTATAAAAAATAAGTACTTTGGCAGACTTTTTGCTAAAAGAAATATCTTAACCAACCAAAAAACGGACTGGTCAAAAGAAGAGATGGTCGAAGCTTTGTACTTACAAGCAAATATACGAGTATAATCAAAAGACACATACATAAAATGAAAATAAACTATTAAAACTAACAGCTGTTTTTTAATTGGGAGATAAGCCTTGCAAAAATTAACTTGTGAAAAAAAGTTCATAACGTTTTACATATTAAATGATGAGGAATATAAAATCAAATAAGCCCTTTTAAAAAAGGAATACTTTTGTGTTTTTTTTAAATATATTTTATTTTCTTTTTTAATTACTATAAAAAAATTAACATTTAATCTCCTACAGAACATTTTATTTTTTATTTCTTATGTTACACAAAAATATTAAAACTGTCCATTATTTATTATAGGAGCAAAAATTCATTAACATTTTCTTGTATTACCCACGAAAAGGCCATGACTTTGTGGGTTTTTTTGTTTACTATTTTTACTATTAATGTGTCTTTCATTGCTATGTAATTATGCTTTTTTTTAATACTCTGTTTTACCTCTAATTTTGATTGTAAAAAAAAAAAAAATAATAATAATAATAGTAGTAGTAAAGTACGAAATTAGCAAAAATTTACAAATCTGCTTTCCTTCCATACTCTTTTACTTTTATTTGCTTTTTATATATATATTGATAATTTTTATGTTTTTCTTATCATGTATTTTTGTATAATTTAATTTAGTACGTACTATTATTTGGCATATGATTTATTGCTCCTATTCCTTATATTTCTTACTATAATTGAGTGAATTTCTAGAAAACATCACTCAATTATCATTTCAATTATGCTTTTATATTTATATATATAATCTTTTTCTGATGATTTAAATAATGCTCTTATTTTGTGTTATTTTTTTAATACTACTATATTTTACTATTATTTTTTTGATTTTAATGATATCACTATTTTTTATATTTGATTATGTGTGATTCTTAATTTGTATAGTTTATATTTTAAAAATTATTTCTGATAATCTTTTTTGCACTGTATTCTTTGGAATTTGATTATTGTGATTCTATGTCATTATTTCTGATTATCTTTTTTGCATTGTATTCTTTGGAATTTGATTATTGTGATTCTATGTCATTATAATTTCATCTAATTAATTTTACTATGTATTTTTATTGTTATTTATTGTGGCTTGACACGGGCATAGCCAAAAAAGCCTTAATAAGTTCATAAATATTTAATTTTGTAATTTTGAATGAATAAATAAATAAATAAGTTTGGACCTACGTATAGTAAATTAAATTAGCAAAATGTTAAAGATGAATCTTTTTTGAGATCGCTGCCTTAAAATAATTAGTGAGCCCATATCAAAAATCTTGAATTCATTAACTCATTGATTTTTTATATGACTTACTTATATTTAACTCCCCGATGTCACATCTTTATATCATTACAGTGACTTTTTATTACATTTTAATAAAATAAAAATGGTCCTTTATTGCCTACTTAAAAAAAATACTTGGGACGTTGATGTTGACGTTGGACGTTGAAAGCTGGAATTATTGATACATTTGATTTCAATACTTTTTGTGCAAATGTTTGTAGAAAACAGACTGAACTTCATCCCCCAGGGTGTCATCAGATTCAGATCCACCGTTAAACTACTGGGAGTCTTCCTTAATTCTGACCTCTCTCTTGTCGCTAAAATTAGTAAAACGATAAGTTTGTCCATTTTTTTACTGAATGTATTGTTTATTGATGCTAATAAAGGTTATTATAAAAAAAAATGAATTAGACATTGACTTTTAATCTTGATTTAAACGTAAATAAAAAAGGCGTCTTTAACATTACTGGGTGGATTATTCCACAGTTGAGCAGCTACAACTGTGAAAAAGAAGGCAAGAAAATTAGATCGGTAAAGGCTATTAAAAGGGTTCTCTCGTCACTAGAACGAAGAGATAGTCCGTGTTGTGATAGAGGTTGGAAGAGCTCTCTCAGATAAACAGGCAAAGTGGGATTATTTAAAATATTGTGAAGAGGTGATATACTATTAATGTTTCTTCTATGCCTGCTACTGATACTAAAACCAGTGTAGTTGTGTCTTCTTGATACACACATTTTTCTACTTATTCACATTTATTTTGCATTCAGTAACCCAACTTCCCCTTTTACACACCACCACTTTTGGCTTACTTTTGATCATCACAACAACTATGGATAGCTTCAGCCAGATAACATAATTTGATTCAAGATACGGCACTACCCGATGTAAGGAGTACCGCTTTACCCACCGTTAAATTACTGGAATTGTTCCTTAATTCTGACCTTTCTCTTGACGCTCAAATAAGTTAAATGATAAATTCGTGCTTTTACCAGCTGAGAGAGATAAAATTCATATGCAAAAATTTGCCAGTTAATGCCGCCCGTCAACTAATTAATGCGTTTGTAGTGTCTAGAGTCGATTATTGTAATGGTATCTACGCAGGTCTACTAATGAATAAAATGACTCGTTGCCAGTCTGTATTGAATGTCGCGGTGAGTATTATTTTTGGAATCTCTAAGTTCAGTCATATCACTCCACTACTTCGGGAATTACACTGGCTACGTTTTCCATAGAGGGTGGAATACAAACTCTGTTGGCTTATGTATAAGTCACTGCAAAGCTCTGCTCCAGGATATCTAAGGGAACTCTGCATTACACATGATCTAGCTGTCAAACGTCTTATGTTTAGATTAGCTGCATCTACATTGGAAGGAAAAGTTATTATACCTCTGCGCAAACAGCGCACTAAATTTGGCGAACGCGCATTTGCGGTCGCAGGACCTACGGCATGGAATGCTCTCCCAGCAGAGGTGCGAAACTATGAGAGTGAAGTGATGTCTCGGAGAAAACTTAAAACTTGAATATTGTGGTGACAAGGTACATTGTTTTCCTTATATATAAAGCTACATTTTCGTAATGTAATACCTCAAGGGCGCTTTATATAATCCCTTTGTAAAGCGCTCTTGAGGTATTATTTTACGAAAATGTCGCTTTATATATAATAAGGAGAAAAACAGAATCTCAAAACTCGTTGTACAAGGAATTGAATCTGTTCAATGAGTCACCTCAAGAGATAAAAGAAATAGAAGGAATTGAATTATTTCAAATTAATTTGAAAAAATATTTTTTTGAGAAATTTTGAAAAAAATGGTAATGTTAATTAAAAACCAAAAAAGTTCTTACGTTAATAAAGCATAATCAAATAAAGTATATATTATGTTAAATTAGTCCTCGATACAATTTTCCCAATTTTGACGGCGATAGGGTATGTTAGCTTGTTAGTAAACCGGGTAAAACAAATCCAATCGGAAAAAACCTGAGTCATCACTACCCTTTCACAAGCTATTTTGTAACAGTTCGTACATAGCAACCTTTTCACATCTATTTTAAATTTTATTAATAAGCATTTAAAAGAAACGTCCAATGCAGACCTATTAACAAATTACATCGGAGATAAAGAATATATATATTAGAAAAACGTATGGAAGTATTGGCGTTTACTTGGTTTTTGACCTGTCATTGGCTGGTTTAAGCGATCACTTTATGCACTGTGTAATATTCACCATTTTGCCAGTGTTTGAAAATGGTAAATATTTTGCAAAATTCATTATTTTCAAATTTAATTCTTTTTTCTCATTGAGGTTTTTATTATTTTACTTTTTGTACATAATTTAAATAGTACATTGATGGACCTATTGGCAACCGCCAAATGGCGATTTCTTCTAGAAAGTGCTTTCAATAGAATTAAAAATAAAAATAAACTTAAAATACACAAAAATTTAAACAAGCAATGGCGTTTAGCGTGGCCTTTTAGACCAGCCAATGATCGATTATAAGCCCTGTAAATGCCTGCCTTCCATATCCCCTTCTCAAAAATCTTTTTCCTCTCTGTTGCAACAAATTTAGACCTTAACAACTCCCTAGGGAGGAAATTCAGCCTGTCTGCAAGCATTTGGACCTACTCAAAACATTTTGGAATATTTGTATTTAAATTACTTTTGTTTTGCATAGTAATAATTCATTTATTTTTACTATGAAAACTTTATCTCTATTGTAATTTGTCAATAGGTTTGTACTGGGAGTTTCATTTTAGCAATTTATTTTATAGTTATTTGTGACATGAAAATAATGATGTATTGTGTCATGCGTAATTTTGTATTTATTTTATTTTATTTTATTTTATTTTTATTTTTGCACCACAACAGGCCAGGAGGCCCAATTACAGCGGTGAATTACATCACAGAACACCCAGGCTTGAGAAAAATCACATTTAATTTTTGTGTTCTCACCGGGAATCGAACCCGGAACCTTCCGTCTGTGAGTCAAGCGTCTTGACCACTACACCACGGAGGCCGCCAATAGTGATTAACAAATAAAACAAAATGCTTAATCTGTTGCAATCGATCAATTTTAGAAAAATCATAATTGCCTGTCCATAAAAACCCCTTGTTCACAAAATTATCGTAAGTACGTGAACGCTTGATTTCATGGTTGTAAAACGTTTGAATTTACATTCAAACTTGGACCACCTTTAATCTCAAAACTAATAAAAGCATCAGCCCTTTTTCAAAATCCAATAAATAAGTTCGCCGGGGCTAAACGCTAAACACGCTTATTGTAGGTCGTCGGTTTCTCGATAAAATCTTCTAAATCAAAAATTTTAAACGTTAAGATGCAATTACATGTCACTTTTCGAACTTATCGACCGATAAACCTTCTAAATTTTACGCGGTTTTGTTTCAAAGGTATCGTTTATAAAAACCTGCTAAAAGTACATGTAATGTAAACAACGTGTGTCTTAAACAAGCAAAAAATTTTGCGTATCTAGGAAGTATGTTTTCAAGAGATGGAAGAGTAGAAAAATATGTTGAAAGAACAGATAATGCGGGCAACAAAATGAACGGCGCACCAAGCACATTAATTGCTAATAAAAAAATGTCAATCGAAGCTAAACTGGCAGTGCACAACGAAGTTTAGTCCCAACACTTGTGTATGGAAGTGAACCATGGATCTGGAGAAAAATGAAAGTAAACGCGGTTGAAATGCGATCTCTTAGACGAATGTGTGGGAAATCAATGTATGACAAGGTTACGAATGATGAAATCTGGCGAGAATGTGAATCTGAGTCGAGTATAATTGATAAGATTAAGAAAGGGTTTCTGAGATGGTTTACTCATGTTTAACAAATGGACGACGAAATAATGGTAAAACAAGTATATATGGCGAAAATGAACTGAAACGTGAGACGAGGACGACCAAGAAAGACGTGGCATGATTATATAAACCAAAATCTTAGGTCTTGTTATTCAATTTAGAACCAATGTTTGCATTTTCAGGATTTTTTTTTTAAATCTCGTCAGTTGAAATAATGCAAAAGAATTTATATGGTTTCATACATACATGTCCGTTAGCTTGGCTAACAATTAACCTCGTAAATGGCTGGAGCGAGTATAATTAGTTTTTATTACACGCGTGCTTACTGAATGTTTTGAATTATATTTTGATTGCTCCAAACAAATTCCTAATATATATGAGGGTTTCGGTTATTTAAAAAGAATAGCAGTAACTGTTACTGTTTCATTAATTAAACTTTCTTGTCAAATGATTTCTAAATGGCAGTTTAGAGTAGCGTAAGCGCAAAATATGGTACAAGCACTTGCTGAAACAAAAAAAAAAACTAAACTGTTACTTGTTACGAAAAACGGTTCATTACGTAGGAAACTTTTTCTCAAATAATAGTTTTGGGCAGTGTGGATAAAACTTTGCAATCGAAAACAATCTCACCATATAACTGTTTTAAAATACCTCAAATTAGATGAATCTCACCCGCATAAATAAAGGTTTCAGCGCTTTAACTTCACAAACATCAACAGATGAAAGAATCGGAGGAATATAGATGTTCAAATATAGGCAGAATGGTGAATGTTACACAGTGTGTAAAGTGGCCACTTAAACCAGCCATTGACAGGTCATAAGCCTTGTAGATGCCTGGACTTCTATATTACCTTCTCTTAAATGTTCTTCATCTCTGTTTTAATATGTTAATATAAACAGCTCCCCAGGGAGTTGAATCCAGTCCTTGTCTACAAAAATTTGGACAAACTCAAAATATTTTTCTATTTTCTGTAACATATTTATTCAGGTATTTATAACTCTGGACCTTTTCGATGATTTACTTTGACAGAGTCAGAGAATTTCGAGCATTGGAAAAGATTTTTGTTGAGTCGAACATGGATTTTTCTGTAAAGAATGTGCGCTTACAGGGTTTTATCAGTTAACCGACGATGTGTTTAGATTTCATGCGTCAAACGAACGCCTACGTAAAAGTAACCTCACTTTGCGATCGCGAATCCATTATTACGTTCATTTCACGGCCGAGTGAGTTTGTTTTCCCTCGAAAGGATTCAAGGATTCGCTTTTCAGGACGAGAAATTAATAAGTGCTTTTCTAGGAATTTATTTCAGCGGCCACGGCATTCGTTATTTATTTTCACGATGTTTAATGACCATCAAAATGAGTATTAATACAAATTTGTAATTTCAAATAATATATTAAACACAGTCAGGTTAATTCAGTGTGAATTCTGCCTATTTTCACACAATTTAAAATTTAACCCTTTATTACAACGATTCTGTAAAATTGTGTAAAATATTTATCTAATACATTTTTATGTTGTGTTTATGGAAATTATTTCAAATTTATCCTAGTATTTCAGAAAGTAGACAGCCATATAAAATTAAACTGAGATAATAGCACTTTCGTGAAAAGAGTGAATAATCAAATATTCACAACGGTTTGAATGTTTTTGTTCTTTGGCAAATGATAAATAGTGATCACATTCGTTTTTTTTTTTTGAATGAGGCACTGCATTAATACGCCAACCTCAGCGTATCTCATTCTTGTTACATAATGTAATGAAAACCACAAACAGCTTAAATATATTTAAAGTCAGTATAACTAAGTGGATTGTTGCGCAGGGCTACAAAAAAAAGATATACTCCTGGCTATGCAGAGAGTCTAACATAAAATACATTTTCGATTCGTCCTTAATAGTAATTAATTGGAGCATGTAAATAATACTCGGTTCACTAGTGTAGATGAAGTAGCTCTCCCTAAATTCAATAATAAATTCGGGAAAAGAACACTAGAGTACAATATACCAAAAATGTATGATATGCTCCCATCAAATAAAAAAAATCAAAAAAACTTATCTAGCTCAAGAGAATCTGAGTCTATCTGTCTGATGTCTGCTGAGAATCTGGCTTTTGGAAAAGGTTTTTTTATATGAAAGTTTTTTTGTGTTTTCCTTTTTTATTTTCATAGTAATAAGAGTTTTTATATGTTTATAGAATTTTAGAGACAAGATTATGTATTTATATTAAAACTTAACTATAATTGACTTAACCTAACTGTGTTTTTTTTTTACTTTGTAAAACTTTTTATTATATCTTTTCAAACTAATTTCACATATTTTCTTTGTATATTCTGTGTTTATCATTTAGTATGTTAGCATGTATTTTATTTTTTGTAAATGCCATTTGGGCGTTAATGAACAAACTAAATGAATAAATAAGCACCAACTGACAAACTGCATTTTATGCAGTTCAGTAGGACTTGAATGAATTGAATTTATATTTAAATTTTTGTATGTTTTTGATAAATATTTTTTTTTTTTAATATTTTTTTTTCTTTCGTATGATTTTATTATTACCGTGTTTCATTGCAAACCAGTAAATGCACTATAGTCTATTTTATTATTATAACAATATATGTTTCCTGTTTTTTTTCTTCTTGTTTCTCTTGTATGAATCAATAAATAAATGAAAATATCAATAAAATTCATTAGTTTAGTTTAATTATGATTTTCAGACCGTCGTCCACCTAAGTACGCGTCTTTAACGATCTTGAACTAACCAACTTTATCAAAAGTGAACAAAATAACTTTTTTTTATAATTCATGCAAAATTATTTTACTCACACATTTTTCTAATCCTTAAAAAAACATTTTTTATTACGTTTATTTTCCTTGCCGACTTATGAAATGTCACAATGAGTAGTAAACATAAATAATTCTGATAAAATAATAACACATTTTATTGTCAATTAGATACTGCCATTATTTATAAATTATTTTCGCAAGATTTTTTCGAACCACAACAGGCGAGGAAATACTATTGTTGTTGTGAATTCAAGCTTTAAACATCCAGTTTAAAGATGCTCGTCAGAGAATGAAAGCGATAATTCGTCAAATAAAATATTTACAATATCAGCTCTGATGATGGACGCTGAAATACGATTTGAAACGTTGGTCTATGGTACGAGCGACACACGGCATAATAACCTAGAAGAACTTTTAAGCCGTGAAAATCTGAGAAGTTTAATTATAGAAACATACTGTTTTTATAAATAATCTATTTTCCGTTATTCATAAAAATTATAATTTAATTTAAACCTGTTATAGCAAAATAAATTTTAAATCATAAAAAGGTCGGTCATTTAACTTGAGTATACTCCCTCTCACTTCCAATAAACAACTGATTGAACGAATTTCCTCTTTTGTTTTTGTCTATCTTACACAAACACTGGCCACAGAATAGCATCTCTGTCTTCCTTGCCATGAGTTATATTTTCGTGCTCTTTCTTATACAGAAATACATATTTATTATGGTGTTGGCATCATTGGGGAAATTATTCTTCGCATGGCAAGGAAAAATATTTTTTGTATTTAAATCCAGAATACAACAAATAGCAACAACAAACCATCACGCCGTTTCCCCGCAAGGGTAATCAGAAAGGATATAACGCCACATCACTATATTTTTGCATACAGATTTCGCTTCCTCTACATTCATACATCAATGCACAGGCGCCAATTATTCCCACTTTTGACATGTCCATCTTCAAGTATTTGTTGAATTTGGTCATGCCATGTCTTTCTCGGTCTTCCTCTATTTTTGTATCCATCAACATTCGTATTGTAAATATTTTTAACCATTATTTTACTGTCCATTCACTCTACGTGTCCAAACCGGTGCTGGGCTCCTTTATTGATTTTGTCGATAATGCCTATCTCAGTATTACGTATTGTACGGATCTCGACATTTGTGCATCTACCGTACATAGTTTTACCACACATTCGTCTGAGAAATTGCATTTTGACAGAATTCAGCCTATTTTAATTCCTGCTTTTCCAAGTCCATACATCAGAGTCGGGGCCTGAAATCCATTGTGAACTGCTAATTTTGCCTCTTGTGACAAACATTTATTTGCCAAGGTTGATTTAAGTGCACCGTTTACTCTGTCCCAGGCACTCACCCTCCTTTCAATATCTTTCCAGTCATTCCATTCCTGGTAAACATACTTCACAGATACATTAATTCTTCTACCAGTTTTACAATTACATAACAATACATTTTTTTTGCACCGCAACAGGCCAGGAGGCCTAATTACAGTGGTGAATTACACCACAGAGCACCCAGGCTTAAGAAAAATCATATTTTAATTTTTGTGTTCTCACCGGGAATCAAACCCGGAACCTTCCGTGCGTGAATCAAGCGTCTTGACCACTACATCACGGAGGCCGCCGGTATATTTTAGTATGAACTCATTCACAGTGATTTCACATTTAGTCATACTTTCATTTCTTTTCAAAATCACGACATTCAATTTATCGACATTCATCAGAAAATCGCTTCCCTTGCATACATCGTAGCATGTTTATATAAATTTCACTTTCCAAATTTGGTGTATATATGTCGATTTAAAGAAAACAATAAGTTCATCTTCATCTTTTAAATAAATAAGCGAGATATATCAAGTCTTGTATCCTATGAAGACTCGTATTACGCCACAGCCAAACAAGAGTTAAGAAACTCATATTATTAGAAATCAAACACTGATTTGAGTCTCCTGAATACCTTTTTTTTATTTTTACAAATATTAAAAATATAAAAACAAAAATTTTGTGGTGATTGTTTCGCCTTGTTAGGGCATTTTTAAACGCATGTGAAGATTAAATAAATACCTTTATATAGTTATATGATTCAAGGTTATCAAAATAATCTGATAAACTTTAGCATGTACATTAATCATAATTGAGGGAAAAATTAAAAGTTAAGGGCAAGGCTAAGTGTTTAATAGGCAATGGGAAATTTTGGTATTTATTTTTGAATTTCGTAAAAAATATAACGTAGCAAGTATTTACTGACATACATGTATGTATTGTGAGATAATTAATGAAGCTTTATAGTTTTATAACTTTAGATAATTGTTGTCGAAAATATATTTATAATATTATATTACATAGGTTGATGTTCTTTTTAATTTTAAAACATGAAATTTATATAATCATAAACGTAACATTGTACAATATATTCATATTTTTA
The DNA here is from genome assembly GCF_059751315.1 of Micrasema longulum. Lineage (NCBI taxonomy): Eukaryota > Metazoa > Arthropoda > Insecta > Trichoptera > Brachycentridae > Micrasema > Micrasema longulum. The sequence goes on along the minus strand of NW_028277658.1, from coordinate 442,517 downwards.
AGAATTTCTTATAAAAATATATAAATGCAATTGAAACATGATTCATCTATTAATTACGCGTTATGTAAGTGTGTACATAAAATAACAGAGTAAAGATTATCAGTATATTTAAATATGTTTGGTAGTGGTGAAGATATTAGGTAGGTTTGTTCATTTAATATTTTTAAATTACGGTAATTTAGATAATTGGTTATTAACTATTGGTTTTTCCCTCAATTGTGATTAATGTACATGCTATAGTTCATAAGATTATTTTTATTTTCTACTTAAGTACCTTGAATTATATAGCTATAAAAGGATATTTAATCCATCTTATCTTCACATTCGTTTGGAAATGCCCTAACAAGGCGAAACAATTGTTACGAAATTTTTGTTGTTATATTTTTTTTATATTTATAAAAATAAAATAAAGTGTTCTGTAGACTCAAATCTTTGTTTGATTTCTAATATTATAAGTTTAAATATGGAGTTCTATAAAATAAACACCAAATCGATCAATAAAGAGTTAAGGACGTGGGCTTAGAGGAGGAGATGGAACAATATGAGAAGCTCGAACTCCTCTCAGCAGCTCCATGAAGACCTAGATTTGGAGGGCGAGAACTAACTCATGGAGACCTATGGCAATAGATCAAAACAAGTTGCGTCGATATCAGGAGCTTGTTACGAAAATATGATTAAAATGTTGCGAAAGCAATTTCATTTATTTATTCAGGTATTTATTTTAATATTTACAACATTACAGAAAAAAGACCCAATTCATTCTTAATACAATAATAGATCGCAAATTACAGCAGATAGTTATTTTATTAAAATAATATAACAAAATGTAAAAAGAAAAAAGTTAAAAGTTGCATTGGCCGGTTGGTTCTGCATCGTGGTAGGTAAAACAATCGATGCAGTCTTTGTCAAAGATAGTTATCAGGTACAAACAGACCCACAACATCAGAATTTCTAAGTTATGTATGCGACCACCGATCACCTGGAAAAAGTGAATACCCAAAGGAACGTCCCTCCTCTTCCATATTGACTGATAGCCTAGCATCCTTAGTAAAAAGTCGATTGGGAAGAGCCAAGAATAATATCCACACTCTTTTAGGTACAGATAGCGCAGAAATTTTTTCTGCACTCCCTCCACCATCAAAGAGTATCGAACCTCATGTGGCGACCAAATAATGGAACTAAACTCCAAACGACTTCTTACCAAGAAATTATACAATGTCCTCATAATCTGAATGTTAGAAACGATCTTGGCATTTCTAAAAACAAAACCAAGCATTTTAAGGGAGTCATTAAATAGATTAAGTTTATAAAGATTAAAAGATAACTGAGCATCAAACAACACCCCGAGATCTCTGGACGTTGAAGCCCTTTCAAGCCTCACTCCGTCCACGAGATAATGATAGTTTATTGTTTTGCAATGAAACCGGTCATTATTTATTCCAAATTTGTGGGTTATTGTAACGCTACGTTGTAAATCTTTGTTACTAAATGGGCGTTTTATTCATATAAATATCTAAATAAACACAACTCAACCACTTATAAAGTAATTTCCATTTTCTATTACAGTTATTCACAACTGTAAAATAGGGGATGTTTGTAAATATGTCTAAAATTTAATATTAACTCGCTCAAAAGAGCCCCTATACTTCACTGGCAGAACGTGGTTAGTAAATAGTGACGAGGAAGCGCTGATAGATTAAAACGTTATTGTAATAATAATTTTAATTGAAGGTTCGTGATTTTCATATAAGGGGTGAAATGAAAACACGTGTTTTAGTCAGATTTGAGTTTAACCCTGAAGGGGAATTACTTTCGGGTAATGGGATCTAATACCACCTAAATAATAATTTGATAGAAGAAACTGCTATCCAAACAAAGAATGTTTGAGTTTTAGTGCTACAAAACAGCGTTTATTTGGTATTTTAAAAAACGTATTTTAATTAATTAGTAACCCACTATAGTCCTTAAAATGTAACATGATTAGAATGACAGTTGTCAGAAAAAGTGACGACATAACTTTGTAGTAACGTCAAAGGAGTTATTTATATTGACACACGAAAAATCATTTGTATCTGACGTGTTAATTAATTTTTTTAATACAATGCTTGAAACATAAATCAACATTGATATATAAAATCAGCTTTAAAACTAAAAGAAAACTTTAATAAACCTAATTATTATAACATTTTGCGAAATTGTTAGACATGGACTAATTGATCAATGTAAATTGATCGAAAAAAAAATAATTAATTTGATTTTGTTCATAAAAAAAGTGTAAATGTCTCATTTTTCGATGAATAATTGTGTTAAACACACTAAAATAGGCTTGTTTTGCGTTTTCTATATCAATTTTTAGAAGCAGAGTTTCATGATTGCATGAAATAACTGATAAAATCGATTTGATCAGTGATCAGTAATTTCTTATTCGTTATTCTAATTAAGCTATATTTTATGGACCATAGGGAGAAAATATAGGAATACTTTATTTTATTTATAAATGCACAAAGCACCAACCGAGAAATAGGTTTTAAAACAATTTATTTTTTTACTCCTGAGTAGATTTCGATAAAAATGACAAATCCTCAGTTCAGGGATGCCATTCTGAATCTATATCGGCCTCATGGTGTAATGGTCAGCACGTTAGCCTGACATGCAAGAGATCTCGGGTTCGATTCCTGACATGATTGATATTAAATATTAATTTAAAATGGCGTTTTCACACTTAAATATTTCATAGTCCCTGGACTGGTACCTGAAGCGTAAGACTGATCATCTCACCTTCATGTAACAAAAAAAAAAACCATCATGTAAAACCCACTATACACCTTCGCAAAATCGTAGCGCTGATAATGAGATACATAAAAAATAAGCATTTAACCTACTTTCATCTTAAATAAAACTTAAATAAAAACTACTAAACGAATAAAGTTAAGCCGAAATCAAGTGAGGGTTATCACTAGAGCCCGCCCAGGGCACTGCAGATTGAACTTGCTAGAATGACCCTTTATAAAACTTCTAGATGTAGATTCTGCAGTGCACATGAGGAAACCCCTATACACATTATATGTGAACGTGATGCTTTATATCAATAAAGGAACCTCATCCTCCGGGGACCACTGGTCAAACCTAAGGATGTTAAAGAGCTCACTTCTCACCTGATGGCCTAATACTTAACGGATCTGGGTTTGGAGGGAGAGATTTACCAAAATGTAAACTCTCGTCTTCCAGATAGCTGCCAGGTTCTTTAAATACCTGAGCTTGGAAGGATAGATTAAGCAAAATGTAAACTTTTGCATCCAGACAGTAGCTAGGCTCTTTACAGACCTGGGCTGGGAGAGCAAGAACTATTCACTGGCACCCGTCACAATAGATCTTCACAGGTTGCAGTGACGTCAAGAGCTTGAAAAGCACTGACCGCCACCTCTAAGAATATGAATAGGAATACTTTAAAACTTACAAACTGAAAATAAAATGAACTCTCAGAATTTTCGATAATTAAATGACTGTAAGCATTTTTTAACTGATGACTTATGAGAAGTCAAACGTTAGAGAAAAAGATCCAAATGTTTGTAGACATACTGGATTTTAGATCTTAATTTGTTGCCCCAGTGGGAGAGCATTTTTAAAAAGGCCACTTTATTCACTGAGTAACATTTCTTATTATATATTATTTATTTATTTATTAATGAAATCATACAGTCTTTATATAAAAAACAAGGTACAAAAGAACAATTTTAAGAAGTAAGACCAATAACAGATTTTACACTAATGAATGCAGGAGGAGAGGGGAAAAATAATTTAATTCTAAAAAAGTAAAAATAAAAATATTTCATTACAAGTTCATAAAAAGGAGAAGACATTGTAAAGCTACTCTACTTTCCTCCCTCTCTCTCTGCTTCCATGAACATTTCAATTTAATTGTAAAAAAAATCACAACTAACAATAAATTATTCGATGCAGGTAGTAGATGTAGGTAAGTATAAATGAAGAGTTGAAATCAAATTATTAAAATTAAAAGTAAAAGTTAAAATTAAAATGATAAATTTAAATTAAAATTAAGTTGAAAGTTTAAATTAAAAGTTAAAATTAAGAATTAAAATTAAAAAGTTAAAATTGAAAGACAAAATTAAGAATCAAATTAAAAGTTTTTTTTTTTATTATATTGAAAACATATTATACATAATTATATACAATATTCCCAAGGAGTTTTTAAAAAAAAAACTCATTTAGGGACATACAGATAATAATTTTTTTAGAGACGTTTTTAAATTTTAAACTATAATATTATTTAACAAAAGCAGAAAAATTAAAATTATGATATACTACAAATTAAAAAGGGTATGAAAAATACTTGAAAATAACAGAATAAACAGAATACTAGGCATGGAAATAAATTCAAAATAATGTTTACATTATGCAATCTGGGAAAGAAAATTGAAAAAGTTTAAAAATTACATGGATGTATATATACATACTGAACTAGTACAAAATAAAATCATTTTTTTTAATTAACAAAATATGCGCACACCCAATACAGGTTAATTTTTTTTATCAAAAACGTTGAAAAAATTGAAATTATGTATACAAGCCAAAAAAAGTATATAAAAAGAAAAAAACACAAATAACATTTAAATAGTATTAAAAATTACATATACAAGCAAAAACGGTGAAATATTCAAAGGTATATGTTCAAGATGCGCATTCTCTATAAACTAACATTATTTATTCAAAGTACTTCTGGAAAAAATAATTCTTCAATTCGCACGTCCTGTTTCTATATTTTGAAATAAGTACTTTAAATTTTTGTGGCAATTTATTAAATTTCTTGAAACCTATGTATTGTAAAGATCTAGTACCAAACTTCGTAGACTTCACAGATCCAATATATATATTGTTTTTTGATCGAGTACTGTACCGATGGATGTCTCCAATGAAAGCTGGCTTTATGTTACTGTGCATTGAGTCGAGAGTAGTATTAATGATAGTGTCAGTTATCTCGAAATAGGAAAGCATGCTAAAAGACATGATTTTTGTTTCAAAATAAATGTCCCTTACATGAGTATCATACGAAGTATCGTTAAAAGTCAAAAGTTATAACATCATACGACATAATATGTCTAGAATTTTTAATATTTCTTATAAAACCCTAACGGGTTTTTTAAAATAATAAATAAATGATAAAAAACCGTCCTCTTGTTTATTACTAATGATCAAAATACTTCATCATCATCATAATTCCCTTTCCACACCTAATGATGAAAAGGGGACTGTATTGGTATAAAAATTGCAGTTTATCCAAATAAATAAAAATTGTTACTTATACGTAGGATGATCAGTCCAACGCTTCGGGTACCATTCTAAGGACTATGAAATATTCTAGTGTAAAAACACCATTTAAATAAATATTTCGTATCAACCATGTCGGGAATCCAACCCGAGACCTCTTAAATGGTAGAAAAACACGCTGACCATTACACCACGAGGCCATAGAAAATAAATACTTGTAGCCTTACGTTTTCTTCAAAGTTGAAAGAAAAATATTATGTTCTTATTTATGTACATTATTTATTATTTGAATATGAACTTTTCATTTAAAATATTATGTTTCGATCAACTGTTTACAAAATAACTGATAATTATTAATTGTTAACATTTAAGATATTTTAAGTATCGCTTTTTGTCTGTTTCACAAATAAAACATAATCTTAATTTCAGCGCTTTTAGAATTGGCGTTTATTTTAATTAAGTAAATAAATAATATTTTTTTAAAGTATAGATACAAGTAAAAATATTTAAATATACAAACATTAGAAAATAGAAGAAAACTAAATGGTTTGTTATTTTTATTTAAAATATTGAATTTAATATTTGACTGTTTCCAACTGTTACAACTAATTAACTTGTAAGTGCCTGGCCGGGCTACCCGATTTAATTAAATTTTCCGTGTAAATGTATCTCTTACAAAATAAAGTGTACACTGCCAATAAGGAGAAACCATGCATTCACAAATGAATACGCAAACGATATAGATATATTTAATATAACACTTATAAATTTTAAAAGGCAGTGTATCAAGTACTCTTTAAATTTAATAACCAAGTATAAGTATGTTAATTTATACTGTGTATCTTTTATTAACTTATATCTGTAATTTTAATCTTTATAAAAACTAAAACTTCTTGTTTTTTTTTTTTTTATGTATTTGTGATTTTTTTTGTTTTTATCGGTTTTGAAACATACCCATTTCATCGTCAAGACACTAATTACACCAACATGCAAAATCCACTGTACATGGTATTTTAGGGCCAGACCGCATATCTTCAGAGAAACATACCTCATAGCAAGCTTAAAAAAAATCCTAATTTTTTTTTCCAAAAAGTTATTTTATATTTTTTTTATGATTCCAAATGTTGTAAATCCTTAATTTCTCGAACAAAAAGTCCCTCCACAAACTCGTACCCTTATTCTACTCAGCCGCTTTGCTTGTCCGCGTCTGGTGCGTATCGCTTTGTTGGACAAATACGTTTTAATATCTATTTTTTTGTTGAGGAGGGGTAGGGGATTGCGAAAGGGATGCTTGTCTGAGAAATGAAAAATTAACTTCATTTTGAGGTAACAAAACAAAAGACTTTTTGAAAAAAAAATTTAGATTTTTTTTAAACCTTACCTTGAGGAATGTTCCTCTGAAGATTCGCGGTCTAGCCCTGAAAAACCGTGTATGTACCTTCACTATAGTTGTTGGACAACAATATAAAACAATATACCATGCTTAAATTTGGCAACCCTTACTTGCAATGATTAGGTTATCAAAATGTTTGATGTTGTAGGAGACATAGTTGAAGAAACGTGGAGGGTATGATGAGAGGAGCGTGAGTTTTATTTAGTCTTTAAATGGTACTATGGGCACGCACTTTTGTCGTATTTTTACCACTAACAACACCGCGCAAGACACACCGGAACTGCACAACGTCGGCACGATTGAAGCTTGCCAAAATCTGCGTGTGCCCGGTCTGCTTCGGTTCAGTTGGTTTTTGCTCTCTCTCTCTCTCTCTCTTTTAAACTTACAAATACCTACATCACGTAAATTTGTATAACTGCTTATTCATTTAGTGTTGTACTTAATTTAATCACATCTTTTTTATCTTGTATTTATCATATGTATTATCTATTAAATCTCAGAACAATGTAAGTAAATCTTTCATTCAGTTTCAAGGAACCTTGCAACAAGCGGTAAGTCAAATCAACCAATTAACATAAACAAAAGATTTCACTAGATAATTGGTGACCCCGGCGTGATATGAAAACGCAACCTTCTTGCAACATGATTCATGCACAGTACAAGCATAATACATGAATGTCCTAATATTTACTTATATCTAATTATCATTAAGTAATATACTAATTATTAACATTTATAAACATCTAATATCTACACTTGAATGCTTTAACGAAAAATACTGCAGATAATAAATCATTTTCAATTTATATTTTTGGGAAGAACCAGAAGATTTGTTAATATGAGTTCATGTTAAATCACCATCAACACAATCACTAAACCACACACCAATCACTGCAACAGCACATTATCTTATCAAACTACGACAAATTTGAAACCAATTCAACATACTACAAAACAATAGAATCGATGTATAGTACACTAAATTGCGTGTCAACGCGGACAAAAGAGTATGGTTTACTAAAAAACCCATCTAAAACACAAATTATGTTTGCGGGTGGTCAAAGATTGATTAGTAAGCTAGACGTATCTTCAGTTAATCCTCTTAATGTCAATGGTACCAATATTCAATACAGGAAATCCGTAAAAAATCTAGGAATACAAATGGATGAACATCTTTGCTGGCGAGCCCATACAAATGAATTAAGCCGCAAAATATTTTTCAGTCTACACTCACTTAGAAGGTTGCAAAAGTTCTTACCTATTAATACTAAATGCACCCTAGTACAAGCATTACTACTACCCATTCTAGATTACGCTGATGTTTCCATGACTGATTTAAGCTGTGAGCAACTCGATAAACTTGAATGACTTCAGAATACATGCATAAGGTACATTTTTGGTCTTGGGAAATATGACCACATTTTTGATTATCTTAGGCAACTCAAATGGCCCAAAATTAGACAGCGGAGAGACTACCACTCCCTCTCACTTCTGTTCAATGTGCTTCATAGTCCTAACGCTCCTATATACCTGCGTGAAAAATTTCAACGCTTATCAGTTCATGGTTTATCTCTTCGTTCTAATTCTCAAGGCACTCTCTTACTACCCATCCAGACTCATATAGTGTCCATGCGGCTCGACTGTGGAATCATTTCCCATCCACCATCAAATATGTTACAACATTATCTCTGTTTAAATTACGTCTGCAGAAACATCACCTTTCTCTTCCTTAATCTATCCTCCTTTCCTTTTTCCACTTTCCTTTTTTTCCTTTTTTCCATCGAGTTATAGTTTTATAAACAAATACGTTTATTTTAATATATCTTTAACTTTTTAATCTTTTTTTTCCTATTGAATATGTTCTGTAACTTGAATTATAAAAATAAAACTTTTATTTTATTGGTTGGTTGGTTGGAAGAAATTGCCATTTGGCAATAAGCCCACCAATGCACAAATAACATTATGTACAAAAAGTTCAATAAATAAACAAAGCTCCGAGAATAATCCCGAAAAAAAATACAGAAGGGTAGTCGATGCTAAATTACGTATATAAGTACTTTTTCATTGTAAACAAAGAAAATCCTTTAGATAATTGGTTTAATATCGTGCAAGTCTTATTTATGCGTCAATGATGACTTTTTTTATTACGATAACAGATTTCCACCATAAAAGTATGACAATAATTGTTTATTTTTTGAAACCATATTAAATCTCATCTAAATATGCTAATAAAATAATGTTTTCTTTTTACGATTTCGCTTCAGCGCGCAACGATTTAATCACACTAGAGGGTACTGTCGGTGACGTTATTAAGGGTGTCGGCAGCCAACAGAGAGATATAACAATGATAAAAATCGTAAAAACATCAATAAACGACTCGGTTATTGAAACACAGCATAATCTCGAGCTTAGTTTCGGATTATGAGTAAAAATTTTCACTCAAAATATCAAATCGTTTCAGCCCATATTACTTTAGCGATAATAAACGTAACCATAATATGCGTTTTCACGACGTTATTTTTGATTCGTTATTTTCAATTCGATTAAATGTTTCCAGAGTATTTAAATTTCGTGTGATTTGTGCTTTTTTTGTGTTTGTTAGCGTAAAATATAGTTATGTCGGTAAAATATAACAAAAACCGACTCGGTGGTTACTTTCAAGTAAAAATACTAAAAAGTATACATTTGATTTATATTATGAATAAAATTAATAAATAGAAGTACAAGTTTTCGTTTCAATACGACGACAATTATATTATTTATTGTTTTAGTATTATTTACTTTGTGAAAAATATTTTTAATTTATTTAAAAATGAAACACTTTGTAATTTTTACCACATAAGAGGTTGAGGTAATTAACAACTCCGCTCTGCTTGAACTTATTCAATTTCGAATACCTGGTAGGTGCACTTGAAATAAAAAAATAAAAATTGCAACAATTCACGAACCAACTTTGAAATGCACTTACCTGTACCCAGGATACATAGGTATGGAAATGAATAAAAACAAATATTCGATATTTTTATTACAAATTCTGTTCATAAATTAAAATGTATTCTCACTCGTTATTTTTTAGAAAAGTAATGGTTTTATTTTTAAATAAATTATTTTATTTGACTTTGTTTCCCGGAACACGGGATTTTTTATTTCTTTATTTTAACATGTTAGATATAATTTAAATTGTACATTGGTGGATTTATTGCCAAATGCCAACTTCTTTCAACTAACTGATGATGATGATATTTCTAAATAAAGGTATTATTTAGTTAATTTGAGTTTTTTTTATTTTATTGCTCAAAAAACTAATAACTTTGTAAGTACCAATGTTGTTTTTTTTATAATTATTATTACCTCGTTATTCTCAACTTTACTGTTATATTTATATTTAGAACTTAAGATTTTCTCATGGTTGTTGTTATCTTTTACTAAGAGATATTATGTTTTTTTTTTACTTTTTCGTTTTTTAGTTTTTTAGTTCTAATTATTCTTTCATTTCACACTATGCAATACTTGTTTACTGCTGTGATTATTTCTATAAATTATTATTTTTTTGTAAAAGTTTGATGTATAAATAAATAAAATAAGCAAATAAATAAATATATAATGACACAATTAACATATTACAACAGAGATAAATAACTTTTAAGAGAAGGTAATATAATAAAAGTCTCGTTTTATTTTTCAATTTTTATACTTCTTCTTGAACCAGGTGGATTTATCAACAATGTTTTGCAACAGAGATGAAGAACATTTCAGAAAAGGTAATATAGAAGTCTAGGCATCTACAGGACTTATGACCTGTCATTGGCTGGTTTAAGTGGCCACTTTACACACTGTGTAACATTCACCATTCTGCCCATATTTGAACATCCATATTCTTTCCATTCGTTCATTTGTTGATGTTTGTGTAGTTAAAGAGCTGCTTAGCTTAAACCAGCTTAGCTTAGCTAAGCTTAAACTAGCCAATGACAGGTCAAAAGCCCTGTAGATGCCTAGACTTCTTTATTACCTTTTATGAAATGTTCTTCATCTCTGTTGTAATATGTTAATGTTATCAGCTCCCCAGGGAGTTGAATCCAGTCTTTGTTTACAAAAATTTGGACAAACTCAAAATATTGTTAACAATGTTTTGAGTTTGTCCAAATGTTTGTAGACAATGACTGGATTAAACCTTTGTACAAACTGAAAACAAAAATTTAGACAAACTCGAAACATTGTTGATAACACTCCTAGTTTCAGCCATTTCGCTACTGGTAGCGTTTTTATATATTCAACTTTTATGTGGTAAAAATTACTAATCGTTTTATTTAAAAAAAATAACGATGATATTTTTGTATAATATTATTGATTTTAATAAAACATTTTTTTTTTTTTAAATTATTAAAGCCAACATGAACACAAGCAGATTATCGGACAAAATGTAAAATTCAGACTTCCGTTATGAAAAAAGGCTGAGTCACAAAATTCAATAAAGGCAGCAAAAAATATTAAAGTGAGTAACAAAATAAAAAAAGTAAACATATTGTTTTTCCTAAGTTTATTGCAACAAAAATAATTAAACAATTTTAAGATGGTAAAATTGAAGCCTTGGCATTTACAGAGCTTATGACCTATCATTTTCTGGTTTAAGTAGCTATTTTACCATTTTATCACTCTGTTCATGTGCAAAAATCCACATTTCATCAATTCTTTACTCTGTTGAGTTTTGTGAAGTAATAGAGCTGAAACCTTTACTGATGTGCATGAAATTTATCTAAATGAATTATTTCAAACAAATTTAGATCACAAAAACTCTCTAGAGATGTATTCCAGCCCATCTACAAACATTTGGGCATACTCAAAATGTTGATGTTTTTGACTTGTATGGTCGTATTGGGTATTTTAACAAATAGACAGTTCATTAAAATATTTAGTGACCTTTGCTCTATGTGTGCGTAAAAACGTGCTTTCATATGACTTATTCAAATGTGCGTGCTTTCACAAGCAAAAATTGAATTTTTACTCGGTCTACTGATAGGCATTGATAATTTTAACATAACTTACAAATTCAAACTCATGTTACCTGACTAACAATCAACCCTGTTGATAAACGCTTTAATGCTATTTAAAACGTCAACAAAGAGTGCAAAAGGACAAAGAACTTGCGGTTTTTTACTTGGAATCTATACTCGTTCAAATAACTGCATATACAATTTTTAATACATTGGTTATTTTTTATACGAATGAAATGACCGTATATGCTACATACCGCACTTTTTCCCTATTAAAAAACAACGTACATAATCGTATGTATTTTGTACGATAGTTTTCAACAAATTTTCATAATTGCCATCAGGGCTAAGGTCTGGTAAAACAAACGCGAAATTAAGAAAAACCATTTTAAAACGAACGTTCTTTTTTTAATTGCGCAATAATAAAAAACAAAAAAAAACATAAATTAGACAAAAACAATATTTTTTAAAGGTTAAAAAATATACTTAAAAGTTTTATGTTACCAAAATAAAATTACTTTTAGACCGGCAGTTTACGTCATTTCAAATTTGGACTAAACTTAGGTATCTGAGATCTCAATTACGACTAAGTATTGAACTTTATTTTGTTCTAATAATTTAAAGGTAATAAATTTAACATGAAAGTGGGCTAAGCCAAATTTTAGTTTTTTGATTTTAAAAAGAAGCATTTTAAATCACATATATTTTTGTGACATTTTATTTTTTTTCTACTTAAAATTATGCCTTCATTAATATTTTTAAAAATGCAAAATTATTGAAATACTTAAGTTGAAACCTTTTTATATAGAATTGTATTATTTTTTTGAAAAAAAGATAATTCTGGTTGTAATATTTAATTTAAAAAAATATATTTATGACCTTTAGACCTGCCCTTGTCGTTTTTGGTAAGGGCATCAAATAATTATTCAAAGGAAGAAAAAAAAGTGACAGGTGGCGCCGTGGTTGTCTTCGCTAAACATCAACGTTTGTGTTTATACCATTGTTAACGGCGCATTAATTATTAAGCTTAAGAATTTTTACAGGAAAAATATTTGTTTACAGAGTTATTAAAATTTTGAATAAAGGGATTTAAAGTTATTGTGGTTCTCTACGCGTTACTGTTAAAAAACGAAATTTGGTGTTTTGTGGGATACGATTGAATACGTAGCTGCCGTCGATATGCGAGCGTAGACGTTTTATAATTGAGTTAGTAACAACTGAGCGAAAAGAGTTTATTTTATTTTTTATATCTCAAAATCGAGAGCCTCGTATGAATGCTGGTTCTCCCCCGATTCTGGAGGAAGCAAAAGGTGACTCTATTCCGACTTTTACGTGGGGCAAGATCGTGCTTAGAATTGCTAATGTTGAAATGTTCCTCTTCGTGAGAGTTACCATGTTCGCACCTAAAAGAGTAAATAACATTCCATTTTGGCTGATGTTTTAAGTGAATGATTTGGGTATCAGGGGGTTGAGAGATAAAATATGATTAGGCTGTGTGGTAAATATTAGGTCCAAACAACACAAGTTTTGATTTTAGATACATTTATTAAGAAACAAACAATAACTCAATGAAAAACAAAGAAATCAACGCGATTGTTTTGAAAACAAGTTATGCGCACGTTTGCCTGCCTTTTTTAATATCCTGGATTCAATTTACCAGAAAAGTTTAAATAAAATTTAAAAATCGATCTGACGCTGCATATAATATCTGTTGAAAAATTGCTTAATACCGTATGTAATTTTTTAGTACATAATAGAAAAATCAAATATTTCTTTAAAAAAAAACTTTTAAACAAAATATTTGTACATTGTTGTAATTATTAGAGTACACATAAAAAATATCATGTGTGCTCCGCTTAAAGACTCAACATTCATAAAAAAATAATTTGATAAATCAAGATCAATTCGATAAGTTTAGGGGTTAAACATCGCTATAGCACAGCTGGATTCCTATTAATAAAATAAAAAAATATATAAAACTTACAGGTTAACACTGTTATACACATTTTATGACAGGTATGGTTTTTAAGCAATTCAAACTATATACAAGTTTTATACCATAATTTATTACTCGTATATCGTCCGTATTTTAATAAAACCTCTTTAGATGACATATTTTGAAAAAAACAAGTCAAAAATGCAGTCTACTGATAAAATTATGTAAATCTCCTAAGTTTAGTTCCATAGTACGTAGTACTTTATATAATTCGTACACATATTATTTATATTCTTATGTATAACATAACTTTTAATTAATTTGTTTATTGATACATGTATACTTTATATTTGTATAATAATGATTTTTAACTTCTTACATATGATTAGCTGGGTATTTATAGTCAAACAAAATTTTGAGTATGTCTAAATGCTTGCAGACTGGCTGGATTTTCTACCTAGGGAGTTGTTCATATTCAAATTTGAATGAATCTCACCCACATAATAAAGGTTTCAGCTCTTTTACTTCACAAAATCAATTGATGGAAAAGTTGAGGAAATGTGGATGTTCGAGCATGGGCAGAATGGTTAATGTTACATAGTATTGTATGTAAAGTGGCCACTTAAACCAGCCAATGACAGGTCATAGGCCCTGACTCCCATATTCCCTTCTCAAAAATGTTTTTCCTCTCTGTTACAACAAATTAAAATTTATAATTAAGTAGTTTTACTTTTTTTATTGTTATATTAGTATAGAACTACTTCTAATTTAAAAGAAAAAAATCTTCATCTAAGAACAGGTTGAACCATGTTTAATGGAGACTATCCTAAACAGAGAAAGCTCCGTTTTCATTTTAAATTCACTAGTTTTATATAGATTCCCTATTATTAAATATGTTAACTTATATTATGCAATAAATTTATAAAGTGAAATTAATGAATAGTAACGTAACGTCTATAAAAACCCAAAAAAAATTGAAAGGTTTTCTGTTAAAACTATTAAATCATTTAAAAATTTTAAAACACATCTCTCTGTTATTAACCACTCTTTTTTTCTACTGACTGGTTTCAAGGCTACAAAAGCTTTTTTATCAAGGTAAAAGTAATTAATAATTTACATCCCATTTTATTTTCACCGTGAATTCTAAATATTGTATCGAACATATAAAGCTATAAAGTCAAGTATTTGTTAACAATATTTTGATTTTGTCCAAATTTGTGTAGACAAAGACTGGATTCAACTCCCTGGGGAGCTGTTTATATTAACATATTACAACAGAGATGAAGAACATTCAAGAGAAGATAATATAGAAATCTAGACATCTGAATCTAGGCTATTGAATCCAATCCTTGTCTACAAAAAATTGGACAAACTAAAAATATTCTTGATAAATCCACCTGGTCCATGAGAAGTATAGAAATTGAATAATAACATTTTCAGGCGTTGCTTAGTATGTAGGTGAAATAATTCAATTAGATAAATCTTAATAAAGGCTTCAGCTCTTTAACTTCACAAACATCAATAGATGAAATAAATGAAGAAATATAGATGTTCAAATATGGGCAGAATGGTGAAAGTTACACAGTGTAAAGTGGCCACTTAAACCAGCCATTGACAGGTCATAAGCCCTGTAGTTGCCTAGACTTCTAAATTACCTTCTCCTGAATGTTCTTCATCTCTGTTGTAATATGTCAAGTATTTTTGTCACGTTGTTCTTCTGGTGGTACTGTGAGTTGTAGGTAGGATCTTCAAAACGAGACAAGAGTGGACTAAAGGAAATATTGTTTGTTTATATATTTTAACATTTATTTTGTGTTTACTGGGGACGAAACCGGTTGACAATAAAAATTCGGTGGTTATTTGTAAATATTTACACTCACGTATTAAAAAAATAACTCTTTTAGCATTAATATAGCATTATTGAATATTTATTGGCTGAAATCGGATTAAATTTCATCCCTTACAAACTCGGATTATTTACATTTTCATTAATCATACTTTTTTGAATTTCTCCTTTCCTTGTATTTATAACTTTCTTAAATTTCGTGCGATTCGAATCACATTTCTTTTAGTTCAAATGTCTTTATTTTTCAGCCGGGGGATAAACTTGAGACACGAAATAATAATGATAAATGAATTTCTCCTTTGAAATATAAAAACATTAGGTATCAACATAAGCTGTGTCCGTTTTGATCATAATTGAAAAATGAGCGCCAAACGTTAAAAAAAATGGTACAACTCTTACGTCACTCAAATAGAAATTTTCTGTTCTAAATAATTCTATACTTGCTTTTAAGTTACATGTTTTACTTTATTTTATTGCAAGCCTTTAAAATGGATTGTTAGGTAGACGATAGTGAA
The DNA here is from genome assembly GCF_059751315.1 of Micrasema longulum. Taxonomy (NCBI): domain Eukaryota; kingdom Metazoa; phylum Arthropoda; class Insecta; order Trichoptera; family Brachycentridae; genus Micrasema; species Micrasema longulum. Next base: position 426,550 of record NW_028277658.1, on the reverse strand, counting down.
CATTTTAAACTCATGTATCTGTTCACGTTCAATCGAAGAAATAAGGCTGCCTAAGCTTCTCTCGATATTTGCACAGAGTACAGTTATGATGCCTTGAATTAATAACTAATCTGTTATAATATAATATTAAGAAGAATGCATTATAAAGTAATTTTTTGAATTTTTTTGTTGCGTCCTTATGTTTTTTTCCGTATCTGAAAAAAATTTACACAAATGATGTTAACATCAACTAATTTGATTAACTTTTTTAAGACAAATTCGTCAATAATACATAGCATCTGTTACATTTTATTGAACAGATAATTTGCTTTCAAATGACGTGTTTGAATGAAAATGTTTATTTTTTTTTTATTTTTTTGTTTTTTTTTACAATATACATAAAAGATAAAACGGAGTGTTTAAAAAATAAAGGATAATTACATAGTTAATACATATTTACAGAAAAAATAGTACACAAAAATCCCACAAAGGCATGGTCTGTTTGTGGCCTGTTCGTGCCTGTCGAAATATTTATGAATTTTTTCTCCCATAATTAATAGACAGTTATAATATTTTTGTGTAACATGAAAAAAGATAAAATAAAATATTCTGTAAAAGATTTTAAGGTTTTTTTTTATTTTTATAGTAATTAAAAAGGAAATAAAAAATACAAAAAAAATTTAAATATTCCTTATCAGTAAAGGGCAACAAAATATATCATAGTAAAACAGAGTTCATATCTTTAGTTTTAAATCCAGGATAGTGCGTGTTTTTTAAAAGAAGGAAAATTTTGAAAGATTTGGCTCAATGAAATATTATCAGTAAAAAAAGAATTAAACATTTTTGGGCCTATAAAATATGAATGTCTCTGTGCTAGCCTCGTTTTACAATGTGGTATTTCTTTGACTTGATCTATTTGAATTACTTGTAACTAAATTTTGGTTCTTAAATATATATTTTAAACATTGAAAACAAAATACGTGTTTTAAATATAAAAGTTTAGCTTCTTAGAACAATTGGAAAGAGGGAAAAATGCAATTTTTGTGGAGCATTGTTCATAAGATAAATTTTTGAACAGTTTCTAATGGTTTAATATGATTGTTATAAGCTCCCTCCATCCAATTTTTCCATAGGAAAGCAACGACTGTACATTGAAGCTCAGTTTTAAATTAGATAAAAACGCACCCAGATATGTAAATTTAATATGAAAAGTAATATTTACATTTCATTACTTGCCTACAATTATGGTTTGTTTTTTTTCGGGACTTTGATTCACGTGATTATTCTACGTTTTTTTTATTATTATCGAACGGTCATAAATTAATAAATAAAACCCGTTTTATCTCGAATTTACTTTATTAGCAATATTTCTTTTATTTTTTAACAAACAGATCCATTTATACACATTATTTTTTTAAGCCGTACGCTTTATCAAATATTTGATAATAAAAAATGTTTTCGGGCGCTGCCTGATATTTTAGGAATTCAATCAAATGAATCTTGTTCGCATCAATTTAAGCTTTTTAACTACACGAAAATCAACAGATGGAAGAATTGAAAGAATATCGATTTTCAAACATTGGCAGTATGGTGAATGTTACAAAGTGTATAAAATGGCCACTTAAACCAACCAATGACGGGTCATAAGCCTTTAAAATTTTTCTTAGCTTAAATGTTGCAATATGTCAACAATGATAACTCACGAGGATATAAAATCTAGTCCCTGTATACAAAAGTTTAAACAAAATCAAAACATCGATAAATAATTTTAACATTCCACATTGTAAAAAGTGCACTCCTTAGAGCCCTCATCATCTTCAAATAATTTCATCAGTAGAGAGCTTTTCATTTATAACATCGCATTGATCACGTTTTATCAAGATTTTTGTTTTCCCAATCCCAACATTTCCCAGGCTAGAAGTTTGACGTTATGTCAGGAGAAGGAATTATTTTTTAGCAGCGAAGCCTCCCGTCAGCTGCCAGAAAGGACTACCAGGGTAGCAGGATTAAGAGAGGATAGGGGTGATGGATTATGCTGAACGCTTGCAGGGGATGTAAGAAAGCCTTAAGATCGCGTTACAAAGCCGAAAAAGAGAAAATCAAATATTAATCCTGGCTTAGAGATCAAACGTAATGAAATTTTCAAGGGAATTCGATTTCGGTTTCAATTGATTTTATTCACTTCAAATTTGAGTTCTTTGAAATACGGACTTATGTTTTACCGAAATTTGTAGTTTATTTTTGTATGGAGTAATTGAAGACTTCGTTATATAAACATGAATTGTCCATCAATATTATGTATCTTTTTTGGGTGATACCGTGTATGTTGGATTTGATCCGACGTTTCGGCTACCATTGCAGGAGCCATCTTCAGGAAAATTTGTGTGTTTTAAAGAGAAATGTATGTGTTTATGTACTAGCAATTTGTACTGTATCACAGTCAGCAGTAGGCACATTTCTAGTTTTGTAGGAAAGAATAATTATGTTTATGTACTAGTAATTTGTACCGTGTCGCAGTCGGCAGTAGGCACATTTCTTTTAGTTTTTGTCATATGTAGTGGTTATATTGGGGAAAAACCTTCCATTATTTAAAAACATTTGTAAGGGGTATGACTTTAGAATTAATGTAATAATTATAAAAATATTGATTTCATTTATACAGGTTTATTTTTTTTTCCCCAATGTAACCAAAATATTCCTCTAATATACTCAGTATACCCTAATTGAATTTTAATTACTCTACTTATTTTGGCTTGTATAGAAATCCACAAACATAAAATAGCAATTATTTTTAGTATATAAGGAAACTTTGTAAATATTTAAGTTAGTTTGTTTGAAAATGTCCTAACAAGACGAAACGCGTCACAATATACCCTTTGTATATTTTATAAAAAATAAAGTAGAATTACAATCCAATAAACTTGTTTTATTTTGGATACATTACCAAATTAAATATGGAATTCTACCAATTGTCTGCATACACAATAAATAAATAATAAAAACTCTAATATTTCTCTTTTTCCTAAAAAAAAATCAGTGCGTAACCTAATCAGTGCATGTAAGGTTAACTTAATAAAATGCATGTCGTGTTGGTTTTATATTTTTGTGCAACAACTATAGTGAAGGTGTATAGTGGGTTTTGCATGTTGGTTTATTTAGCGTCTGGACGTAGAGTCGTGTACGTCTCGAAAACGGTAGACATAGAAAAGTCGGTAAGTGGTTATATACAATTATTTGATAACATGAATAACTTAACTTCTATGCAATAAAATTAGAATTGATCCAGGTAAGCTGCAATTGAATTACTAAAATTTATAACCGATAAACTTATTTTTACGGCTTGTTTATTTTTAAACATATTTTCCGTTTTCATTTAAAATACGGTAACACGGCTCAAATTCAAATTAAGTTCAATTATCGAATAAAGCTTCATTAATTATATAAAACTGAATTTCACACCTGTTTCAGTAATCACATACACAATAATTGGTTTTAATTAATTGTGTTACGTCGCAACCAATACAATTAGACCGCTTTTTTATTAGCAATGTTGACAATGGGCTATTGTTTGTAATGCAAGCTGACTATTCATATTGATTTATATCAATTATCATATTTTTTTCACTAAAAATAAATTGAACTTGTAAAATAATAACAATCGCAAACTTTCATGATCATCAAACTTTTTTTACAAAATGCGCACTTGTTAAAAACAAACCATTCACTAAAAGTGTGTTAATTTTTAAAATTTATTTTTGATTATATTTGTTAATTTTTCCATACGTGTATTTATTTACCAAGAAACATAATTACAAAAATACACTTTAGAAAAATACATCTTAAAATTAAGTTATTTGTTTTGTTCATTAACGCCCAAAAGGCATTTACAAAAATAAAAATGAAATACATGCTAACATACTAAATAATAAACAAAGAATATACAGAAAAAATATGTGAAATTAGTTAAAAAGGATATAATTAAAAGTTTTCTAAAGTTAAAAAAAAACCCATAATAACAAAGGTATGCAAGAATAAACGAATTGCAACTAATATGCAAAAAATGCAAAGATATAAGCTTATGAAATAAATTCTGTAAAGCAAACAATAAATAAAGTGTTACGGTAAGCATAAATAACAGGAATTAGACAAAATGCCCACAAAAACTACAGCGTCTGAGCGTGGGTTATTCCTTTTTTGATTATTAAAAAGTTTATAACACATTTATAAATATGGTATGACATGACCATGAAAAAAATAAAAGAAAAACCAAATTAACATATGCTGATATTACGTAAATATGATTTATTTGCAGTATGCATTTATTTTTCATTTTATTTATTTTTTTATTTTTTTTAATTTGTCTGTTTGCTTTTTCCATGCTACTTTAAGACCTCAAACCTACTTTAAACTGTACCAGTGATTTAATGTTTTGTAATTCCTTGGTTACAATCAATTACTCGATAATTATCGAGCGCAATTGCGCTCAGGGTAATGAATATTACGTTGAAATATTTTATCTGTATAAAAGAACTTCTTCCGATCGGATTCAGAACTTGCTTGTTCTTCTGTGAAGGCTTTATCATCAACTAAAAACAAATATTTTCAGCTTTCTAAATAACAAGTTGGTTTCGATACATTTACTGTATGTCTGTTACACGTTGAATTTATTTTCTGCGTATTGGGCATTGGTTAAAATGTTGCAATTTTTACTGTTGATAGGTACCATTTTTTAATCTCCGGCCCAATATATTACTTTGTTAAAATGCGTACTCGTGTAACAAAAAAAAGAACAAAAGAAAAAATAAGAATAGGACTGTCATTGTGTAGACATGTGCTTTTAATATTCTTACACGATTGCGAATAAGTTATTTAAGTGATCAATAACTCATTTATTCTACTGTGACGTGTAATAATATAATAATAATAATAATCAAGCAACCACGTCAAGTGTCACTCCTTCCTGACCACAGGATCTGATCTGAACCTTACTGCCACGAGAGAAGTTCCAAACAATAAGGTGTCAGAACCCCAGTACAAGGTGGGTAATTGCAATTATTACTTTAAAGTTTGGTGGCAAAGTACATAAAGATAACGCATCTTGTAAACCAGACCAATTTTAAGCGTTTATCTGCCAACAAGTGGCGCGGTCAAAGAAGATATCTAAAATATTTGTTGTTAAATTTTTTTTTTGTCCTTGTTGTGTTTAATTTAATCACAAGTAAGCAGTTTCAACAACTCCTAAAGAGTACTCAATACCCAAGAAGAGTCTTGCAAAGTTGACTTAAATGGCTTAATTGAAAGTATTAGGAGCAACTTAAAAATATCCATTGAAGAAATTACTGAGATATTTGCAAAAACTTCGAATAAATAATTGTTAGTTTTCTAACTATGTTTCACCAATTCAATGGAAAATGCTAAGCTTGCGGTGTCAAGTAGTATAATTGAAATCTTTTTTCGCAAGATTAAGAGACGGTTTTAAATTACGCTATTACTGAAGTAGGTTGGTTTTTAAGTATTGTTTATTTTGGCATCAATAACTAATTTTCCGTTTTTTTGTAGAGATTTCTAAGTTTGCTTATAATACCCTTAATTAAAGTATCATTTTTACTGGAACAAATGGCATTCAATATCCTGATCCGCCGGTTGCGAAATAATACTGTGCTGTTCATTGATCAGCATTGCACAAACTATATCTTGCATGTACCAATGTCTCAAATATGTCACATTGTAACTTTGAGATAGAATCTGGACTTTTTTAGTGTAAGTCTTTCTAGATTTCAACAATCACTAAAATAGACCAGATCTTGTCTAAGGGTAGTAATTATTATTAATTTTTGTCTCCTAGATTATTTTTTTTTTATTTCTATTTTATTCAATTGTACCTAATTGTATATATATATATATATATATTATTTGTAAATCATAAAACACAAAGTATTTTACAAGTATAATACGTTGAATTACATTCCCAAGAGTTACAACAACTCGATTCGGGACATAAATAATATTTACATTGAAAAAATAACACATCTTGAGAACAACAAAGAAACAAAGCAAGTTTAGCACCTTTATAACTTAATATAGCACAACAATATAAATGCCAAAAACCTTTTCTTACACAAGCAGAATAAATAAATAAAAAAACGCTTTTCAGAATAAAAAAAAGTAGTGAATCTACTAAGAAAAATAAGGTCATTAACATCACATGCCATATATTATAAAGATTTGTGTTTTCCATTTTTCAATGGACTTAGTCCGTTAGTAAATAAATAATTAAATAAGAGGTCCCCATGTTTGCAACAAACTCAATAATTTAAATGTAGTTATGCAGAAAGCAGCCAGTCCTCAATTTCGAGAAAATTAAATATTGATGTTATCGGGTGCAGTTAGGTCAATTTTATGTTCTGCTAAAAACAGCCAGACCGCTCTCACACAAAAAACTGTCTTTATCATCTTCTGAAAATGGTGTCGATCACAAAAACGTCATTTCTTAATTTGCTGAAAACACCCACAGCACTAGAAAAATCTTACGGTACTTTTATAATCATTAAAACTGGTTAAATACATAGTAAAATTCTTGTTTGTAGTACAAAAAAACGAATGTACGAGTACGTATTTAATGTTTTTCATTTGTCAAAGTCAAAATCATTTCAACTGTTGTGTAGATTTGATTATTAACTATTTTCACAAAAATGCTAGTATCTAAGTTTCATTTTTCTATGACTCGCTGCTTTCTGCATAACTACGTTCATTTAAAGGTCAGATTTTGCAGGGTTTGCAAGTAACGTAAAGTAAATACAATATCCTTGTTTGACAGAAATATTTCTTTGGTTTTATTTTTATTGATAAATTACCTTTTTACTTTAATCCACCAAAATAATATGTAAATTTAGTTTTCAGGTAGTTTATTAAGTTCCTCTGAAATACGCAAATGGGGAGAATAGAGATTAAACTAGTTTGACACCCTTAATCGAGGCCTGTTTATCCGGCTAAGCCTTAGCGCGTTGCCAGCAACAGTGTTCAGCAAAAAGTTTTCCACAACCTTTCATTGTTATTCAGAACCTTGTATCTTATTTTTAACACCCACACCTTGGATGGATACGATGTTTTGAAACCCTTATAAAAGCGGAAATAACTTTGGCAACCCCATTATGTCGGTTCCCGTCGTCCTATTGTTACTTTAAAGGAAATCGAAAGAGGCTAACAGAGAAACGGAAGATATTGGGTAATTATAGGCAGAAAACAATTCTTATAATATTTAAAATTAAAGAAAATATAAAAATCATTTAAACCGTTTTAGACTTTATTGCTCTTGGTTGCAATCAAAAAATGTAAGAAAGTAAATCGGGTTGAGATATTATTTTCATTTTGTTTTTTTTACTTTTTGTAACATTCATTTTTTATTTTTTTTGAAGAAGTTACCTATATAGGTTAAAATTGAGGAATGATAACTTTTGTCCATACGATGATATTTTTTCACAGAGTATCGCGAACATCTGTTATTTCAGTGCCTATTTTTCAGTTTGCATCGCCATAATCTTGAACAGAATGCAGAAAAGATTGAATATCCTTAACAAATAGCCACACTGTAGTTGAAAGAAGTTATCACGCGCCATTGTTCTTGAACTTTGCAAAAATGAAGATTAGACTCATAAAGGTAATAAACCAAAATCAGTGATCGAACCTCCCATTTCCAGGACAAAAAAAAAACATTTTTTCCGAGTACCTTAGCCTTGTACATGGCACGCAAGGCTACAAAATACAGGAGTCGAAATATACTCGTATATTAAAAAAAAAAAAAACATTAATTTTTGCAACATTTTAATTTGCGCTGTTATTTAGAAAATATATCACAAAGATACAAATAAAACTACCCTCATACAAAGGTTAATAAAATAATGTAAACTAATGTTTTGACACGGGTGGTTTCTAGTGAGGTGTTCAGGCCGGGAATTCGAACCGGGTTTTAAACCGTGGCTAGTATAATGTCGTGGACTCACGGATCAAAGATCCAAATTTCGAACTCCGCTCTACTTTAACTAAAATAATATTTTTTTACAGTAAATAAATAACAACTTATGGAAAATAAATACTAAATACTAATGGTGAATGTTACACAGTGTGTAAAGTGGCCACTTAAACCAGCCAATGACAGGTCATAAGCCCTGTAAATGCCTAGACTTCCATAATCCCTTCTCAAAAAATTTTCCCTCTCTGTTGAAATGAATTTAAAAAAATACTAAATTTAAATCGGGTTGTGGTCCTGTGGCTAGTGTCTCGGACTCACGGACCAAAGGTCTGTGGTTCGAATCCCACTTTACCCCAACTTGATTCCCATTTTCTAATAGTGAGTTATTTACAACTCGTTGAAAATGGCCCTCAAAATTAAATATTTGGGTAAATCATAAGAACGCAAATATTTCTTTTATTTAAAAAAAAAAAAAAAAATATTTGGTTCCGTTTACTGTTCCGTTGTGGATTCGTCATTTTTAGACTTACCTCTAATATTTATTTACGAGTATTTACACTTATGGCAAATTTACTGAAAGGATTAAAAGGAGTAAGTAAAGATGTACCATTTATATTTATATCCCTACAGAGATGATGTAGAATTTTTCCAAATTCAGGATTATGGATATTCGAGCGTTTACAGGGCTTATGACCTGTCGTTGGCTGGGTTAAGTGGCCACTTTAAGTACTACAACAATCCCCATTCCGCTTATTAGCGAATATCCACACCAGGTAACATTTTTGATTTTTTTTGTATTTATGTTACGAATTGAGAAACCATCCACAAGCGAGTTGGAGCGCCATCTATGTATTGATATTGAAGTTAAGTATTTTAATTAAGCATATTACTTTATTTTATGTAGTTAAGACTCTTCCGAGTTAAATTAAGTACTAGTAATCCTTGGGAGAAAATCCAGATTTGTGTGTGTACACGTACCAAAAATAATGTTATGTACTATTTATTTTATAAGATAAAGAGATACAATCCCTAATTGAAAAACGACAAAATTCAAAAAATTTAATCGTTGATTAAAAACACATTGTTTCTCTAAAAATTTACTCAAATCTACGCAAACTCAGTAGATCTAGTTTTTAAAAACTATTGTTGTTTATGTATGTAAAAATACGTATTATAGCTTTATTTTAATTTAATTAATAATTTTTAATAGTGACCGGGCTTAGGCATTAACAAAGATTGTCAGTAATAACAGAATAAAACTAAATACGTATTTTTAAATATTTTTTCAATAAGCTGCTTGTTGTATGCTGATAATGCAGTTTTGTTAGCAAGCAGCAAATAGAATTTGCAAAAAATAGTCTCCAGAATGTAAGATGTATGCCTGGAGAGCGAATTGGCGATTAACGAAAGTAAGTCAAAAGTTATGGTATTTGAAAGGCGAAGTGAGGTTACTGACTGCATAATAAATATAAACGACGAATGTCTTGAACAGGTCGAAGAATTTGTGTATCCAAGAAGTATGATTTCAAGAGATGGAAGAGAAGAAAAGATGTTGAGAGGAAAGTGAATGCGAGCAACAAAATGAACGGCGCACTAAGTATAGTAATTGCTAATAAAAATATGTCAATCGAAGCTAAACTGGCAGTGCACGACGGAGTTTTAGTCTTAACAATTACGTATTGAAGAGAAACATGGAACTGGCAGAGGAAGGATGAAAGCTGACAGAACGCGGTTGAAATGCGATCTCTAAGACGAATGTGTTGGAAACAACGTATGACAGGGTTACGAATGACTAAATCATGCGAGAGTGTAAATCTGAGTTAGGTATAATTGATAAGTTAAGAGAGTGACATGTGGAGCAAATGGACGACAAAATAATGATAACATAAGTATTTATGGCAGAAATGAACAGTAACGTTAGACGAAGACGATCAAAGAAGACGTGGCATGATCATTTAAACCAAAATCTTAAGTCTTGTCATGTCAAAAGTAGACAGAACCGAAGGGCATGTATGACAAGATGTATGAATGTGGAAGAAGCTAGGAATATATGACAGGTTAGACGCGTGTGGCGGTCTATTCTCTCTGCCTACCCCTACGGGGAAAAGGCCTGATGGTAGTAATTAAAATGCAGTTGCACCAAAAAACGTCAATAGAAAAACTCAATCAATTGAGATTAAATTTCTCGAAAACAAGTTTTCAATTAAAAGTCCAATCCACGATTAAAAATGCAAATTGTTTTCGACGGTCAGAAAAAGGATTCATCGTCCTTGTGTACATACGCATTCCGTTATCCTTCGAACAATGTTAGCCTGGCCCCTCAATTAGCAGCGGTGAGTAAGGACGAATCTCGTCCTATAGGATACGGGATCCCTTAGCTGGGCGTCTTAATAAACGAATTAAGGATTAGGACAAAGGACTCGTGATCACATGTCTCGTCCTTACACGGGTCTGATACGAATCTTAATTTTTAATTAAAGATGGAGGCCGCCCATTGTAAATAATCAATCTCTTATTAATTATATTGAAAATTTGGGGTAATGTACCATTTATTTCAGACAACTTTTCTAGTAGAAAGAAATACACTGTAAGTTTGAACCGGATTGACATCCCGGGGTAGTATTATGGACTCACAGACCAAAGATCTGAGATTCAAATCCCACTCTAACACTTCTCGATTTTCATTTTTTAGCACGAGTTATTTTCAACTTCGTCTTCCAGAAATCTTAAAATCGTTTAAAGTATTAAAACATTCAAATCTAAATTTTTAAAAAGCACATGAGACTCACCCTATTCTGAACTTAATAAAGTTAAAAATTGTGTTTGTTTTTAAATATAATATCTTATTTTAAGGTATTTGTTTTGGATAGTAAAAATGAAATGGAAGTGACATAGAAAACATATGTGTAAACTTGTAGATACTTTATATAATATATACTTGTTTAAGTTTACTGTTTACCATGTTGATGTGCCATATATTTGTTTTTAAAAATACATATTTGTGTTTCTGATTTTAAAACACGTACGACGTTTGCTCAGAGAATTTTTTCTTTTGTGGCCCCGAGAGTTTTCAATGTCATGGATGAACATATTAAGTTCTACAAAACAAAAGCCATTTTCAGGAGGAGTGTACAAGTCTGGATTTTGTCTAAGGAAAGAGAGCATTGCAGGAGACCGCTGCTAGATATTTCATAGTTGTCCAGATGCCCTTTAAAATATATGTTTGTTTATGCCATTATTTTTTTTTTGTTGCTATTACTGTATTTTGTACGTGCTTCCACTTTCCATTATGTTGTATCCTAACTCAACATAAAGCCCTTGGCCTCATAGAGTTTGGGAAACTTTATCATTGTAATTTTTGTTATATGTATGTGTATGAATAAATCAATAAATACATTTGTGGTGATATACTGATGGGTCTGTGCCAGCAAATTGCTCGTCCTGACTCAACACAAGACGCTTAGTTTCATGGAGTTGGGACTTGTATGCCAAATAATGTGTAACAAAACTACCTGTATGTAAATAAATAATTGAATTTATATATGTAAGTATTTATATAAATAAATGTTAAACGAATTCCCTCTCAAAACACAAGTTTTCACTCTATAAGAGAGGTAGAAACGTTATAATTATTCATGTATGTACCAACCATTTCGTCATTTTAGCGACTGCAAGAAGCAATCAGCATTTCATATAAGATACCAGGGGCGAATCGTGTATAGAAGCGATTATGCGCAGCTAACCATTATATTTGACTAACCATAACAATGTTTTACTATTACTTTATTTACAGAAAAACAAATAAATAATTAACATTAATATTAAATCATTTTTACTGTTCGTATTTTTATCCTAATATAAATATTAATACTAACAAAGAGCGCCCAGCGCCTGCGGTGAGCCAAGAAACTAGCCAATTATTCCAGTTTATTTTTTCAAACACATAAGTATACTTTATTTTGAATGTCTTAACCCCAGTGCGGGTTTTTTTTTTCTAGATTAAACTTGCAGATTACACAAATTATTTGAGGATTTGGAAAACCGTATTTCAAACATTATTTCTTAAGGATTATTTTTCTTTGAGATGGTACTTTTGACATAAGACCATAATTACTTTCATGCGTCATATTGCAGGAGATATGGCGCTCAACGCGGCCGTTTTTAGCACTTTTAATTTCTAGAACAGTTCAGCCAGTTGACATTTCAATTGAATACCTTATATCGACCAACTTTTAATAAATGAAGTTAATTTTAGCATAACTTGAGATATGAAAAAATAGACCCTGATGCATTTTAATACGAATATCTTTTGTATTGAAAGCTGAAAATGAATTTAATACCACATTAGAATTTCAACAATATAGGCCATTTATTTATTAATTTCACTCAGGCGACTGTAAATTACGCCACCAGATGTCAAACTAAAAAAAAGGAACAAAACATTAAACTTTAAGTTTAATTGTTCTTTGAACAAAAATCATTCCTGTGACACAAAAATAGCAACTTACATTAAATAACACTTATATTTAAGACTGTTATTCAGAAGTCAAATTGAGAAAATTCTTCGATTTGCAATCTTGCTACCGAAAACACTGGCGAAGGGGGTAATTTTTTTTTTTTTACACTTTTACTGGGCATAATTGTTGATTTTCTGTACCATGATAATGATCTCTACGCGTAGGTTTCAGGTTATACAGTCATTACGCCATACCCTGTATATGTAGAAACCTTTATAATTTTAACAATAATTTTTATTTAATGCCATAAAACTATTTTCATTGCATGTTTTCATAGCGTACAGAATTCGTATTATTCAGATTTGATTCGGTAAATCTCGTATATGGGGCATTATAATCATGTTACACAATGCCCTTTAATAAAAATTGCCCTTTAAGTACTTTACCTTTCCTTATCTCGTAAACCACTGATTTATTTTAACTTTATCTGTAATTTATGGATCTTCGGAAATTTTAATATTGAAAGATTTTCTGTAAACTGCGGTAACATTGTGTCAAAGCGTTATTTTATGTGAATTTAACGGGCCTTTCTCCAAAATAGGTTGTAAAATATTTATTGCTTTTATATGGACCTCCCGACATTGTTTAAAACTCTCCATCAACCCTTGTTTTCGCATTAAGGGAGGATGAGAGGGTAGGGTACTTTAATTTTGCAAAAACTTTGTTTCTTGAAGTGCTTTGTGCTTTAATTATTTATTTCAATTAGACGTTTGTCTTTTTGGAGTAGGAATAGCGCTATTTATTTCAGATAGTGTGACGTTTAAGGCCAACAGGTCGGCCATGTATATTTATTATTCACACGATTACTGCTCACCTGAAATTTACTTAACCGTTAAGTCTTGACAAGGCCGTTAAGTATTGGCAACATAATCAACGGTTTCTGAAAGAAAACCAAACGCATAAGACATCTACGCCGATTCGCACTTTTCTTTTTTTAAGCCAATCAACTGGCTTGTGAAAGCCTTAATATATCGACATTTATGAGTTTATACACGGTTTTTCAAAGTCAGACCGTGAAATTACAGTGCAACATATTTCATGGTAAGCTTTAAAAAAACCTTATCAATTTTTTCCAAAAAGTCATTTTTACGCATACTACCCACATCTAAGGAATTGTTTTGATTTTTTTTATAAATGGACATGCAAATAGGAGAGACGTTTAGGAAGACTCATATTTTTCTTAACAATTTATATGTGCTTTTATTATTATTATTATTACTATGGATATTTTATAAAGCACCATTTTCGTAGTAAAATACCTCAAGGGCGCTTAACATAGAGTTTCTATTGTTAAATGAATTAAATTGAAGCTTTTAAATTTGTAATTTAATTAAAATATTATTTTTGTTGTCACATGCTACGGATTTATTCAAATGATTTAGAGAACAAGTGGGTTTTAAGTTTTTTCCGAAACATCACTTAACTTTCACAGCCTCGCACCTCTACTGGGAGAGCATATCATGCCATAGGGCCTGCGACCGCAAATGCGCGTTTACTAAATTTAGTGCGCTGTTTGCGTAGAGATATAATAACTTTTCTTCTCGCTGTAGACGTAGCTGATCTAAGCGTGAGACGCCTGTCAGCTAGTTCATCTGGAATGCATAGTTCCGTTAGATATTCCGGAGCAGAGTTGTGCAGCTACTTATACATAAGCCAACAGATTTTGTATTCGACCCTCTGTGGTAAACGTAGCCAGTGTAGTTCCCGAAGTAGTGGAGTGATATGACTGATCTTAGAGTTTCCGAAAAAAAGTCTTGCTGCGGCGTTCAATACAGATTGTAGGCGAGGTATTTTGTTCATTGGTCGACCTGCATAGATTTTTACTATACCATGTCTTTTCATGTTTTTAAGCCTATACGTTGTATTTTTATAGTATTTTTTTATTGAATCTAAAAAAATACAATTTGAAGACAGCAAAAAAAAAAGTTTGTATATGACCCTTATCTAATAACAACTAAAGAACTTTTAAATTAACTGAACAGTTAAATATAACTGAACTCGTTTAACTAGAATCCTTAAAAAATATTTGTAAATTAGCCGCTGATAGACGAAAAACTGAAATGAAAAAAAAATGTATCAAACTGCCAGACAAAACTCAACAAAAGACTCAGATAACCTTTACAAAAGATGTTTAAAATATTATTATTAACAATAGAATGTAGCTGAGAGACTATCACTCCCTCTCACTTCTGTTCAATGTACTTCATAGTCCTAACGCCCCTATATACCTGCGTGAAAATTTTCAACGCTTATCAGTTCATGGTTTACCTCTCCGGTCTAATTATCAAGACACTCTCTTAATACCAATCTACAATTCCTCTTTCTTCTCTAACTCATATAGTGTCCATGCCGCTCGACTGTGAAATCATCTCCCATCCACCATCAAAGATGTTACTATAGTATCCCTGTTTAAATTACGTCTAAAGAAACATGTCCTTTCTCTTCCTTAATCTGTCCTTTCCTTTTTCTTTTTTCCTCTTTTTTCCATTGTCCCATTGAGTAATAGTATTGATTTCGGGTAATTTATATACAAATACTTTTTTTTTTATTTTTATATTCCTTCAGCATTTTTTATCTTTATTTTCGATTGAATATGTTTTAACTGGAATTATAAAAAAAATAAATTATTTTTTGGTTGGTTGGAAGAAATTGCCATTTGGCAATAAACCCGCCAATTTACAATTAAAATAATGTACAAAAAGTTTAATAATTTATTTTTTTAAAATTAAAAAACCAAAAAATACATTTACAAATTTAAATAAATTTCAAATAAATACAAATATACCGTTTTATAGGTTATGTCTGTGAAACCAAACCAGAACCATGGGAAAATGTTTTTTTCAACTTATTGTGTCAAAGTTAGCGTGCTTGTCTACCATGCTTGAGGTCATAGATTCGACTCCTCGAAAGGTCGACTTGATGCAATACAAATAAATTAATAAATATTGGTTGATAGGAACTTATAATAATACATACGTTTTTATCGGTATCAGACGAGTTTCTAAAATAACTACTTTCATTTTTGTAAAATCTCTATAGGTAACTTTTTGTTCATGACGCAGGAGGGTTGAATTTTATTTTCGTAGGAGACTATCTTCCTTACTTGGGTGGCAAAAACGTCTACAAAAAATGTTATTTTTTTTAATGACTTTTCAGTAACTAATTTGACGCCAGTTTTACATAAAATATGTAAATGTTCCAAAACTGATTATTTTATGTTTTTTAAAGCCTGAACTTCATAAAATTTTCACTTTTAATTTTCGGTACACAAAAATACCTTCATGCCATTAAAGTAAAACTGAAAATCAAAGTTGATCTGGAGAAAAAAAATCTAGCGTATTTTTTAGATGAGAGAGTAAAAATGTTTCTCAAATAATAATTTAAGATCTTGTGGCAAAACAAAAGATATGATCTTTTTACAACATCAGCGTTATGGAGTTTTCCAAAGCTTTTTATCGGGTGAAAGGTTGAGCAAAATGAGCAAAACTATTTCTTTCGGTGAACGAACTTGGAAAAATAAGTTTCTAAGGTTTTCTCTTTGGAGTAAGGGAAGATATCTTTGCCTCTATTTTTACCGAGTTTCTCTAAGGTGTACTAAACTAACTTTTTTTAAATCGTTTCAGAACTAGAAGTAATACGTTTTCGATTGTTTTTTGATCGTATTTGTTCTGTTTTTGATAAGAAAATTTAAATTAGCCGTAACCACTTTATAAATAATAAAAAAAAATACCTTCATTTTGATGAGAAGTTGGATAGATGGATAAAGGAATTAATTAATACAAATGAATAAAATATTTGTACTTGTTTTTTTGATAGACTGAATAACTGCTGGACTGATTTACTTACGGTTTCCAGCAAAATGTAGATATTTGCCATCAGCATATTTATAATTCTGTAAATCTTAAACTTTTTGAATAAAATTGAGTTAATATTTTTTTTCTTGTTCACCTGAGCTGCATTTGATGAGAATATATAAACTTAAAAAAATAAGAAGATTTATTTTTTTGTTTATAAAAAAGATTTTATTTGAATGTTTACAAACAACATTCGTTTTTTATGGCTCCCAATCAGATTCTTTCCTTTTTTTTTACAATTTCTACCGATTTTTTAACGGTTTTTTGGTAATGGTACAACCATATCAACTGATATATGTATAAAGCATTTTGAAAAGACGTATTCTTATGTAAATTGCACCCCTGCTAGTAAGATTGGCAGAAGTTGACTTTTGCAAAAATAATTCTGTATTTGAAAATGAATTATTTCAAGTTTAAAAATTCAATCATAAACTAGTACCTATGCACCTTTTTACCATTGAAAAGCTACACCACTTTTTTACGTTTATCCGAACGAAACATATAATTCAAGTTACGTAAAAGTAGAGTTTAAAGTTAACTTAACTTAAAAACTTGACTTTCGCTTAGTTTCATAAATGTTTGCTTTTGTTCATTTAATCTACTGAACAATAAAAAAGCATTGCTGATTTCAGCTTGTTCACTTATCAACAAAGAGGAATTAATTATCATAATATGTTGAGATAGTCGAAAAAAATCTGACTTTATTGTGTTAATTACAATTTTTTCTTCATTTTAAAATTATTATCACATTCATCAAGAAATGGAGTAAAGGTTGTTACTAACTGCCGGGGTGAATTCGCGCGTTTTTTGTATTTTATTGCATATTTATATCTCGTCTTTGACAAAATGGTGGCCTGAATATGAGCAATGGGGAAACTTTTTTATTTATTGAGTAAAAAATTGATCAAAAAAATACACTTTAAATAAATTAAAAAAAACGTTATTTAAACCCTCAATTACAATGTGCACATTTATGAGTGTTTGATATTTTTTTAAATTAGTAAACTACTAAGACATTTTAATGTTTTTTTTTTCCCCCTTTATTTCTCATTTTTCATAATTAATTAGTGGATAACAAAAGTATTTATATCAATATATTTATTTATTCAAGCTGTATCGGCCCACGGATGAAATAATCGGCTCATAATTTTGGTTTGTTTTTGAATTACGTATTTTTTTGTTGTTACCGGTGATTTTTCTCTAAATAAATAATAAAGTTTTTATAACAGCCACAATTCAAAGTATGTTTTTCAATTATATTAAGCAAAAATGTTGATATATTTTTAACCAGCAATGTTTAAGTATGTCCAAATGCTTGCAGACTGGCTAGATTTCCTCCCTATGGAGTAATCAATTTTTAAATTTATTTCAACAGAGAAGAAAAACATTTTCAAGAAGAGAATATAAAAGTCTAGGTATTTACAGGGCTTATGACCTGTCATTGGCTGGTTTAAGTGGTCACTTAACACACTGTGTAAAATTCACCATTCTGCCCATGTTTAAACATCCATATTTCCTCAACTCTTCCATCTGTTGACTTTTGTGAAGTAAAAGAGCTGAAACTTTTATCACGTGCGTGAGATTTATCCGGCTGAACCAAATCACCTACCAGGCAACGCTTGAAAACAATTTTTCTTATACTTCTTCTTTTACCATGTAGTTAATTCAACAACGTTTGAGTATGTCCAAATGCTTGCAGACTGGCTGGATTTCCTCCCTAGGGAGTCATTCATATTTTCAGATTTCAGCTCCTTTACTTCACAAAAGTCAACAGATGGAAGGGTTGAGGAAATGTGGATATTCAAACATTGGCAGAATGGTGAATGTTACACAGTGGGTAAAATGGCTAATTAAAACAGCCAATGACAGGTCATAAGCCCAGTAAATTCCTAGACTTGCATATTTCCTTCTCAAAAATGTTTTCCCATCTGTTGAAATAATTTGAAATATGTTTAACTAGTCTGTTTTTTGATTGGCTGAAATATATTTCTTTAAGCAGTAAGTCCGCCAAAGTGCATTTATTTTTTACTTGAAATTTAAAAAAAATAATAATCAAAAAACAGTTTGTATGTCCATCTTGGCACCTGAGCCACGTACTTTTTTGTGCGCTATTGACGTACGCAGTAGAGATTAAACACGTCCGCTCATTTGCCCGTATTGAGAGACGCAGAACGAATCACGAACGTGAGGGCAGTGTAGTGATTTGGATACCAATACGCGCACCAGCATACTACTGTAGTGCCAATTTAATAGGTCACATTTGACACTTCATCAAAATTCATCAACATAACCTTGTAAGGGCGGTAATAAAATATTATTTATTTTTTCGAATTTAGAACTGCACAATTGGCTAACGTTTTTTAAATTACAATTACATACATAGAATTAAAAATAGTCCAGAAGGAGCGTAGAATCATATTTGAATACATCGGACTGTGTCCAATTATTCCCCCACTCCGCCTTATTTTCACCGCGTGCATTTGAGAAGTCACCGGGTAATGCTGCTTTATGGGGAAAAAAAATCATAACACAAATGTAAGGCAATCACTGAGCAGACTGTGGAACATCTTCTTATATACTGTCCAATGTTTGATAGGCCGAGGTGGGAGCTTGAATGCAAAATAAACACTCGGATTGCTGCATCTAATAACCTAGCTGAGCTCCTGAACTGTAATGATACACGAAGAGAGTGTTCGATTCATTACAGGGACGATCAAGCAGGCTAAGTTATTCAATGGTGGTATCTAGCTCCTTTTGTTTTTTTTGTGTTCAACTTTTACGATTTTTTATTATTTGTTAATGTAATATTTCTAGAATTAATTTGTTTATTCTGATTCTGCTTTATTTTATAATTGTAAGTCTACGGTGAAAAATGTTGAAGTCAACAGAATATAATTTAAAGATAAATGTATTCGATAAAACCTTGCACATAACAAAAGCAAGGTACAAATAATTTGCAACTACACAAAAAAAAAAATATATAATGTAAAAAAAAAATGTGTTAATTTCACTAAAATTTTGTTGTGCACGCGAAAACATTGATTGACACAACAGAGCAGATAAGTAAAGGGTCATTCAATAAGAGTAATTGAATTAATGAACTTAAACTTAAAATGTAAATCAAATTTTATTTGACATAAAACGGATATTTTTATATAAAATAATTATATTTGTTATTTTAAAGATAATGTCGTTCAAATGTCCCCCACGGCGTTGTTTAATCTGAGGTCTAATTTTCATTAATTCTTTCATTAGATGAGCAAAGTAGGGGAAAAAATTTACTACCCTGGCAACACTAACGAAATTTCCATTTTGTTTCTTCGACAATCTGACAGATAGAAAAATAATTCAACTTTTAAGTAATGCATTTGTTATAAACACATTCATTTATAAATTAGAGATGAAATGTGATTGCATCCTGTTTCATTAAGATCCTAACAGTATTTCTTAACTTTAAAAGGACAACACGGCATAGTTGAATTCAAATCAGGAGTTGTGTACTAAGCGACGTCTACAAAGAAACTAGTGGGTCAAAACGTAAACCTATTCATTTATGAGTAGTTGAGTCGCATTCGTTTGATGTGCGTATGCGGTTTCTGGACTATGGGCTTCTTAATTATATGATTACATCTATATTGTAATAATGACAAAAGAAGGTATTTTTACGATTTACTTTCACTATTAAGCCATTCTAAATATAATAAACTTTTTCTGTTCTAAGCGTCGTTACAATGTTGCATCAGTGAACCCTTTTTCTTTTTAAACACTAGGGATGTTACCCAGAAAAATCGAATGTTGATAATTTTGTTAAATTATGTACTAATCTTAATTTGTTCCTTAAATTTACGACAGAATATAATAATAGAACAGGGATTCGATTTATGATTTCTCAAATAAAATTACAGTACCTATAAGTACTTTTTCATATTAACTGAATTCAAATCACATATATTATGTTTGAAATCCGAATCAATTCATTCACTTTACAACAGAGATGAAAAACGTTTAAGATAAGATTATAAAGAAGTCTAGGCATCTACAGAGCTTATGACCTTTTACTTTTACTTTGCAAAAGTCAACAGATGGAAGAGTTGAGGAAATGTGGATATTCAAAAATGGACAGAATGGTGAATGTTACACAGTGTGTAAAGTGGCTACTAAAACCAGCATAAGCAGGTCATAAGCCTTGCCTAGACTTCCATATTCTCTTTAAAAAATGTTTTTCGTCTCCGTTGAAATACATTTGAATATGAATAGTAAATATTTCATTAGTTGTTGTTCATGAAAAAAAGGAGTTAATGTCTTTTTTTTGTAAATAATTGTCTTAAACACACTATAATGTGCTTGTTTTTGCGTTTTCATATCAATTTTCGGAAACAGAGTTTAACGTTTGCACGAAAAAACTGATCGATTCGAAAAATCGATTTGATCGGTACATGATCAGTGATCAGTAATTTCCCGTCACTAGTGACATAAGTTTAGCAGCTGCCATTTTAATCAAGCTTTATTTTAAGGACTTTTATAGCGTCGCTTCTGTACTGACACCGAACTTAAATTTTCCGATTAACAAAGCGACCGATGTCATGGTTTTGTCCTTTTCCCACCCAAATGTTGCATTTTTTTGAATGCAAAAAGATGGATAATATTCATTGAAGTCGTTTTATGATCCTTACAAATTTTAAGATTTTTTTTATTTGAGTCGTTTTTGTTCTAAAAGTGCGATATGTACTGAGCATGTATGATTATATGTATGATTTAAGAGCTTGGCAACACAGATCATTTGTTCTTCCAGAATCCAGGACAAATTAAAGTAGGGAGAATGATAGGTCTGATGAACAGCCCACTGAAATAAGTGGATCTTTTTCATTCTGGGATTACCAGTTTTAGACTCTTCCTCTCCAATTATGTATCATATTACATGAGTGACTTATTGGTATTTGTTTTGTTTTATTTTTATTTGCCCTTATAATCCATTGTTCACTTTTTTAAATACGTTTAATAATCTAATCAACCCTTTTAATACCCTGTAATGGCTCTAATTTTCTTGCCTTCTCTTTCACAGTAGTAGCCGCTCAATTGTAGAATAATCTACCCACTAATGTTAGAGACGCCCCTTCTTTATTTACATTTAAGTCAAGATTGAAATGTCACTATCTAAATATTTAAATTGTTCCTTTATCCTACTTTTTTCCTACCCATCCCCTCTTCTCTCTTCAAAGCATAGTGTTAATTTTTTTAAATATATTTTTATTTTGTTAATCTTTGTCTTTTAATTTTTGTATAAAATTGTAAGATTCAATATGTCCATGTATTTATAATTTTCTCAAACTGAACGGGTAGGTAGGAAAAAATTGCCCAAGGCAATATGCCCGCCCTTATATGTATATGTATTGTATGTGTATATAAAGTGTCAAATAAATAAATAATTATATAATTATTTATGTACATTACAGTTAGCAGTACTGTTGTATTGTACATTTGAATAAATTAATGTATTTTAAATTGCTCCTTACACATCACGCTTAATCTTTGTTTTGATACTGTTTTCCATAAAAAATGAGATTTTTTGGCTGTCTTGAGCAAAGGGGTAGATATTATTGACAAGGGGTGTAGGAAGGCAGTTTGCGGGGGGCGAAAATAGCAAGAAGGGGGTGAGATCCATTTCAAAGGCATTAACAATACTGGAAACTTGCCTTCCCGTAGTTAGATCGATCTGATACATTTTATTGAGAACATTCACCCTTAGTTCCACTCCGATAGAATGAGACCACAAAAAGCCTTCTTTTGTAAGTTTTACTACCCCTTTAACTGATGTGTGTAACAATATAATTTAAGGAGTGTTGTGTTAACGGTGTCGAAAGTATTATACTTAATGGCAAAAGGCTATATTTATCCCGCTGTATATTATTAGAAATCAAACATTGATTTGAGTCTACTGAACACTTTATTTTATTTTTACAAATATAAACGTATAAAAATAAAAACTTCGTGCCAATTGTTTAATTCACAATTGATATTTTTTCGACAACAATTATCTAAATTTACAAAACTATAAAGCTTCATTAATTATCTCACAATACATACTTGTATGTCAATAAATACTTACTTTGTTACATTTTCCCCGAATTTCAAATATAAATACCTAAATTCCCCATTACCTATTAAACACTTAGCCTCACCCTTAACCATCGGTTTTTCCCTCAATTATGATTAATGAACATTAGATTATTTTTATTTTCTACTTAAGTACCTTGAATTATATAACTATATAAGGACATACAATCCATATAATCTTCACATTCGTTTGAAAATGCCCTAATAAGGCGAAACAATTGTCACGAAGTTTTTATTTTTATATGTTTATATTTGTAAAAATAAAATAAAGTGTTCAGTAGACTCAAATCAGTGTTTGATTTCTAATTATAAGTTTAAATGTGGAGTTCTACAAAATAAACACCAAATCCATCAATAAGTTAAGATATTTATTAATATATATATATTTGCCCAATGGGCATTTATAAGGACATATTTATACATAGAAAATTATTATAAAGGACACAATGGTATACATTAGACTTGCTGGGAGTGCAAGCGGGAAATAGGTGTTTGTAATTAAATATGATACAAGGATCGTTTGAAAGAATACAACTTATTATCAAAGAAATAAAGACTGTTTTGTTTGTTGGCAGACCTAAGAATTCTGGGCATAGGGAAATGAAAACCATAGTAAGTTCTATGGTTATCGTTATGAAAGAGTTAGTTTTGTCTTAAGTTTCTAGTTGGGATATTTAATTTTATTGAATTTAGTAGTTCAGGCGCATAGTGAGTCAAAAATTTTAAATAGGACTAGAAAATTGGATTTATTTCGACGGTCTTTAAGAGAATATATATTTAAGCTAGTTTTTAACTCATTATACGTATATTGGCCTTTGGATAAGCCCAACCTCCAGCCTATCTTTCTTAAAAACCGATGTTGAACCGATTCAATATTTTGGATGTGAACATCATAATATGGAGACAAAATAACAGAGAAATACTCAAGGTGCGAGAGAA
Source organism: Micrasema longulum (assembly GCF_059751315.1). Taxonomy (NCBI): domain Eukaryota; kingdom Metazoa; phylum Arthropoda; class Insecta; order Trichoptera; family Brachycentridae; genus Micrasema; species Micrasema longulum. The sequence goes on along the minus strand of NW_028277658.1, from coordinate 403,178 downwards.
CTAGGGAACAGAAGACAGTTTTAAAGGTTTTGATGTTTTTTAAGTCAGTTGTGCTTCTGTTAATAAATCCAAAGAGTTTTAAGGATTTATTGATAACATGTTCAATGTAAATTGTAAAAGAAAGTTTAGTGTCAAGTATAATACCTAAATCTCGTATAGTAGACACAGATGAAAATATATGATCGTTCACTTAGTAGTCGTATATTATTGGATTTTCCAGACGAAAAAATCTCATAACCTTGCACTTACTTAAGTTGAGATGTAAATTATTGGATGAGCACCAGGTGCTAAAAGATTGTAAATCAGATTGTTATAGTAAACAATTGGAAAAGCTGTCAATCTGTTGGAGAATCCTTTTGACGTCAGCAAACAGCCAAGTTGATGAAGTAAGAAACATTTTTTTTAATTTTTTTTTTTAATGGTCAAGGAGTACTTCTGAAGATATGTAAATGCTGTTTGAGACGGAATTATTTACCGTTATAAACTGATTCCTTTCATTGAGATATGATATGATTCATTTTTTGACTATCTCAATCTGATCTTAATCCATAATCATCATTTTGCCCCGTAAATAATGGTGCATAGGGTACTGCATTGGTACACTAATCGCAGCGTATCTTAATCATATCTGTTACGTGGAAGCACGATGATTAGTCTTAGGCTTCGGGTGCATATCAACCGTGTCAGGAATCGAACTAGAGACCTGTTATATATAAATAACAGAGGCGATATGGTATAAATATATATATATGTATATCTATAGAGTTGCAGCTCGTGTTTATTAAAAATGATACACGATGAAGATATTTACATCTATGGACAACAATGACAGCACCGAATTCCAGGCAGCCCACAACAACAAACCCAGCACGCCACCAACCGCTACAAAACGGAAATTAACAAAGTCAGATTTTCTCCGATCAGTGCTGGTACTGGACGTCTAGCACAACATTGTAACTGATACTCGTAATTTTTTTGTTAATTCAACTTTTTTTTACGGCAGCTGGTAAATTCATTCAATACTAATAAAATAAATAAAGCAACTTTGTGTTTTATGAATAATTTTTTTTCCACCGACCGGTTTCAAAGCTGAACAAGCTTCTTTCAGAAGGTTTACTTAACTAATGAATTATTTTGTTTTTTTATTTTATCAGTAGACTGCCAATAAAAAAAATCGATCAAATGTTTTTTTCTTGAAAGGATGGTATTGTGAGAAGGATACGTTTCAAAGAAGACAGGAGTGGACTAAAATAAATATTGTTCACTTAGTTATTAGTTATTTTTTTCATATTATGAATCGCTTTTTTAATTTCTAAGATTTCTAAGTTGTCTGATTTTAATATTTTATTTCCAACATAAAGAACTTTTAATCTAGTGTCTTTATTGAAATTATGATTATTCTTCATTAGATGGTTTGCGAATTCCAAAAAATCACTATTATTTGGGCACTTTAAGTAATCTTTCACTCTAATATTAAAGTTTCCTTCAGTTTTTCCATTCAGATTGAATCGCAATCATTACAATTTTATTGATATGGGCCAGATTTATTATATTTATGGACTTTGTCTTTGCGATTTTTTAACAATTTTTCTGTATTATAAGTTGTGCAAAATGTAAGTTTGATGTTTGATGGTTTAAGAAACACCCTTAAAAGAAAAAAAGACTCAAAAGAAAATTAAGACTTGATTTATCTGCTCCACGTGGAGTTTTTAGAAAACGTGGATAAAATAAAGTAGAAAAGAATTAATTTCTTACGTAAACCTTACGAAAGTAGCTTGTTTAGCTTTGAAACCGGTCGGCAAAACAAGTTTAAAAAATTATGATCGTTGTTGCAAAATTACAAAGTTGTTTTATATTTTTTTTCATAAAATAAACTATATTTCCTTATTAATTATTTTACAAGTTATGTTAGATTAGCAATTTTACTTTGTGTATTATATTTATGTATCGAGTCTTTTTTTAAATATTTTTTTTTTCCAAAAACGGGAAAAGCTCTGATGTATGAAGCCTATGTAAAAACAAAAATATACTATATGCAACAACTGTGGGAAACAGTATATCAAAATGACATTAACAGACTTCAAAGACTTCAAAGACAACAAAAAAAATTACTCAAGTAAGTATATAACCTTCCCTATCTAACAGCACCTAGAGAATTTTTCAAACAAATTTAGCTATTAAATGAACTAAAAACGAATATATTTGTAAATAAATTCAATATTAATTTTAAAAAAAAATTTTGAACAAGTGTAAAAACTGCATTAATTTTTAATAAAAATGAATGTATTATTATTTTCTGTTTTTTTTTATAGTATATTCTAGGTTTTTTTTTCTCATGTACTTGTATGTTTAAAATTATATAAACTCTAATAAATAAACAACTATAACAGTGTAAGTCACTTTCCAAGCGCAAAAGAGTTAGTCTCTTATTTTGGAGAAATACAGTTATAACATTTACTAGATGTATAAAAGTAGATTTGTATAGAATAAAAAAGAACATGTACCATTTATGAAATTCATTATAAAAAAAAATATGTTACTGAACTCTTTCAACTAGAATCATTAAAACTTATCCATAAATTATCCACTAATATAATTGTAGATAAAGAACCAAAACTAGCAAAAAATTGTGGTTAACATGGACATAATACGAGAATATCAGAAATATATCGTACAAAACTTTCTTAAACAAGACAAGGACAGTCGAGACAAAACTAAACAAAAGACTCAGACAAACTTTTTAGAAGATGTAAAAAATATTATATTGAACAACAGAGTATGAATAAAAAATGACAATATTATTTTTGTTAAATGAATGTAATGATCCGTAATGGTGAATAATTTATTTTTTTAATAAAAAAAACATATAAAATAATATGTTAGCACTTTTAAGAGGATGCCTCTAATTAGAACAGTGGGGTAAGAAATCTTTTAATTGTTGACACACACACGTGAAATAATTACACCTGAACAAAAAACCAACGATTGATGAAGCGAGTCATATTCTGCAAGTCACCCGTCTACGTAAAATCATTCAATTTTCCTGCAGTTTATTTAAAAATAATTGTATAATTTTTGTATTTCAAAAAGGTCATTATTTAAAAAAACTGATTTAAGAAAAAAATGTTAATCTCATTTCATTTTTACTACAATTAAGAATTTATACAAATTGTCAGTGATATTTTACATGGGTGATAAATTTAATAAATGTTTAAGCTGTATTTCCACTATTTGTACTAACCGATCACCGGTGAAAATAATAAATTTAATTAAAATTAAACTAAAAACAATTTTTTGTTATTATGATACGAGTATTAAAACTATGTTAAAATATGATTCACCAATTTTATTTTCAATTTTGGGCCACGTCTCAAAATAACCCCAAAACTTTGTTCAAAGAAACAACTGCCATTAAAACATTACGTTAATCTTAATACAACCTTAAATATGCTGATATTATCTTTTCACATTTAACAAAGTAAAACATTTAATAATTCTACAACTCCTACGTGCTGCGGTGTTTAGAATATTTCGTTAACAACTTGGAAATTTCCACCCCTAAGTTATTAAGAAATTCTTTCTAAAGTAGCTCTAAGATAATTCATATGTAAGGCTGAATAAGGATGACTTAAGGATTAAGATTTAATGTATGAAAAGCGTTCAATATGAAGTATTTTGTATGCTGCATCCATAAATTATAAAAAAATAATAATGTCTATTTAATGCATTAGATTTAAAATTATTAATTTCTTGTTCAAAAGTGTTTTGTTTTTGATCAGAAAATATATTTTATATTTCATATTGATTTTAAATCTTCTCAAGCTTCCTTATCGAGGTACAATTTATTAATGAATAAAATCATCTAAAATAACATTGGGATTAAAACTGTCAGTAGGGTTGCAGTAAGTCACATCTTGCTCGAGGGTGTGATTTTATAAAATGCTGCTAACGCCCAGTTGCATTCCACCGGCAACACTACTGGCTAGTCCAACTCGTCAGCGTCCACATCGCGAACCCTAGGCAATGGGACCACCCTCATAATGATCACAGTAGATAACGAGAGGATTAAAGATTGAGAATTGCATTACAAAACAACCAAGCTTGAGAAAAATCACATTTTATTTTTTGTGTTCTCACCGGGAATCGAACCCGGAACCTTCCGCGCGCGAGTCAAGCGTCTTGACCACTACACCACGGAAGCCGCCTAAGCACTGCTCTGGATAGGGGAGCTTTCTCCTTAGTGATCGTCAACGTCAGAGGGACCCGGCATGACAAGTGAAGAAGAAAAAGATTATTAGGTCGTATGTCAAAAATATTATATTAAATAATTCATTTTAAATGAATAAATTAAATCACTTTGTTTTATAAACCACGTTGTTTTTTACGATCACAACCGACTAGTTTCGGCAACTCACGTTGCCCTCATCAGGGTTATATAATAACTAAATATACATACGCAAAAAAAATAGTGAACAGTGGGTGTCGATAATGATAGAGGATGGGGTAATTGTGTTTACGGTAGGGTAAAGGTAGGTGAGGGAGTAATTGTGTTTAAGGTAGGGTTAGAATTCACAGAGAAAATAATAAAATTAAGGCTTTGACTTAACGATGCTTAGTCACTATTGACTAACAGATCATCGTATTTTTTTCATAGCGATAGTTGGAAGACCAAGCTTCTTTCAACCCCGATAAAATATATTATGTTAAAGCTCTGAGCAACTCGAACGACTTCATAATATGTGCATAAGGTATATTTTTGGTCTCAGAAAATATGACCGTTTTGACTATCGTAGGTAACTGAAATTGCTCAAAATAAGACAGCGGAGACTCCTTCTCACTTGTGTTATGAACTTTATTGTTTAAACTTAACAAATAAGAAATCAAACACTGATTCTTCGTCTTCTGAACACTTTATTTTATTTTTACAAAAATAAAAAAAATAAAATCGTTACAATTGTTTCGCCTTGTTAGGGCATTTTCAAACGAATTTGACAATACCTTAACAAGGTTAAAGAATAGTCACGAAATTTTTGTTTTTGTATTTGTAAAAATAAAATAAAGTCAACAATGGGTGAGTATGTCCAAATGCTTGCAGACTGGCTGGATTTCCTTCCTAGGGAGTTATTCATATTTGAATCCATTTCAACAGAGAGGAAAAATATTTTTGAGAAGAAAATATGGAAGTCTAGGCATTTACAGGGCATATGATCTGTCATTGGCTGGTTAAAGTGGCCACTTTACACACCGTGGAACATTCTCTTTTTCTTCCATCTGTTGACATCCAGCCAGTCTGCAAGCATTTGGACATACTCAAAACATTGTCCAATAATTTTTTCTTATTTTTATTTTGGATGCCTTACCAAATTTGATTGAATTACTGTTATTTCTATTTTTTATAAATCTTACGCTTCATTTTTATTAAATTGAACATGTTTAACTTGAATTGTAAAAATGATACTTTTATTTTATCGGTTGGTGAAAAAAAAATTGCCATTTGGCAATAAACCCGCCAATGTACAATTAACATTTTGTACAAAAAGTCAAATAAATAAAAAAAATAAAGAAAAAAAGTATCATTTCATCCTGAATTTTTTTGTTTATCAACAGACACTTATATTAATAAACGACGCAGTTAATCAATTAGCCAAATATTTTTTCCCTAATACCACGAAAACGAAACCGCGAGCTTAAAAAGCTAGTATTTTATAATTTCATGGTCACAAGACAGTTTTATTAAGATTGAAACGTATTTCAAGAAAGAACGAGATCATCTTTAAATCGGGAAATCAACGTTCAGAGAGAGGAAAATGAAATTAAAGAATGGATATTCAAACATAGGCAGAATGGTGAAAGTTACACAGTGCGTAAAGTGGTCACTGAAATCGGTCAATGACAGGTCAACAGTCCAGTAAAATTCTAGATTTCTGTATTCTTTTCGCTCAAATATTGTTTATTTTGGTTTTTCTATTTAGTTTATCAATTTAGTTCTTCCACTTGGTTTTTCGTATTTTTTATTTTCTCTCGATATATTCTTGCCTCTATTGTATACACCATGATCGGTCTGACACACATTTTGTTTTTCCGAATTATGTTTCCAATAATCACGTGTTCATTGTACTATACAACATTTCTGAGGCACCCAGATTTTTACTAACTGAGATGGATATGTTTTCATCATCACCATGGCTGCATCATCTGCATGCCATGTGATGTTAATGACCTTATCTCCCTTAGTAGATTCATTTATTTTTATTTATTTATTTAACTTTTTGTACATAATGTTATTTGTACATTGGCGGGCTTATTGCCAAATGGCAATTTCTTCCAACCAACCAATAAAATAAAAGTTTTATTTTTATAATTCAAGTTACAGAACATATTCAATAGAAAAAAAAAAAGATTAAAAAGTGAAAAATATATAAGAATAGAAATAAACGTATTTGTTTATAAATTACCTTAAATCAAAACTATTACTCAATGGGAAAAAGGAAAAAAGCGGAAAGAGGAATAGGAAAGAGGATAGATTCACTCCTTTTTTTTATTTTCAAAGGCATTTTTTAAATATATTTATTCCTGTTTGTGTAAGAAAAGGTTTTTGGCATATATATTATTGCACTTATTTGTTTATAAATTTGTATAAACCACTTAATTTTTTTAATTACACTTCGACCGGTTTCGAGGTTACTACCTCATCGTCAGGAATTTAACTAACTTATAATTACACGCGTTGCTATTTATATAATAAAATATTGTTTGAAAGAGACAGAAAATTGAAAGAAAGAGAGAGAAAGAATATAGTGTATAGTGTAGAAAGATTATAGTGTAGAAAAATTATAATGTATATTATAAGTGTAATTATAAGTTAGTTAAATTCCTGACGATGAGGTAGTAACCTCGAAACCGGTCGAAGTGTAATTAAAAAAAATTAAGTGGTTTATACAAATTTATAAACAAATAAGGGTAAAAAATGTTTTTGATAACAATAATATATATACATATTATTGTGCTATATTTAGTTATAAAGGTGCTAAACTTGCTTTGTTTCTTTGTTGTTCTCAATATATGTTATTTTTTAAATGTTAATATTATTTATGTCCCAAATTGAGTTGTAGTAACTCCTAGGAATGTAATTCTACGTATTGTACGTGTAAAATACTTTGTGTGATATGATAATTTAAAATAAAAATTTAATTAAAAAATGTTTATTGCTGTTTTATACACAATCAATTTATTTCAAATTGATTGCCGTCAATGATCGACGAATCGTTTCTGGAACAAGTAAATATACAAAAAGATAAATATTTGTAAGATGTTTGATATTGAGACTGTTAAATCAAACGCACCGAAAAGAAGTCAAGTAGAAGTAATAGAATGAAAAGGACGTAGACATCTTCACGATCCTTCAAAGGACGAAGGGTTGTTTTAAAGAGGAACTTTTATCCTGAAAAGGGGGTGAAAGGATAGCCCTAAGGCTAGGACGGGAAGTCTTATTGCTTTTTCTTCAGGTGAAAATAAATTATTGTTTCCCCATCCCACATTTAATTATTTTGTTTGATAGAAGTTCTCAATTAATTTCTCCACCCAAAACCTTCTAGAACCAACCACTCTATTAGTTGATCAATATTTTTTTAATTTACAAAAAATAATCAAAACAAAAGAAAATTTATTGACTTTGTCATGACCTTTATTTTTTGATTAAATACCGGTATTTCAAAACAAAAAATGGACCAATTAATAATTTAACGTTGTTACGCAGAAAGCGACCAGCCATAAAAAAAGTGAAAGTGAATAAATAGCACTTTTGTGGAAAGAGTCAATATTCAAATTTACACAACAGTCGAAATGTTTTTTACTTTAGCAAATAATAAATAATCAATGATATTTTGAGTTTGTCTAAATTTTTGTAGACAAGAACTGAATTCAACTTCCTGGGGAGCTGTTTATATTATTGTATTACAACAGAGATGTAGAACATTTAAGAGAAGGTAATATAGAAGTCTAGGCATCTATAGGGCTTATGACCTGTCAATGGCTGGTTTGAGTGGCCACTTTACACACTGTCTAACATTCACCATTCTGCTTATATTTGAACATCTATATTCCTTCAATTTTTTCATCTGTTTATGTTTGTGAAGTTAAAGAGCTGAAACCTTTATTTATGCGGGTAAGATTCATCTAATTGAATTATTTCACCTACATACTAGACAACGCCTGGAAATGTTATTTTTGCAATTTCTTTACTTCTTCATGGACCGGTGGATTTATCAACAATATTTTGAGTTTGTCCAAATTTTGCTGGATTCAACTCCCTGGGGAGCTGTTTAATTAAACATATTACAACAGAGATATATATTACCTTTTCTAAAATGTTCTTCATCTCTGTTGTAATATGTTAATATAAACAGCTCCCTAGGGAGCTTCTTATCTACAGTCCTACAGTCTACCAGAATTTGTCTGCAAAATTTGGACAGACTCGAAATATTGTTAAAAAAATATTTTTTACTGCTTTCTACGTTCTAAAACGGGGAAACTTTTCCAGGTTAGGCAAATAAGATGACGCACCAGCAAAAACAAATAATATATGTATACTTTTTCTACTCACTTAACCCATTGTATAAATAAGTCAATGTAAATTGCTGTTATGAATATGTATATGAGAATATCTCCCGAAGAATGTCTCGAGAAAATGAAATGCGTAAATTGCAAAGCGTGGCTCACAAGACCTTTTACCTAAACCTTTTCTTAGAAGATCTGAGTGAAACTTATTTCTGAAAGCTTATTATCCTTCTTCTCAGTTGAGATCGATTAATTTGGTATCAGCTAAAAGCTAACTCCTGAGATTTTGAGTTTCAGCTGTTCTTCCCTCTCCTTGGTGGTCTTCCGGGCAGACGGCAAACAGCTGGGATTTCGTGGGCAATGGTATAGGGGATTTTTGAGCTGACCATTAACACTTTGTATCCCGGAGCCGTGTATACGTTTTTATGTTTTTATATTTATGTTTTTTAACATGTTGGACCCTGACATAAAGACGTCTGTCAGTTACAATGTTTATAAGAGGAAGGTGAGCAAGTGGATTAGGGGTAGACCTTTTTATATCCTGTAATTATTTTCATGACTAAAAATTGTGTTGCTTTTAATTGAAAAAAATCTCTTATTGTTTTTATGTATATTTCATTTTTACTGTTTATGTTTATTCATTTACATATGTTTTTTTTTTTCTTTTTAAAACTAGTATTTTAACCGTATCTTATTTTAAAAAAAAATTATAAATGGTATATTCTGTAATTTATTTTTGTTCTTCAATTTTTATTATTATCGGTATGTTTTCCAATTTATATTTTTGTTTAATTTCTTAATTACTCATTTTATATATTATAATGTGTATTTGTGGTTCAATTTTTATTATTATCGGTATGTTTTATAATTTATAATAATTGTGTCTCATTTATTTACTATTAATGGCATATTTTCTAATCTATTTTTATGATTCAATTTTTATTATTATTACTTGCATGTTTTCTAATTTAAATTTATATTGATTTTTTATAATGTTATTATTATTCTTTGAATTTATTAAGCATCATTTAATGAAATTAAAAAAAAAAAAAAACTCATGAATAAAATAAGGTCTTTCCTAAACACAGGAATTTCCTAGCTAGTCGGGACCTGAAACAAATAAACTCTGTACATTTTAAAACTGTGAAATACTAAATAAATAAAATAAATAAATAAATACACGTGATTATAAAACCATGCATTGTATCCTGGTCCTATGTTTTCACGTGGTTTGTCTGTCACCAACTGTCTAAAAAAGTGATTTTTTTTACATCTTGTGACTTTTCTTAGTTTTTTTCGCTGCTGGTAAACCACGTGGAAACATGGGACCAAGATACAACGCATTTTTATTATAATTACGTGTTTACACGGTTCCGGGATACAAAGCACAAAAAAATTAGTGAGGCCCTGTAAATGTGCGAACATTGCAATGCGCAATGTGGCTCTCCATAAAGTTGGCAAAACTATCGAACAAAAATGACTTATTTAATTATTTCAAATAAATAAGAGAAGTTTCAATTGATTTAACCAAGTATTTTTATAACTATGAAACTTTTAAGAAACCCTACACAAATCATGATAATTTTCAAAAAATGGGCCGATCACTGAGTAAATTATATGTGTATTTGGCCGGTACTCAAAGTGTAAATGGAATTATTGACGAAAACTCTCCATAATCTATTTACTATGCACTAGGTATCGAAATTCTGTCTTACTTCTTGACTTTGGATTCTGTCTCTTTGGGGTTTCCCTGCGATTGCCTTTAGTACTTTTATCTCTGACGTTCTGAGCAGTTATTTGGTTTTTCTATTAAGTTTGTCTATTAAGTTTTTCTAGTTGGTTTTCCGTATTTTTTTATTTTATCTCTATCTATCCTCACCTCTATTGTATACACCATGATCGGTCTGACACACGTTTTGTTTATCTTCATTGTGTTTCCAATAATCATGTGTTTATTATATTATACGACATTTCTTAGGCATCCAGATGTTTACTAACTGAGATAGATATGTTCTCATCATCACTATGGCAGCATCATCTGCATGGCATGTGATGTTTATGACTTTATCTTTCTTAGTACATTCACTACTTCTTTTATTCTTAAAAGCGTTTTTTTTTTGTACAATATGACATTTCTTAGGCATCAAGATGTTTACTAACCGAAATGAATATGTTCTCATCATCATTATGGCAGCAAATCTGCATGGTATGTGATAATAATGACCTTATCTCCCTTAGTAGATTCACTTTTTTTTAATTCTTAAAAACGTTTTTTTCATACATTTATTCTGATTGTGTAAGAAAAGATTTTTGACGTATATATTGTTGTGCTAAATTTAGTTATAAAGGTGCTAAACTTGTTTTGTTTCTTTGTTGTTCTCAAAATGTGTTAGATTCTAAATGTTAAATAACTCACAAAAAATCATATTAATAGTTTTTTTTAACAATCCGATATTTTAATTTTTTTATTAAAAGTAAAAATAAAATGCCTGATTAAAGGATTATTTTGATAGAATAAATTAAGTAATTTTATTACCTTTATTATATTTTATAGAATTAAACTATTACTTTAAATTTCAAAAATTTAATATTATTTACGTCCTAAATTGAGTTGTTGTTACCCTTGGGAATGTAATTCAACGTATTATACTTGTAAAATACTTTGTGTTTTATGATTTAAAAACAAAAAAAAAAAAAATAACAATTAAATAAATAAAGTAAAATATAAATTATTCGTAATACTTCAAAATTTCAAAGTGAATCTTTTTGAAATGCCACCATATTATTACCTAGTTATTTTGAAATAATGTTGCTCAATGTTGAAATAGATATTTTTTCTTTTTTTTAATTCGGCATGAAAAATAAGTAAAAAAATAAACATAGGCAAAATGGTGAATGTTACACAGCGTGTAAAGTAGTAACTTAAACCAGCCAATGACAGGTCATAAACCCTGTATTCTCCATCCCTGTTGTTATTTGAAAAATAAGTATCTTATTTACTTCTCACCTCTCCGGCTATTTTAAAGTAAAAAAAACTTCAATCGGTCGCTTCGTTGAGACGCGAATGAAACGTGAACAAAGATGTTGGCGTATATAATATTAGTATGGATTATAATATTAGTTAAAATAGTAAATTTAGTACAACAAAGCAATACTTCTTCTCCCAAAGAAAAAAACAAACAACGGACAAAGGCACTATAATTTTATAGCCCCTAAGCCATACAACTTTTTGAGAATGGACAAATCAGAAAGCTGAGGAATTTGTTTCATACATCAGAATATAATTTTAATTTCTTGAAAGTCTTTTCTCATTTTATTTATGTAGGTATGTTTTAGAATCTTTTTTCAAATTGCTTTTGAATTTTTACACAAAAATTGATGTGAAAACATGTACAATTATGAATAAAATAAATAATACACTGACACTCCGAACGTGCCTGTGAGCCAGTGGAGTGACTACATCTATAAATAAAAAGGTAATTATATTGAATGTACTTATTGTGTAAACATTTTCTTATGTAAACTATGTATTTGTACTATAATTTGGATTAAATGAATAAAATAGTTCAATTTGTAATGTCAGTAAAATTAGAAAAAATAGTAACATAAGTTATGTTCAATAATAAATATTAGAAAAATTATTATAAATAAATAAATAAATATATTTTTAAAAAGGTTAAAATCTCTGAAAATAAACACTGATTTTTCCGTTAGAATTTTTTTTGCATCAAAATCACGTTTGCCAAATAATAAATCGTTCGCATCGAATAATCACGTAACTGCAAAATACACGTGGAAAAATACGTGCATATGCAAAGGTAAGAAAATGAAAAAAATGTAAATCTCTTATAGATTCACGTCCCTAATAAATTCCATCGGAAACACTACGCACTGGAAAACAATCATGATTTAAACGGTAGGAAGTTATAACCTATAAATTCCGGAATTTTCTTTGTCTGTTTATCTCGAACCACCTTATGCGTGTACCCTTAGACCCAAGAAACACCCTCTCATCCCATAACATCCATCTCGTAGAGGGTCTACGGCTGAGGGTATTTTTACAAAGTCAAGAAAATAAATATTATGTCAATAAAACGTACTTGCTAACCCTTAACGATTTAAATGATAATTGGGTTTGAATTTTTATTACGTTTTATCAAACAACTTATGGGTTATACTTTTTTTTGCAAAATCTATAAATTTATTCATTTATTCAACGCAGGCTCTGCCGTTGTTCACAATAATGGTACGTATTCAAAATGACTTATTTAGTTTTAGCTTCATTTGTTCGTAGTTATGCAATATTTTGGGTTTGTCGGAATGTTTGCAGACAGACAAACAAACAAACAAACAAACAAACAAACAACCACTACCCCTTAGGTGTAAGCAGAGAGGATAGAACGCCACATCACTCTGTCTTTTCTCTCTACATTCATACATCTTCTCATGCACGCACACAGATTATTCCTACTCTTGACATGTCCATCTTCAAGTATTTGATGGACTTGATCGTGCCATTTCTTTCTCGGTCTTTGTCGTTTTTTGCATCCATAAACATTTACATCGTAGATAATTAAAAAGACATAGTAGCCATTTCTCGATTCCGTCAATAATGCTTGTCTAAGCCTTACATAGTTCACGGGCCTCGACATTTGTGCACGTATCATACATTGTTTTACCATACATTTGTCTGAGAGATCGCACTTTGACAGCATTCAACCTACTTTCATCATTATTTTTCGGATTTCATACTTCGCTCCCATACATTATGGTTGGCACTAGAACTCCATCGCACACTTCTAGTTTTGCCTTCTGCGACAAACATAAATTTGTTTGCCAAAGTATATTTGAACACTGGATTTTACCCTTCACCGGCTTTTTTTTCGGAGTTCAATTTATTATTTGCCTTGCTGCGCACTTGCTATGCACAAGGTTTATATTTCTCAAAATGGATTTTTTCAGCTTTTAAGAAGCTTATATTTTGTTTTTCAGTGTTAGGATCAGGAGAAATATTCCATAGTAGGCCAATCGGAAACTTCTCAGCTCTTGCTTTTGTGAAAAGGAAATCACTTTAAACTCTTCAAAAGAAGCCGGCCTATTGACAGTTCCACTTGAAGTGTGCTCGGAGTTTTGAGTCATACATTGGTTTATTTTACTAATGTCCTGCACTTACTTAATGAAAGATACCACCTCTTGAGTTCTTCATGAAGTATAACCGATTCGATGTCGCATAGATCCTCCCAAACTTCTGCATTGCGTCTCCTGCTGTTATCATCTCTGAAAGCTGAAAATGGGGTAAGGCTCGGTTTTATAACAAGTGAGGGACATCTCGAGGTGTTTCATCATCGCATGGAAAGCTGTCGATCTCGGAGATGTTCAAGATACGCAGGTAACTAATGAACCCACCGTGGCCAATGAGAATTTTGATTAACTCTTAGGGGGTTTGACGTTATGAGGAATGATGCAATAAGGTAATAGACGCAGCAAACTACGGTGACAACTGTCATCAAGAGACTGTTAGCTGAGTTATATACTGCCGTAGCTTTCTGAAAGCTTTAACCACGCTAACCTACTTTACAAGGCATCAGATTCTCTACGTCCTGAACGTCCGTTTCTGGCTGTTCGTCGGCAGTTTATGTCAGATTTATAGAACGCCAACCTGACTTGGGAGGATGCATACGAGATAGCAGCCGTTAGAGATGTATGGTGGCTCTTTGTAGTTATCAGCTCCAATTAGAGAGCGGATGTGGAATGATGTTGATGACTTAAAGTTTTAGCCCTTAATGGGGTTATAAAGACAATAAAATACAACAAAGATGGCAAACAATTGCGAGAAGGAGAAATGGGTGTTTAGTTATTACATGATGTTGTGGCTAAAATACAAATTATGCACGGGAGGTTTCGGGATCAATTCCTGGTAAATACACAAGAATAAATGTGATATTTCTTAAACCTGGGTGTTTTCTGCTGTAACTTACCTCTGTTATTTGGCATCATGGCTTGTTATGGTGCATTTTTTTTTTACAACGCAACAAAAAGCTTTCTTTCAACCCTCATACACACCGTAAAGTGCAAAGGGTACTGTGTTGGTAAAATCGACGCTGCGAATATCGATCAGTTCTGTCAGTGATCAGTTTTGAGCTTAAGGTGGTTATATAATGGGACGAGGCTTCGCGTCATGCATCTTGAATGGAATATAATTGGAGCAGCTATTATGTCAGTGACATGAAAAGGCGAGTATTTTATTATACCTCCAATTTCAACCCCCACATACCTCTTATTTCAGTTCAAAGGGTTTACCGTTAAACTCAGTTTTACTATGACTACAAACAAAGTTCAAGGGCAAACATTACAGGTTACGGGGGTGCATTTGGAAAAAAACATGCTTCTGTTGGCAGTCGCATGAATTAATTCAGTATAACTCGTAGTCGAGTAGCGGTCTTAAACAGGTCTCGGTTTTATAACCATATTTCTATCCTGTTCGGTCAAACAAAAAGGTTCAAGTGACTATCCAGTCTGTGCTTTATTGCTGACAAATACTTCATCATTTATTTATAATATCACGCGATCAAAACCTCGGGTAATAGCTATCAATAGTATTTCAAAACTAAAAAAAATAATATCTTGAGTCATAAAACGAATGCGAAAATGTTTTTGCCTGTTTGTTTGTGTTTGCTTCACGTCGCAACGGAACAACCGATCAGTGTGATTTTTTAGTTATCGATAGCTAGAAAAGAGAGGAGTGTCATAAGGTGCTTTTATTTATTTATTTTACTTTTTGTACATAATGTTATTTGTACATTGGCGGGCTTATTGCCGAATGGAAATTTCTTCCAACCAACTAATAAAATAAAAGTTTTATTTTTATAATTTAAGTTACAGAACATATTCAATTTAAAACAAAGATTAAAAAGCAAAAGATATATAAAAATATAAACAAACGTATTTGTTTATAAACTACCTTAAATCAAAATTATTACTTAATGGGAAAAAGGAAAAAAGAGAAAAGAGGAAAGGAGGAAAAGGGAGATGTTCCTTCAGACGTGATTTAAACAGAGATAATGTAGTAACATCTTCGATGGTGGATGGGAGATAAATAAAGGTTTCAGCTCTTTAACTTCACAAACATCAACAGATGAAAGAATTGAAGGAATATAGATATTCAAATATAGGCAGAATGGTGAATGTTACACAGTGTGTAAAGTGGCCACTTAAACCAGCCATTGACAGGTCATAAGCCCTGTAGATGCCTCGACTTCTATATTACCTTTTCTTAAATGTTCTTCATCTCTGTTTTAATATGTTAATGTATAACCTTTACCATTTCTCTTTTATTTTTGTGCTTATTTTGAAATTTTAACAAAGACGGACAAAACTTATGTTAACACTCAAAAACATTATTTATTTTGCCCAAATGTAATCATCCCCTGTCAATGCGAACATGGTTAAAAGCCAAATATGATGTTTATTTTATTTCTTTTTACTCATTTTATTCGTTCGGTGAACTACCCGCAAAATAAATTCAATAATATTTCATGTCCGCTGACCTTTTCCTGATCTTAAGTAAAAAGGGTCAGACAAAACATTTCATAATTCGCAAATCACCTTATCAATTTTAACAATGACACAGGTGCGTAGATTTTGACGGTCGCTGTTGTAAATATGTATCTTTTTTTTGGGGTGATCTCGTGTAGGCGGGATTCGTTCTAAGATTTCGACTACCTCTGAAGGGGCCATATTCAGGACACACTATGTGTTGTGTTGAAAAAAAATTGTTTATATTCCAGAGATTTGTACCGTGTTGCAGTCGGCAGTATGTAGGTACATTCATTGTCATTTTTGTTGTGTGTAGTGCCAGGAAACATGTCGAGTTTAATTTAAGCTCTTCCAACTATTTTCAGGAGTCGGTAGATTTTAATTGCCTTTTTAATTATTCGCTCTCTGTATTTTCTGGGTTAGTGCAGAATGTTTGGCTCAAAGGCGAAAAGATAATCTGTTTCTATAAAGTATGTCGCGATATCCTCAGTCACCAACGGTTTTCTGATGACATCGTCTTGATAAGTGTTGATGCTGAACGACTTTTTTTCATTTTGGCTTCCTAAAAAGTGGGGCTATGAAAGAATTTGAATGAAACCCAAACCCCAAAAACCCATGGAGGCAGAATTAGAACAATATTTTTTCAATTGTCAAGCGTCGTTGTAAAAGTTTTTACCATAAAATAAATTAATAATTTTATTTAAATGCATATTTTATCAATATTAACACATGTTTTTAATATCGTCGAACTAATGTTTACACAAGTTTCATTTCAACTTTAATCTTTTATATTTTTAAGTTTATTTAAATTCATATTTTTATTTTTATTTTATTGTGACTATTATTACTATAATTAATAATATCCATTAAAAAAAACTTGCTTTTACTACGAGACTTTATTAATATTCTAGTGAAATTCTATTCGATTGTATAAATTGCGTCAATTTTAAAGTTTTTTTTTTTAAATTAGCCTTATATTAATTCTAATAAACTGCTTTTATAACATATAATGAAAACTAAATGTTGGTCTATTGGTGTTTACATATAATTGGTGAAAGATGTAACGTGTTTTAATTTTTTTTTTACAAATTATATTTATACTGTGTTATCTTTTATTTAGGTGCGAAGGTTTTCACGGTCACTGTTATCAATTTGTTTCTCTTTTGGGTGATACCGTGTCTGTTGGATTTGTTCCGACGTTTCGGCTACCATTGCAGGATAAATCGTTTAATAGCACAATTCAAAGTGAACTTATATCATTTAGTACTCAAAATAGAAGAGCATCTTAATCGTTAAAGGTAGGTCCATTTCCTTGCTCCTTTCTTTTACTCAAATATTTATATCAAGATACGCTGCAATTAAAGTACCAATTCAGTGGCTTATGCGTCACTGGGTGTGGATAGGAAAATAATGTTGATGATAAATATGAATATAGAATTAGCATTCATTTAAGGAATATTTTTTTTAAAAATTTATTTATACTTTCACATTGTCTGTATTCTTTTTTAATACAGAATAATGTTCCCTCACTGAGGTGTCCCATGCCGAGGGAAACATTTTACAAAATGTGAAACATGCCTTAAATTAGTGGTTTAACAAAGTTAATAAAATAACAATATTAAAAAACGTAATTCATTTAATCAAACTAATGAGGAACTTCAGCCCTACGGGAAATTGGATACAAAAAATGTTTTTTTGCGCGCGGTAAAAAATATAGCATTAAATTGTACTGTTAAATTTCTTAAAAATATACGAAAAAAAATATATATATATTTTTATAAAAACACACTATGTATTCTGTTTTTATTTCGCATTTTACTGAGTTTTAAAATATTTTTATTTACATATTTATATAAATTTAATGTTTTTTACAATGTTTTCACTACATTTGTTACTTTGTTTTTATTATGTTCTTGCTTCGTTTTTTTACTTCCCTTTTAATTATGTTTTCGCTGCACTTTTGCTATGTTTTTACTCTATTTTTACTTTGTTTTTCACTTTGTCCTCTATCTTTATAACTGTTTTTATAAACTATAACGGGGTAAATAACCCTAGTTAGAAAGTCAAAGCAACTTTGTATAAATTATAATTTGGTGTATGTTATATTATGAAAACAAATAAATAAAGGCATAAAGTGTACACAGTACATAGGTTTTTGCAATATTGATTTTTAAACCCGTGCATGCGGAGTACCTATTTCGGCTATATACAGTGGTCTGAAGACCCCTGACTGATTTATCAATTATAACCGCATCATCGGCGTACTCTAGGTCATAGAGTTTTCGGAAGGAGAAGATGGGTAGTTAAACAGCATGTACGAAATTCATTGACAATTTCTTTGTATATGAGTATAGGACACCAATGCACACATCAAAAAAAATGTTTTCACCAAAGACAATTATTATTTGAATTATGATATTTATAACAAATGTAAAAGATTTTAAAAAAATAGATGCATATTATAAATATCTGCTTTTCTCAATATTTTTATGGCTTGCATATTCTAGGTATTGTAGATTGTTTTAAAAAGTTTTTTGACAGGTTTTCTGCGTAAAACAGAAAAAAACTCTTGGCAGTCGGTCACTTTTCTTAAAATATTTTCAAAAAGCTTAACTTTGAGTTTTAGAGAACGAGTCACATGCGTATACTATTTTCTTTGAATTCCATTTAATAATCACGCAATCATTCATATTTCTTAGATAGGTCAGCAGCTCGGGGTACTCAGTATACTTCAGTCTCAAGGGAAGCGTAAATCTTTTATTAATATTAAAGTCACGTAGAACTCTCATTTTTCATGAACGTTTTTCATCCATTGAAGGATTTTTCTACGAAACTCTACGATTAATCAACGAAACTTTAATTTTACGTTCAACTAGAGTGACACCTGTAACCAAGCGTCAAGAAAATAACTAATATGCATATTTTAATACAACGAAATGTAGAAGCGTTTAACCCTTCCTCCCCGATTATGTGTAGCTAGTACACATTACGTCTAACAACTATATCTTTATTAATATAATAAATATTGAATTTAGATTTTTATTATTCCTCCATTACACATTTACGTATCGACTGAAATAATTTGTTTTTAAATAATAAGTACTTGTTAGGCACAAAAAGTATTTTATCGGAAATCGGGGATAAATTACAAATATCATCAAAAGTATACTCACAGTATACCAATAACACCTGGCGTTACACGTCTACGACATGTCCAGTCACGTAGTCCAGTACTAGCTATTTAGTAGCTCTCGGGAAGTTGGCGCGATACCCAATGGTTTTTTCATGTTTTCAGCAGTAAGATTTTAAATATTATCATGTTTGAATTAAATAATGGTTCATTAAAGCCATTCCCTATAAATATTCTATTTTTCCTTTTTAAATCTCTTATTTTTTTTATGTGTAGTGACTACACAGCACCGTAACGCGCGGGTGTTTTTAGGACAGTAGGGGAAGGTTGATTGCGGAAAGATGGTATCATCAAACACACCATTATCCACCCGTAGTGGTGTATTGGGCATAGTTGGCGGCCTCCGTGGTGTAGTGGTCAAGACGCTTGATTCACGCACGGAAGGTTCCGGGTTCGATTCCCGGTGAGAACACAAAAATTAAAATGTGATTTTTCTCAAGCCTGGGTGCTCTGTGATGTAATTCACCACTGTAATTAGGCCTCCTGGCCTGTTGTGGTGCAAAAAAAAATAAATGTAAATGTAAAATAGTAAAACAGTATAATTTTAATGCGTTTATTTACCTTTTTTACATACCAAAATTTTTATTCATTTTGTAGTATGGCATTTTACACGAAATTATGTATGAATTTGTATAAAACCACATTAACTTTTGAGTTTTATATACTTTGACCGGTATCGAGGTCATTTCCTCATCTTCGGGACTTGAATCTGAAATTTTTTGTTTTTTTAGTTCTAGTTGATAAATATATCTTAATTTTGTTGCAACAGAGAGAGAAAACACCTTTGAGAAGGGAATCTCACCCAGACGTTCATACATATTCTCATGCACGCAGGAAGAAAAAAGAGGGCAACAAAATATAAGTTGACAATATATTCAAGAACACGATCAACATATATAACAATTAAAGAAAATGAAATGCGTAAATTGCAATGCGTGGCTCTCAAGGACTTCTACATCAACTTTTTCTTAGAAGATCTGAGTGAAAATTATTTCTGAAAGTTAAACTTCTTCTTCTTTTTGGTTAAGATCGACAAACTCCTGAGACTTTGAATTTCAGCTGTTCTTCCCTCTCCTTGGTGGTTTTCCGGGCAGACGGCGAACTTTCGTGGGCAATGGTATAGGGGATTTTGGAGCTGTCCATTAATTAAATTATTGACGTAATCTCTCCATAATCTATTTTCTATTCAATGGGTATCGCAAATCCGTCTAACTTCTTGACTCTTGATTCTGCCTCTTTTGGGTTTTCCCTGCGATTGCCTTTAGTATTTTCATCTCTGACTTTCTGAGCAATTATATGGTTTTTCTATTTAGTTTTTTTATTGAGTTTTTCTATTAGGTTTTTCGTATTTTTTATTTTCTCTCTATCTATCCTCGCCTCTGTTGTTTACACCATGATTTGGTCTGACATACGTTTTGTATATCCGAATTATGTTTCCAATAATCACGTGTTTATTATATTATACGACATTTCTTAGGCATCCAGATGTTTACTAACTGAGATAGATATGTTCTTATCATCACTATGGCAGCATCATCTGCATGGCATGTGATGTTTATGACCTTATCTTCCTTAGTACATTCACTACTTATTTTATTCTTAAAAGCGTTTTTTTATCTATATTTATTCTGCTTGTATAAGAAAAGGTTTTAGGCGTTTATATTGTTGTGCTATATTTAGTTATAAAAGTGCTAACCTTGCTTTGTTTCTTTGTTGTTCTCAATTTGCTAAGAAAAATAGCATGGATGATTGTCCTCGAAGGGGGAGACTACACTTACGGAGAAATGGAGTCAATGTTAAAAATCTCAAGTCTACAAAAACGTACAAATAACATTGACTCCATATTAATGTTTAATTTGCTGAATGGCTTTATTGATGTACCATCGTTACTGGAACAGGTGGTATTCAATGTTCCAATTCGTCGAATGTGAAATAATAATGTGCTGTTCCTCGATCAACACAGCACAAACTATGGGTTGCATGCACCAATGTCCCGATTGTGTCGTATTGTAAACTCGAAACAAAATCTCGACTTTTTTGGTGTAAGTCTTCATAGATTTAAAAATTCACCAAGATAGACCGGATCTTGTCTTAAGGTAGTAATTTTTTATTTTATGTCTTAGCTTTGATTTTATTTTATTAGTGCCTGTATTTATTATAAAAAATTGTATTTACCATCGTTAAATGGACAGCATAAGTTCGCCAAATCAATAAATAAATAAATATGTGGTTTTTTCTAAATGTTTATATTATTTTTGTCCCGAATTGAGTTGTTGTAACTTCTGGGAATGTAAACTAACGTATTATACTTGTAAAATACTAAGTGTTACATGATTTATAAATAAAATAAATATATTTATATATATATAAGACAGCAATCTCACCCATTTCAATCAATCTTCGTCCAACATTGTGTTAATGACAAAGAGATTTACGAAAAGCTAGAAGATTTGTCCCAAAGGATTTTTAGTTGTGAGACGAATTGACTAATTTGCACATTCTAGACATTGGGGCTTAAAAATAAAAGTTTTTCTTACTAAATTTGATAAACAGTAGATTTTGACTGCTAGTAACACAGTTGAGAACATAAAAATAAATTTCTTGCAACAGAGATGGGATGCTACACTTACAACGTTTTGTATTTTGAAAATTCAAATAAGGTCCATCTCTCTTCTGCGTTTCTCTAATGAAGAAAAATTAAAAGCTTGCTCCATTTTTTTTAAAAATAAGTTTCATAAAAAGTACTTGTTTAGGTAAAATTCTAAACATATATTTTTTACACATCTAGTAAATGTAATCACTGTAACTCTCCAAAAAAAGAGACTAACTCTTGTGCTTGGAGAGTGACTGACACTGTTTTAGTTGTTTATTTATAAGACTTTATATTATTTTAAATAAGAGTACATGAAAAATAAAAATAAAACCATAGGATATATAAAGAAAAAGCATGAAACAAAATATAAATTAAAATTTAATATTTTTTTTACACGTGTTCAAAAAATTTCTTTAGATTAACTTTACATTTATTTATTGATATATTTTTTTTAAATAGTTTTTAGTTCATTAAGCAAATTATTATAATTTTGTACACTTTAAAGACTTATTAATAAAGAGTTATTTTGACCATGATTAATATGGAATTTAAGAATTTTAATATTATGTTGGTATCTAAGTGACTTATTTATCTCAAATTCTTTTATTTTATCTTCTTTATAAATTTGTATAATAGAATTTATTTTATAAAGATTGTCTACTGTATGAACCTTAAATATTTTATTTGGACTTTTTAAAACAAAAACCCTTGTGCAATCCGATCAACCACGCCACTTTTATTTTCATATAACATTTTTATTACTCATAATACGTTGAAGTATAAGATACTGCGGAATTAATAGTTGATTTGTATATTTAAAAAAATACTCTTTGCCGGATTTATGACACTTGTGTTAATATATGAAAAAATAAAAAAATGTTTTGATTTCACATAAATAATAGCCTCACAGAACACTTTGTAGAGAGTTGTACATGAACCTACTTGGAAGGGAGGGGGGGTGGCAATAATTTACAGTATATTACAATGTACACATATAGGTAGGCTTTCTCTTCATCCCTTTCTCATACACAACAATAATAAATAATCAATACGGGGTAAGAATTATTACAGAGAACGTGTCGCTCGCTTCGCATACATAAATTTAAGCAAATGTTTACCTACCCTTAGAAAACCTACCTTTTCTCGAACTTACCACGCAAACAAATCTTAGAGTTGTTTTGTTTTGTATAAGGTAAGCAAACTTTTCATTATATATCACGTTACTCGAGTTCACAACGTATGTACGGTCGTACGTATTCCAGTGAAACGTAAAACTCTGTTAACGAAATTAATATCGGTATCATACCAAAGGAAGAAATATTTTATTAGCTTCCAAGTAGCCTCAGCGTGTAAAAAAAATATAAAATAAGCACAGAATATTTACTTTATGTTATAAATATTCTTTGGAAATTAGCTACTAGTTCACGTCTTTAGTCATAATAAATTATGAGCAGGTTAAACAAGTTGATAAAATGAAGTATTTGGGTACAACTATTTATAGTAAACAAAACGTTATAGATATTTATTTATTTATTAACTGACATTGTCCATTTACGCAAATTATAAGGTCTTAAAATTACAATAAAAGAATAGTTAAAAAAAATTAAAAAAAGAAAAAAAACATTGACAAACATAAGGGACAGTTAGACAGGATCTGGATTATGTATTTAGTGATTGTTTAAATCGTTGTAAACTTAAACCAAAGAAGTCCAGATCTTGTTTTGAGTTAACAATAAGACGGGTCATTGGAGAATTAAGGCCATAGTTTGTTCTATGCTGATTGATGAACAGTACTCCATTGTTTCTCAACATACGAGTCTCGTGTATACGTGTCTCAGACTCACGGACCAAAGGTCCGTGGTTCGAATCCCACTCAATCCCAACTCGATTCCATTTTCTAATAGTGAGTTATTTACAACTCGTTGAAAATGGCCTTCAAAATGAAATATTTGGGTAAATCATAAGAACGCAAATGTTTATTTTTCCAAAAAAAAATACAAAAAAATTGAATTTTACTTGTCCCAGTAATGATGGAAAATCGATTATACCATTTAGTATGCCGAACATATTATATATGGAAGCAATATCAGTTCTCGTTTTTGTAGAAAAGAAATATTCAACATTTATTTGTTTATTTATTTACATACATCAGTTTATTGTACATTTTTGGAGACTCAAAGTCCTGTGTTGAGATGGTACGAGCAATTATATGACACAGACACATGAGTATATCACCACAAGTATAGAACCAGAAACATTTATTTTTATTTTTTTAAATATATATGTAATATATGGCGCATCAATATGGTAATCGGTAAACTCACACATTGACTCTATATCAACATAAGAATAATTACTTCTCTCAAGTCCAAGCATCCACCCTACTTTTCGAAGCAAGTGATGTTGGACTGATTCAATGTGATTTATGCGATTTATATAGAATGGAGACCAGACCACAGAGGCATATTCTAGAAAAAGGCGAACAGTTGAGCAATTAAGAGTTTTGATTGTACGGACATTAGTAAAATCAGAGGATATCCTGTTAATGAAGCCAAGTTATTTCAGTGATTTATTTCCTTTATTGTCTATATGCTCGTTATATGTCAGTTTATAGTCCAAAAAACTCCCACATCTCTGATAGACATCAATTTTGGAGTTTTCTATAAGGTATCGAAGAAAGTTATAAAATGCCCACCGCAGCACATAGATCAACTGAGATTTTTTTTCCTGCAAACGACAGGAATCGAACTCGCAAAGCCAGTTTCACAATTGACCGTGAAACATGTGCTAATGATCTGGATAAAAAGCCAACTAATTAAGTAAAATAACTTTCGATTCAGTAACGAATTTTGAAATGAAAAAACAAAGGAAACAGTTCAACCGAAATGTATTTTCAAAATCAATAAATAATTATGATCGACACGCTTAACTGATTAATTCCGGGAGCAAACAACTTCAATTATAACATAATTGACTTAAATATAATGAGAAAATTTGATAATCTGAAGTAATTTCATCCGATAAATGTATCGTTTAGAATTTAAAAGCACTTTTTTTTATTTATTTGTATTAAGATATATTTTCCAAAAAAAATAATAACGTATTCCTAACTCTATGAGGCCAAATGCCCTGGGCTGAGTTGGGATACAACAAAATAGAAAGTGAAAGCATTCATATCATTAATGAATACTTCAAATACAAATTATAACAAAATTACAAATTTAATGAACATCTGGACAACACGTTTAAAAGTACTAATAGTATTATATAAATCTATGCAAAGTCTCGCAGCAGTCTCCTGCAATGATTTCTTCCCTTAGACAAAATACAAACTTGTACACTTCTGCTGAAAATGGCTTTAGTTTTGAAGAACTTAATATTGTCATTTAGGACATTGAACATGATTACAAAACTGGGAGGTTTTTTTTTTAATGACATCTTTTATAATTTTACCACCACAATTAACCACAAAAATTTTAATATTTTTTTTGTCGTCTAATTTGTAGTAAAATAACGTAAGAGAATAGATTTTTGACTAATTCATTGTAAAATAATGAAAAAGATTACATTGTTGTCTAACTTGTTGTAAAATGACGAAAGAGAATACATTCTTGACTAATTTATTGTAAAATAATGAAAAAGAATACATTGTCGTCTAACTTGTTGTAAAATGACGAAAGATAATACATTTTGACTAATTTGTTGTAAAATAATGAAGGAGAATACATTGTTGTCTAATTTGTTGTAAAATAATGAAGAAGAATATTTTATTGTCTAATTTGTTATAAAATAATGAAAGAGAATACATTTATGACTAATTTGTTGTAAAATAATGAAAGACAATACATTTATGACTAATTTGTTGTAAAATAATGAAGAAGAATACATAATCGGCTATTTTTTTGTAAAATAATGAAAGAGAATACATTTTTTACTAATGTGTCGTAAAATAATGAAGAAGAATACATTTTCGTCTAATTTGTTGTAAAATAACAAAAAAAAATACATTTTTGACTAATTTGTTCTAAAATAATGAAGAAAAATACATTTTCGTCTAATTTGTGGTAAAATAATGAAAGAAAATACATTTTTGACTAATTTGTTCTAAAATAATGAAGAAAAATACATTTTCGTCTAATTTGTGGTAAAATAATGAAAGAAAATACATTTTTGACTATTTTTTTGTATAATAATGAAAAAGAATACACTGTCGTCTAATTTGTTCAAGAATGACGAAAGAGAATACATCTTTGAGTAATTTGTTGTAATATAATGAAGGAGAAGTTATTATTTACTAATTTGTTGTTTTTTTTTTTCGTTGTGTCTTTCGTTGTGACACAACGAATTTAAACACCTAATACTTACAATATGTTAGTACATTTACAAAAGTACATTTTTTAAACTTTCCAACAATGGCGATTGAACGCATTAAAGTAACTAACTATAATTAATGTTAATTTTTCGTATTTCTTAAATTTTTCCACGTCGGCTCCTAAGTGGGCATGTGAACATCTTCGGACCCCTCGAGGATTCCCTATGATCAGCCAGATGGCCGAAAGATTATCATCGACGGCCTTCTAGGACGGCGAAAGCCTGCAAGTGTAAAGAAGAAGCGAGTTGTGTTTAGGCTCTCATGAGGCATCCGCAGCACGTGTCTAAGCCAGACCACTTTCGAACTCTCAAGATTGAGCATCTATAGATTGAGCATTATAGAAGGCTGCTCTCAAGATTGAGCATTATAGAAGGCTGCTGCGTCCGTTTTTGGATTTCAATGTTAAAAACAAACAAACTACCGTATTGTTAATACTTTTGTTAATGTGCTCTGCAGTTTAAAGATGTCTTATTTTCAAGAGTAAACATAAGGATCTTCCGGAGTATTATAAGTTTTTATTACCTGAATTTCATCAAACCAAGTACAGATAACCAAACTTTATACAATAAAATAAAAACAATGCCATTCAATTTTAAATAAATTGGTTGATGGGAAGGTTTATCAAAGCAAAAATATGGTTAAATATGCCAAAAACCTTCAACTAATTCTGATCGAATTTGGCCGAAATGTGTTTCTTTAAAAAACTGTGATTTATCTTATTTTTCCAATTTCATTCATACTGACGTACCAGCGATAAGATTTATCGTGGTACAAAGTTTCTTTGAATGTCAGACATTAGTCTTTTTGTACGTACAGAACTTAGGCAAAATATAAGACTCACTTATTTTCAAGCGATAAAGGAAATCATTTTTTATTTCTATCGAATTCCAACCGAACAGAGCGCTTTTCACAGATTTTTTAAAATTTTATTTAATATATTAATTTATTTTAAATAACATTTAAAAAAATCTAATATTTGCTCAAATTTGTGTATGGCTAAGATATTTATCATCATTCTTTTTCCGTGAATAATGCTGCAAAGAGCACTGCATTGGTTCACCAACCGCAGCGTATCTTGATATTTTTTGTCACATGAAAGTAAGATGATCTAGCTGAAGCTAGCCCAGAGACTCTGAAATATTATTGTGTAAAAATACCGTTATACAACATTGAAGTCCGAGAACGGACGCAGCAACGAGCGTCTTGTTGATGCGGCGGTAGACCTGGCTTGGTCAATTGCTACGCATGCCTCAGGAGAATCTAACCTCAAGTTAACTCTTTTTTTAACCATTGGGCTCACGGCGTCTTGGAAAGCCATCGGTGACAATCTTACGACTCTATTCGACGGAGCTGGCTGGAGATAGAGTCTTTTGGAGGCAACTGGTGATGTCCACACGCTCCACTTAGGAGCGGATGTGAAAGAGAACAGAAGAAGTAAAACACCATCTTAAAAAAATATTTCATGTCGCAAATTGAACCCGAGACCTTTTGCATGCTAAATAAATGCAGTTATGAGAAATTCATATTTTCAATTACGTTTTGAGTACGTCTCTATGTTTAAAGATAGACTGGATTGTCTAGAAAACTTTGGAGATACTCAAAAAATTGTTGATCAAACTAATTGGTACATGTAGAAGTAAAAAAACACGTTTTTGGGCGTTCCCTAGTAGGTGAAATGGTTCAGCCAAACGAATCTCTCCCACATGATAAAGGTAACGGTTCTTTTACTTACAAAAATCAACAGACGGAAGCCTAAGGAAAATATGGATGTTTAAACATAGGCAAAATAATGGATGCTACACAGTGGGTAATGTTGCCAAATATGTATGTATACTTTTACTACTCAATTAATATATTGTATAAATAATTCAATGTAAATTGCTGTAATAAACATGTAAAAAAAAAAAAAAAAAAAAAATTGACCAATAAATTGCATGTCAAGCCTTGTAAATGCCTCGACTTCCACATTCCCTTTTCAAAAATGTTTTTCCTATCTGTTGCAACAAATATAGATATTTAAATTATTTACACATAATTATTTTTTGTAGGTTTTTATTTGTGTTTTTCTGCGCCACAGCAAGCCAAGTGACTCAATCACAGTGAGTAATCAGTTTTGAGAAAGTTTAGTGTTTTTTCATTTGTAAAAAGCTCAGAGTAATAATGCGTGAACCTATAGAGAAGCCCTATCACTATGTTTCATAGAACGCAGGCGATGTTGGTTTATTGCTTAACAACAAATTGGTGGCCATTTTGTTTTGTTTGACAACATAAACAAAACGGTCTTATCGGATGCTATTGTATCTGTGCTTTATCGGTAGATTCATATAAACCAATGACGTCCTTCAAAGTAGTTCGTTTTTTGTAATTTTTTCGTACATTTTCAAGAAACTTTACTGTACAATTTAAGACTTATTTTTAGCAATATTTTTTGTATCCAATTATCCAAAGGAATGAATTTCTTCATGCAGAATACTTGATTTACAGACTTTAAACTTATTAGAGCTTTTTGTGGTATACACTGTATTGTCCATGCGTAAACGACCTTTAATACCCGATGATACTCGACCCCCCCCAGGAGGCCGGCTTTTCGTGATTATTTTTTTGCAAGTTTATGTTTGCGACCCACTGGTTTAAAAAAATTAACCAAGATGATCGAGAATGCTAGTTTAAGACCAATAATTTTATTTTATTTTTCAACATATACGGCGAATCTGCCTCTTACAAAAATTTATAATATAAACATCTTTAACTATTTAAAGAAAAAACCCAAGATTCATAAAAAAAAATTAAACCTAAAAATTATACAATATATTCAGCAGAAGTTTAACCTAGCCGCACCAAAGGGGGGAATTCAAATCCCCCATAGACCGATTTAATTCGATAACTCAAGTTTTATTAAAGCAATTTGCCATGTATTTTTGTAATCGTAAAATTAATAGAAATAAGCATTTTCCTGTTTTTGTTTTTAAATGTTGATATAGTTGTTTTTTTTTGTTTAATATTAAACAAAAAAGACGTAAACAATACAAGGGTCAATTTCGCTTTAAGTACAAAAGCATTCGGCAAACTAACAAAAATGAATAAAATACACGTATGAGTAAAATATGTGTACGCGAAAACATTAATAAATTATTGCCCGGTCTTAAACACTTCCAGCGTTGACGCCATATACAAGTAGGCTCTGGGGTCGTTTGGTCCCCCCGTTTGGATCATGTGTAATTTTAGGATGCTTTGTGAGGGAAAGGTTTGACAATTTAAAAATAAATGTAAAAATTAAATAAAATAATTAAATATTTGAAAGTAATAAAACAAGAACATAAAGTACTGTTTCATACAGCTGGGCAAAGTGAACAACTAATTGTATACAACATGAAATGTATAAATAAATAAATATAATTACCATTCACCATCTTTGAAAAAGTTCAAAAAGTTTGTTCTAAAGGAACAATATCCTACACTGAATATATCCGATACGTAAGAATAACTATTGCCGAGTTCCTGTAGCTCAATTACAAATAACTATTGACGTGCTAATAAGCGACGTGATAACAATTTCTCACTATGGCTGTTATCGTATTCGCGATCCCAGTGCAACATCCGTGAACACCTAATATAAAATGTCAAAATATTTACGTTTCGCGACGTATAATCCTACTGCGCAATCCAATATTTGAATTTCACCGGTGTAATTATGGAAAATATTCCAAAACTGCCTTTTTTATTTATTTATTGATTATTTAGCATGCTATTCGTTGTATTTAGTCAGCGGTTGGGAAGTCAAATGTCAAGAAAAGCAGTCGCCATAGTATTTGTAATATAATTTTCACTTTTTGTATTAGATACTCCTTACTATTTTGCAAATCTAATATATTGTATTATTTTTAAAAATAAACGCTGATTTTTTGCCATTGAACTGTATTTTTTTACGAGGAAAACATAAAACAAACAAACCGACACAAGCGTTGACTTAAAGATTACACACGCATGACTGCGATAACTAAAGCATGTTTATTATTGTTTATTTTGATCCGTCAAATGCTTAGCATGTTTTTAAGCACGTCGATAGTTATTTGTGATTGAGCTACTGGAGTCTATACGGCATTTCAAGTATACGCTGTCCGTGAATTGTTGCTACATAACAGTGGCACATGTCTAGTCATTCTTCCAGTCACCCTGAAGTTGATGAGAGATATCATTGTTATTACATTTGTTATTTATTTTGTGATTGGTAAAAAGCTGCAAGATACTGTAGCTTATATTTACGATGCCGACGCTTTCTCAGATATTGGCTACCGATTTTCTATCCCATCATGCAAGTTACAAGGACTTTTATTGAAATTCCCCAAACTTCAGTAATCCTATCGAATTCCAACTCAAACATAAAATTGTCTTTGTGGAATTGTACTTACGCGTAAAAGCCTTCGCGCTATTTCCGGTATTTTGGAAAATAAAATACCGATATTGACAGACGTCTCAAAGAGGATGGAGAAATCATTTAGAAATAGTAAACCTTTAATGGTGGTACAAATTGGGCCATGTTATAAGAAAACCATCCAACCAACAAATTGACAAGCTTGGATTGTAGTGAAAAATCGCACACTGCAGAAACCGATAAACAAATGTTAAATGGATTTAGAAAAAACAATCTTATTTTTGAAATAATCGTTTTTAATAAGGCAAGTACGAAGGTCATAAAAATTAAATAAGATGTTGTTTTAAATTAAATATTACAACCAAAATTATCTTTATTTTAAAAAAAACGACTCTATAAAAAAGGTTTTAACTCAAATATAAAAATAAAATAAAATTTAAGGATAACCGAATGCATAACTTAACGTAGAAATAAAGATAAATGTCACAAAAATGTATGTGATTTAATGCTTGTATTTTTTTTTCAAAATCAAAAAATTACAATTTGGCTTCTGCCACTTTCATGTTAAATTTATTATTTTTAAATTATTAAAACAGATTTTAGTTCAATGCTTAGTCTCTATTAAGATTCCAGATACCCGTGTAAATCTGAAATGGCGTTATCTGCCGGTCTAAAAAAAATCATATTTTAGTTACATAAAACGTTTAAGTAATTTTATTAACAGAAATACCTTTAAAAATATTGTTTTTATCTCATTTATGTTTTTTCATTATTGCGCGATTAAATAAAACATTCGTTTTAAAAAGGCAAAATCGTATGATTTCCTAATTTTGCGTTCGTTTTACCAGACTACAGCCTTAAGAGCCTGACTACTATTTAGAAAGCTAGAGTTTACATTTTGCTAAATCTCTCCCTCCAAGCACAGATCCGTAAGATATCTGGATTTTGGGTAGGGGGCGAGCTTTTTAACATTCTCAGGTTTAACCAGTGGTCCCCCGAGGATGAGACTTCTTTTATGACGCAAAGCATCACATTTACATAGAATGTGTATAGGTGTTTTCTCATCAAAGTGTTTGTTAAATCTGCAGTGCCCTGTACTGTTAGGACTCTTTTTTTAGTAAATAATGTTTCAAGTATGGTCAAAGATGGCAAAAAGGACTGGAAGTGCGGTAAGGAGTAGCAGGTGCCACATTCAACAGTATAAAGCCTGCCAGGAGGTCGAATATTTACTTTGTGAAAACCAAATGCCGCCTATATAACGCCTGCATAACACCTATTCTCCTCTACGGATGCGAATCGTACCTTACTAGGGCCCAAAATAGCAAAATACTGAGTTTTGAGAATAGGTGTCTCGGAAGAATCTTGGGTGTGCGGTGGTTTGACTTTGTGCGGAACGAAGTAATAAAAAAACGGACGCAGCAAACTCCGGTGACAACTGTCATTAGACGAAGGCAAAAAAAAAGTCCACCGTTTTAAAAATTTGGATGTTTCGTTTTTTTTTTGAAGAAATATTTGCGTTCTTATGATTTACCCAAATATTTAATATTGAGGGCCATTTTCAACGAGTTGTAAATAACTCACTATTAGAAAATGGAATCAAGTTGGGGTAGAGTGGGAATCGAACCACGGACCATTGAAACGTGAGTCCGAGGCACTAGCCACCAGTTCGAACATAGGCACAATAGTAAATGCGACACAGTGGTAAAATGACCACTTAAACCAGCCAATGACAAGTCGTAAGCCCCGTTAATGCCAGACTTCCATATTTATCGATTCATTTATTTTCAATTTCATATTTTTGCTTTTTCATTTCTAAACTTAAATTGTACTTATTCTTATACTGGCATTCAAACATCCGTTTATATTTTTTGAATTATTTTTCCCGGCCTTTTGATCTTTCATCGAATAATGATGAAAAAAGAAAATTCAAACATGGAACAAAATAACGGAATAGAATGTTCAACAACCCCAATCATTATTTGCAAACAGTTGTAAACATATTTTTCAATACACACATTTCTCGAAATTTTAATATTTCGTTGAATAATAATTATTAACGAGAACTTGAAAAGATTGTAGCAAAAATATCCAATTAGGGTTGGAAAAAAAAGGTAAAACATCTTTTACGTTGTGATTTTTGTAGTAAATCGAAAAAAAAATCTTCAGCACCCCTTTTCCACACCCTGTGATGCATAGGGGACGATATTTGTTAATTTAATTCAGCGTAGTTTAATAACACTCGTTTGCCTGAAAGCCGGCCCTGACATAATTCCTTCTGATTCGTATGTAAAATGATCTCCTGAATCCAAATTTTACCCCCATTTTCCCCCATCACCCACGATTTTTGGTAGATTCCCCCTCTCCACTTATTTAGACCCCCCCC
Organism: Micrasema longulum; assembly: GCF_059751315.1. NCBI lineage: Eukaryota > Metazoa > Arthropoda > Insecta > Trichoptera > Brachycentridae > Micrasema > Micrasema longulum. The sequence continues at coordinate 370,176 of NW_028277658.1, read as the reverse complement.
TACCGAATTCGGCATGCAGCCCAGACCATAAAATAATACATTCACCGATGATGAGAAGTATTTAGCTAATTCAGCTCATCGACAATCGCATCTCTATTATTTTTCGCATGTTAAATAATCCTTTTCACCCCTCCAAAATAGTTAAATCTATGCAAATAAAATTTTAAGACTTTTATAGCAGAAATGTCAATTGAATTACACTTTTAATAGTTACGAAAAGAGACTTCAACGCTCTAACTTAACTTCTAAATGTTAGAAACTCGAATAAAGGTAAATGACTTTTTGTATTTATATAGAGCTGTTAATGGTAAATTGAAAAGTTCAAGCTGTTTGAGTAATAGAAAAAATAGTGTTCCCTATGGTAAAACCTTGAAACCTTAAAATCTTCTGCATAGATTTGTTTAAAAATAATGTTTCCTTCTTCAATCTAATATCAATAATGTACAGATTATACAACAGCATTGAAAACGGAAAAGTCAACATTTTTGACACTGGATTGTTTAGATTTCAAAAGTTACTAGATGCTTTTTTAAATTAATATATTCATTTAAACAATAATTTAATTTTGATGACTTACATTGCTTATTTTATTTTGATGCAAATTTTCCTAGTTAGTATTCTGTTTATTATTTATATTAGTTTTATAATAATGAATAATTTATTTACATTACCTTTATTTCAATCATTCATATTGTTACCTTTATTTAAATTTGTAATTTATTAATGTTTACATGTGCATATAAGATGTATTTTTTATTAATGATTAAACTTTTACAACAACTTAATTTTAATTAAAACATTTAAGTTTGTGAGTGAAAATTCTTTATGGAAGTTCATATTAATTTGTTATATAAATAAAAGACGAGTGATACTTTAATCCACAAATTTGGAATATCCAGTGACCGGTTTCATCGCTTTCGCGACATCAAACCAGTCTCAAAGATGTCACGAAAGCGATGAAACCGGTCACTGGATATTCCAAATTCGTGGATTGAAGTATCACTCGTCTTTTATTTAAATAATAAATTAATTTTATATTTATCATTAATATTGTTTTCAATATTTATTTTATAAGTGTTAACATTGCATTAATGAAAAATAATTTATGTTTTGTTTTATTTAAATATTTCTGTATATAAGATATTATTTTTCATTGCTTGTAAGCTAAGTAAATAAAATCTTATTCATCGATCAAAATTGCTATAAAAAACGGAGGCGCTCCCCCGCGAAATGACAGGTGATGGAGGAAAACGGGGGTAATATTCGGATTCAGGCATTGATTTTTCATAAAAATCAGCAGGAATGGCGTCAGGACTTTTTTTTTGCAGGACAGTGAAATCTTTTACATCAAAGGTAATGTCGCTAGTCTTTAAAGGCCAGTCCAAGAAAAAAATTAATTTTCAGTTCAAAAAACTGCATGTAATAACTTTTCTGTACATGTGATGTCACTGATCTCCTTTTAAACGGCTGAACTGATTAACGAGGAGTTTTCGGTGAAATGTAGATCTTTGTGCTGCGCGTGTGTGATGCTATTAAAATTTCAATGAAAAGATTCATTTGACTGAATTATTTCACATACTGAAAACAATTTTTCAATTTTTAAACTTCTTCTTGGACCAGTTGGTTTTATTACAATTGGAAACAACAAATACGACAATTGGAAAATAGTTTTCAGGCGTTGCCTAGTATGTGAAATAATTCAGTCAAACGGCGGCCTCCTTGGTGTTGTGGTCAAGACGCTTCTTGACTCACAAACGAAAGGTTCCGGGTTCGATTCCCGGTGAGAATACAAAAAAAAAGATTTTTTTCTCAAGCCTGGGTGTTCTGTGATGTAATTCACCACTGTAATTGGGCCCTCCTGGCCTGCTGTAGTGCAGAAATAAATAAATAAAAAGAATAAACTTATCTCTTCACAACAATAAAGGTTTCAGCTCTTTAACTTCACTAAAATCAATAAATGTAAGAATTGAAGAAATATGGATGTTCAAACATAGGCAAAAAGGTGAATGTTATACAGTGCGTAAAGTGGCCACTTAAACCAGCCATTGACAGGTCATAAGCTCTGTAAATGCCTAGACTTTTTTACCTAGACAATTTTCCCTTCTTTAAGGTATTCTCCATCCCTGTTGTAATTTGTTAACTCATTTAACCTCTCCCTGCAGATTCATGCATCTACTTAATTTTCATTCACAATTCATTCCATTCTACAAATTCATTTACCTGTGAGAAAAATTCTGCTTGAAAAATATTTTTAAGGGCGCAATTACGTCACTAAAGGTTACGGCGAAAATTTTTAGTCTGACGTGCATTTGTTTTGAGGTTGTGAATATATAAATCGGGCACGAACACATAGAAAATAAAAACAAAGAAAATACATCCCATATTCGTCACATGTCCCGAGGGATGATAACTGCCGAAGATAAAAGTGACGAACACTTTCTCTCGTCAACGCTTGTTTTCAAAAGCGTATTTTTGTATAAATCTAAATATTTTATCAAGAATATTTTTATAAAATATTCGGATTCAAATTAAACTGAAGGAAAGTCTAGGCATTTACAAGGCCCATTACCTGTCATTGGCTGTTTTTTTTTCTCCATTTCTCTAGTAATTTATTCATATAATAAATTAAAAAATTTTGCAACAGAGAAGGAAAACATTTTTGAGGAGGAACTATGGGAGTCTAGGCATTTACAGGGGTTACGACCTGCCATTGACTGGTTTAAGTGGCCACTTTACACACTGTGTAATATTTTTATAAAAACTTTTATATCCTCCGTCGATGGGAGGAGTGCTCTCCCGAAACTATAGTAGTGTTCTTGTAAAAAGAGTAAAATTGTGTAACACAAATAACAAAGTTTTATTTTCATAAAAAAATATGACTTAAAGATTCATGGTTCTACTTATATTTAAGCGATCACTAAGTAAAAAATTGGGGGCTGGGCCAATACAACGGATTGTTAAAAACGTTTTTTATGCTACTCATAAGTAATAAAAAATATATTTTACTCTGCAGTATTTCACAAACCCCATTCATTTTTAAGTTAAGAAAAATAGCGATATTTCTTCTATCTGATAAAAATTTATTTGGATTATCTAAGAAAATACAGAAAATTTTAATAACGGTAAAAGCAAGACATTCGGCCTGTTCTTTGATTGTGACAGCGTTCGCAAAAGAAAATACAAAAAAGAAAAAAATTGCCAACTGAAAGTGCTTTTTTTACTTCAATATAATAATCGGATAAAGATAAAATGTGTCGTAAATGAAATTGCGTCTTTTGCGTTTAATTTAAAAATATATTTCTGGAAATGTTATTTTATGATTCAAATTTGTGGTAAAGAAAAGTCGAGAAGCTTTCATAAAAAGTGTAATTAAAATCAAAGTAAGAATTACTTTTAATCTAAAAAATTTGGTAATTATAATTAGTGATCTCTTTTGATACCGTTTCGCCCATTGGGTGATTTAATTGAGGAAGAAACTCATTATGTTACAATTAACCAGTCAAAAAATATTTATAAAAAACATTATTTAAGAAAAAACGAAGTCTAGATTTTAAATGTATTTATTTTTAGAACAATATCGAAACATCACATACTACAAATACCGATAAAAATATTAGAAATATTTTCATGCGTAATTTAAAAAATAAAATTGTTTTAAAATATGTATCCTCAAAAACGCGACATGTTTGGCATTGACAATTGTGACGTCAAGTTTCTTGATTACGTTCTATTTCCATCAAATTTAAATTGTCACAAATAAAGTTCAAATATTAATCGTGACGTATTAGGGGCGTGGCCAATGCAATGAACCGTTTTCGCGAGAATTCAAAATTATAATATTATTTATCTTCAAAGCATTATTTTTTTTTCAAAAGTTTTAAGTAATGTTAATAAATATGAGTATATAACCACTTACCGACTTTTTATATCTACCGGTTTCGAGGCGTACCCGTCTCTTCGTCAGGACACTCGCTACACAACGTGTAAATACTAAAATACACTTCAAGACGCTTGACTCAAACACAGAAGGTTCCGGGTTCGATTCCCGGTGAGAACACAAAAATTAAATGTGATTTTTCTCAAGCTTAAGTGTTTGGTGATGTAATTCACCACTGTGATTGGGCCTTTTGGCCTGTTGTGGGGCAAAAATAAAATAAAAGAAATAAATTTATAGTTTTTACGAAAAAATACATAATTACTTGAAGAGTAAAACGGGGTGCAAACACGCCTACGTCCAAACATGCACTTTAATTAGGATAAGAATATTTAAAGATATGTTACAGAATGTGTGCACTTGGTGTAAGGAAGAGGAGGGGCCAAGAGGTTGAACGTTACACGATTGGTTCATTTTTCAAAATGGAAATGTACTCAAGGTAACTGTAAATAATATATTTCCTAAGATGTTGTTAAAGGTGAAAATTTATTTTGGTATTTACATGTTGAGGTAGTGAGTGGCCTGACGAAGATACACGTACGTCTTGAAACCGGTAGACATAAAAAATCGGTAAGTGGTTACATTCTAATATTAACTCACATTTGTAATTATTTTTTATGCTACTGAAAGGTAAAATTTTTATTTTTACTTAACAGTATTTCATACACTTGTCTTAAAACTAAGAAAAAAAGTGACATTTCAGAACAATTTGGCAGAAAAAATTCCCTCCACCTTTGACCAAATGTTGTGTCATAGGGTGGTATACTGAAAATGTCAAATAGGTACGAAGGTTTTCACGGTCACTGTAATCAATGTGTTTTTTTTTTTGAGTGATACCGTGTGTGTTGGATTTTTTCCGACGTTTCGTCTACCATTGCAGGAGCCATCTTCAGGGTAAACAGAGTGTTTTGTAGACAAAAAAAGTCTGTGTTTAAGTACTAGTAATTTGTACCGGGTCGCAGTCGGCAGTAGGCACATTTATATTCATTTTTGTAGTATGTAGTGCTGGGAACCATGCTGAGTTTAATTTCAGCCCGTCGTCTTTGTTTATGTTATTTGGGTGGCTGTGTATTTCAATTGCCTTTTTTATTATTCGTGCACTGTAAATACCGAGCTTTTGCAAAATTTTCGGTTCAAACGCGAAAAAATTACCGGTATCTATAAAGAGTTCCGCTATTGCAGATTTGTCAGGATGCCCAAGTTTACACGCTCTTTTGTGTTTGTCAATCCTTTTTTTTTGAAGATGGCTCCTGCAATGGTAGGTAGTCGAAACGTCAGAACAAATCCAACACACACGGTATCACCCAAAAAAGAAAAAAAATTGATTGAAAATGTTCTTGATTTTTCCATTTTATTTTTTTACCATTGCAAAAGAGACGGAAACATATTTTAGAAGAGATAATAAAAGTTTGTGCATTTGCGGAGCATATGACAAAACACTCGGTTTACCCTGAAGATGGCTCCTGCAATGGTAGACGAAACGTCGAAACAAATCCAACACACACGGTATCACCCAAAAAAGAAAAAAAATTGATTGAAAATGTTTTTGTTTTTTCCATTTTATTTTTTTACCATTGCAAAAGAGACGAAAAACATATTTTAGAAGAGATAATAAAAGTTTGTGCATTTGCGGAGCTTATGACTTGAGTAATGGCCCTTTTATCTGGCTACAGTACACACTGTATAATAGTAATCATTCTGAACGAGATTTTTTTTGTATCAATATGTCGTCTGTCGTACGCAATCTTTTCAGACGCTTAGAGCGTCCTTAAAACGTCAATCTTTAAAACTGACGTTGGTGATGGATGTCGTTATGCGATCCAAAACGTTAGAAAAAAGTTCGAACAACACACGGCGGAATAAAACTTCACTGTGCGTCTGAACAGCCGTGAAAACCCAAGACACTTAATCCAACATTCTGTGTATGTTTGATCACCCACACTTCCTCAACTCTTACATGTGTTGACTCTTGCAAAGTAAAAGAACTAAAAACTTAATTGGTGTGGTTGATATTTAGATTGCTGAATTATTTGATTAATATAGCTACTTGGCAATGCCTTCTTGTTTATCCCTTAAAAGAAATTAATTTTCAACCTTCATACATCTTTTCATACTAGTATTGTTAGTATGTCTAAATCTGGATTTTACTGCTTAAGGAGTTGTAAGGATTGAAATTTAATGCAACTGAGAGGGAAAACATTTTTAAAAAAGAATTATGGAAGTCTGAGTTTATGAAAGAGACAAACCTTTATTGATTAAATCGGCGTTCATTTTATTGATATTTGAATATATTTTTTTGTTTAAAACTATAAAAACAATACCTTGTACCATATAATTTCATTTATTTGTGTGACAAAACTATTGTTTTGGAAGACAATGATTTTGTTACACCTTTCAATGGAAGGAGGTCTTTTGTGATTCTTATTTTTCACATAAATCAACTCTTAACACTGCACTCCAACTTGTGAGGAAATTTATTATGAAATTGATGCACAAAAAATAACAACAAATAAAATATTAAACAGAATTATAATATTTTGTTATTTATGAAATTAAAAAAAAAAAAACAAGATTTAAAATAAATATTGTACAAAACTAAAATCAATGGAAAAGCAAAATGTATTAAGTGACAGGTAGCAACTTTACAAAAGAGGCAAGAGAGAGAAATATATTGCCTGCAGTGTAGAAAATATGTTTTGGATCGCAAATATTTATTTCCTAAAAAAATAAATAGACCTAGTGAAATATTGAATAGTTTACTTAAAAACTGTTTGATGCATTTTATAAGGATAACATGAACTTAGTTATGCAGAAAGCAGCCAGCAATAGAAATGTGAAACTGAGATAATAGCACCTTTATGAAACAAGTAAATAATAAAATCTACACAATAGTTGGAATGCTTTTGACTTTGACAAATTGAAACAATGAATACATTACTGTATATTCAATATGCAAACAATAATCTTAAAATGTAGTTGACCAGTTTTTATAATTTTTAATGTACCGTCAGATTTTTCTTAAGCTGTGGTTGTTTTTATCAAATCGAGAAATACCGTTTTTATGATCGACACTATTTTCAGAAGGTGGTTATAACAGTTTTTTTAATGAAAACGGCCTGTTATTTAAGCAGAACATAGAATTGACCTTACTGTACCCGAGAACACCAATATATTCATAATTTTTTTATACTCGTATTATTATTTATTTTGCAAATTGTGGACTGGCTGCTTTCTGCATAACTACGTTCAAATGATAGATGTTAATTATTTGAGCTAGTTAATAGTAATTTTTTTGTTGAAATGATAATTTAAAAAAAGCAGATTTACCTACAGTTTTTATTTTAATAATATCCATACGCTTTATTCTTATTATTTATTTTTTTTTGTAGAAAAAAGTTGTCTCATTTTTGATTTTATGATATCTATTGTATCTTCCAGTAGCCTTTATTGAAATAAAAAATTAAAATTTTCATCCAGATCATGCTTTTATCGGTTATTTTTGTGTTTTTGCATTAGTGTATTTTGTATTTGTAACTTATTTTAAAATGCAAAGAAAAAATATAGTTAATAAAAAATAAAAAAATTTGGTGTTTAAAAAAATTTGAAATACACCTACTAAATTGGTATGATTTCTACATTATTTCAATAGCTTAATAAGTTGAGACATTATATTTTTTGTTATTAAAAAAACCTTCAATTGGGCGTTCTGTAAAGTTGGCCACATGTCGCTTAGTAAATTTTGCCGTCCCAACGTCGATATGGACTTTTCTTATTTTAAAAACAAAAAAAATAATTTATCTTCACACAAAACTTAGGTAAATACTTGTATTTCCTTTTAAAATCTCGTGTTTATCCCTTAAAAAAATTTATACTTAAGAAAAAGCAGAAAAAATTAACTTGACGTCAAATAAATTTGGTATTCCAATGTCCACATTTTATTGGAAACGCCTACTGCCAATTGTTATGTGATTTGATGTTGTGATCAAATATGTCTGAAATGAAGTACAAAATATTATTCTGATAAGAAAATGTCTATTGAATTTGACTTTGCTTGAAACATTACACATTTTAATTAATTGCCAAGATAGTAAAATTGTATTTTGATCGAAAAACCAAAATCCAATCCGGGAAATTCTAATTATATAGGTAAATATTAGGCAAATAAAAATGTGTGGAGGCGCCGTGTATCATTTTTTAAATAAAACTTACATTTGTTATACACATATTTAAACGTTAAATTTATTTGAAGATTGATGAAGTTAATTGAACATTATTAACAAACATTGTTAACCTGAAAACCAAGGGAAGAATTCAGTTTAGAAAAAAAAAAAAAAACTATTCTTACAGTATTTTTTATTTAAATAACCATAAAGCCATAACTTTTTAAAAAAGCTTTTAGAAAAAAATTTAGGAAACCATTGTAATTTTAATTTTATGCAAGTACGTTATGTAGAATATTAATCAATAACAAAATAAGTTGTTTTTTATCCATGTTAAGTTTATACTAAATGTTTATTTTGATTACCTTTTATCAGTAGATTTTCATCTGAATAACACCAATAATTGATCTCTTGAATATCACATCACATTTTCAATTAAAATAAACTAAAAACAACTTATTTTAAAAGTCAAATATACCTTATATTATTATAACACATAAATGATTTCAAGTCACTTTATGATTACTAAAATAGTTTACGATATTCTCACAAAAAAAATAAAATTGTATCACTTTTCGAATCTATAATATTTTTATGTCACGAAACAGGTTGACATGCAAGATTATACAAACTTGGCCCAAAAAACATTATTTTTTTATCAAAAGCCTCATATTTTATTCGATTAAATATAAATCTAATCACTGAACACTAATTTATGTGCACAGTCCCGAATTTTCACTGAAATTAATGTCACAGTTTTTTTTTATAAAGGGTTTTGAACTACGTGTTGGAAATGTTTTAAAATCGGTAGCAAAACCGACACCGGCGTTCTAAAAAGCGTCAACACACGAAGGAGTTTCCCGGCGTACTGAGTGCCCCTAGCGGCGAAAACCTGAAAACTTCGCCTGCGTATGAAAACTGAACGATGCTTTCGTGTCGGCCGAAAAATTATATTTCAGAATCACATGAAAGCTTTCACTATTTATATTAACATAAGTTGTGTTTGACAAATAATAATATTGCTTGTTAATATTTGTTTTTATAGTCTAACAAGGTAAATACTGAGCTTAAAAAAAAGTATGAACGGAAATATATTGTCGCTAAACCAACTAAAGAACTACCTAAAAATGCTAAATAATTAAGTGTTACTGAAATTTTTTTTAAAAATCATAAAAAATTATACATAAATAAGCCACTGATATCATTGTAGACAAAAAACTTCAATTTGAAAAATTTTGTTATGAACACGGACGCAATATTAGATTTTTAGAACAATAAAAACATTCTTAAACGAGACAAAAATAATCAAAGGTAACATTTATCTTCGAGAGAAATGAAAACATATGAATTTTTATTGGCTTAAAACTTCTTTATGGTTTAAATACAATATTTGTCGATTGATTGATTTGGTGTTTATTTTGTAGAACTACATATTTAAACTTATAATATTAGAAATCAAACACTGATTTTAGTCTACTGAACACTTTATTTTATTTTTACAAATATAAAAACGAAAATTTATCGACAATTGTTTCACCTTGTTAGGGCATTTAACATTCGTTTGAAAATGCCCTAACAAGGCGAAACAATTGTCACGAAATTTTCGTTTTTATATTTGTAAAAATAAAATAATGTGTTCAGTAGACTCAAATCAGTGTTTGATTTCTAATATTATAAGTTTACAATATTTGTCGACTAACATTTCGATACACATGTAATTAAAATATTTTTTAAACATTTTTTTGTTAACGAAAAATAGACCTAAAAAATGAACACCTTATTTTTGACTTTTCTTTATTCCACAAACAAAAAGCCTTCAGAAGGTTGTGATATTCCACACCCTTTGTATAAACAGGCCCTTGGGAAAGTTAAGAAAACTGTTGAAGCTTTTCTGCTTATAAATAATGCATCATTTTAAATGAATAATTTTCCTGTCCTGTTTTGACAAAACAATTTCTGTGGCCCTTTCAAAACAAGATCTGTTGTTTCCTTTCGTAGAAAGATGCGAGAAGTGACAAAGTTTGACAGCGGTCGACATTTAAAAAAATTGTTTGTTCAATTAAAAAAGATTCAACGAAAATTAATTTTCGGGATTGTGTCAGACATCGTCTTGACTCGTGAAAAAGTTTTATAATTGAAATAAATTATTACAGAAATGCATATTTCAACAGAAATAGTAAACCTTTTTTAGAACGTGCAGCATTGTGCTAATTAATGGAATAAGAGTATTTTTTGTCATTTTTTACAAAAAACAACACTCATTTGTCAATTTGAGAGTTGTTTAGCGCCAAAAATTATGACTTGCAGTTCATAAATCCTTTAGAAACTTATGTTGGTGAACTAATTGTTGTTTTTTCTTAACATTTTCTCAATAAAGAACTTATTTAATAAATTGCTTTCATATTAAACCGTATTTTTTAGTTGGTTTAAATCATGGATATCACGCCGAGGAAAAGGGAAAAGATTAAAACATTAGGTGAACAGAAAGAAAAAATCAATGACACAGAAGAATGTTTTGTGAGTCAGGGGGCAGTCAGCAAAATTATTAAGCACAAAAGAGAAACAGGGTCAGTTGAAGCAAAGAGAATTGGGAAAACCGGAAAACTAGCGTCCGAGATGAAATATCTTTTAACAGAAACAGTAATTAAGACCCCAGAAAAATAAGTTACAAACTTCAACGAGATTTGGCAGCTACTAGGGTGATGATACATTGAATCTTGAAGAAAAGCAATTCGACCACAAAAGAAACAACTCATGACGGCACGTATGATGAAGCAAAGGCTCATTTGGAAAAAAAACAAACCAAATGGACTGTAGAAGAAGGCTGAAGTATGGTGCTGTTTTCAGATGAGACCCACATTCTCATGCAGGAATATCGCACAAAATGTGTTAGAAAAAGGGGGGATGAAAAACTTACTGTGGCTCAATTTGACCAAACAAGATTTTTTGGGGCCGCTTTTTGTATTTTGGATCTTATATACTTATAAAACGAATGATGAACAGCCTAAAGGATAAAGTTCTATTAGAGAAGCACTTGATAACAGAACTGAGTAAATGTTGTTCTAATGGTGAGGCTCTAAAGAGAATTTTTGGGCAATTTGGAAATTGAGGATAAAAAAATTTACTGCACCACCAAGATAAAGATGATAGAAGCTGTTATTCAGATATGGTTTCGAGATGAAAATTTACGAAGTTTAATTGATTCCATGCCAAAAAGTTTTCAGGCTGTTATAAAAACAAAAAAAGACACACGAGCCAATTAAATACAAAATATTTTAAGATTGTAATTCAAAAAATAAATAAAAAACGTATATTATGATGACAAGGAATTTTATTCCATTAATTCGCACAATACTGTTGTATCGTCGTCATAATTTTAATAAAACCCAAGTCATTTCTTTCTGTATTTGAGTTTATGATTGAATATTTTTCATCTGACAAAACAGCATCTATCTTTGTCATTTTAATGAAGAAACTTTTTGTTAAAGAGATTCAACACATTTTTCGAATAACACGTATCTCAAATAAGATGTTTTTGTTTAAATGCGGCAAGGATCAGAAGTTACGGTAGTTTATATTTGTTTTAATAAAATATTTTCAATTCCTTCAAAAAATAAAAAAAATAATGTTAAGAAAAAAACCACACTAGTTTCATACAAAATAACTGATTCATGAGACTTATTGTCACCTGTAAAGGTATCATTTACCGCTTTACGTTATTTTCAAAGGCATATGACGATATTAAAGAATATGCCAATTTTATGTCAACTTAATTTTTCAGCATGCGTCGCACTCCGAGCATAAACACAATTTGTACATGATTACAACACAGGTTTTTCCATATTAAAACATGTTTTTTATGTGATTTTTTGAGGAAATAGCATTAATACTTAAAGTATAAATACAAAATTGTGTACATTCGCTAGTTATTCAAATCAAGAAAAAAACAACATTCTTGAGCACGATTCTTTTAAATTACGAATTTTGGGTCATGTTTTAACAAAACATTATATTCAAAATACAACAGAGATGGAAAACATTTAAGAGAAGGGAATAAAGAAGTCTCGGCATTTACAGGGCTTATGACCTGTAATTGACTGATTAAAGTGGCCACTTTACACTCTGTGTAATATTCACCATTTTGACAATGTTTGAACATCCATATTTCTTCAATCCTTCCATCTGCTGATTTTAGTGAAGTTAAAGAGCTGAAACCTTTATTGTTGTGAAGAGATTCATCTGGTGGAATTGTTTCACATAATAGGCAACGCCTAAAAACAATTTTCTCATTTTTAAACTTCTTCTTGGACCAGCTTGTTTCATTACAATACTTTGAGTTGGTCCAAATGTTTGTTAAGTGGCCACTTAAACCAGCTAATGACACTTTTAAATGCTCAAACTTCTATATTACCTTATCTTATTTGTTTTTATCTCTGTTGTAATATGTTAATATTATATTAACAGCTTCCCAGGGAGTTGAATCCAGTCCTTTTCTATAAAAATTTGGACAAACTCAAAATATAATTATGGTAACGTTCCCAACAACACGACGCTTCACATATAATCCTTTCTTTAAAATATTCTCCATCCCAGTTGTAATTAGTAAAGTATATTTAATTATCTTTTTGATGTTGGTGAAATGTGGACTGTATGTTGATTTTTTCATAATTAAACGCTGTCTTTCCGCTTGGAAATCGAAATGTCACTTTTATGACTTGTAACTGTATAATTTGATATTTAGGTAATTAATAATACTTATTTGAAATATAATTCAATGGCGGTCAAATCATCGGCGGCAAAAATCGAGGAAATTTAGTCTGAATAAAATCGTCTGACCTGCGTTGGCTTTTAGAACCTTTCAATGCGCTCTAAACATAAGGCGTATTTGGAACTACCGAGACAAAATAACAAAATTAACAATAACTCAAGTCAGCGATACAAGAAAAGTATTATCATGATAAATCAGTAACTAATAAAAAATCCAACTCGATTTATTTGTCAGCTAATTTATTAACGGTTCCATGAACCTTTTACGTAATACAATAATACAACAAAAAATAACATAATATTTAAAAAGAACTTTTGTTCGAGAAAAGTATACAATGATTAACAGTCTATATATGTATAAAAAATAAATATTACATCTATTACAAATTCAAATATTTACCTGTATAAACAAAGGGCAAATTAAAGAAAATAGCAGTTTTAAAAAAGAGGAAGAAAAGAAGGAAAAATAAAAGAAGGAAAAAAAAGGATGTGTTTAAAAAGGACAGTTAAAAAGTGTACTTGGTGGTTTATATAGATTTTAATACTAAGCAATAATAAATTTTTAAAATAATTATTAACACAAGAGTAAAAAGCTACAACAAAAGTCAAGACTTTATCATTATTCGAATTTTTAATTGTTTTTCTTTTTTAAAACACAGGACTTAATCATCAGCGGCGGGGTGTAAAATAAATCTAAATCATCACGGAATTGATTTTCAAGTTGCTGCATGCGAATAATCGGTGAATTTAATGAATAATTAGTATCATGATGATGAGGGTAAAACAAAAAAATTGTTTTGTTGGTCTATGTGGAACACGGAAGATTATTAAAGTTAACAGTTTAGTTTTTATTATTTAATAATTTATTCATAAAAAAAGGTTATTTATTGTCCTTTTGCTTCACAGTTATGATAAATTAAAATTAGTCATTGGGGATTTATAATTTATTTCCGACACAGGTATACCTATAAATTGAATGTATCTTTAAAACTTTCTTTGTACTCGTTCAAGATCATATGAGTTGCAGTAATAAGCGGGACTCTAAACTGCAGATGCATACTCTAGCTGTGATCTTACAATAGAACAAAAACAAACGATTGTTGCAATATTTCGAAAATGCTGAGTGTTACGAATAACAAAATCTAATATTTGCATAGCTTTATTGGAGATAATTTCATGGTGATGTGAGAAATTAAACTAAGTATCAAAAGTAACACCTAGGTCTTCAATAGAATAAATTAATAAAATTATAATCACAGGCGTGTGCGTGAGGTAGGATTAGGCTATCTTCCTTTTTACCTGCATCCATCCGTTCGGGGCCTCGCGTCCCTGTTGGAGCCTGCAATCGGTCCCGTCGGTACCCTATGACCTCTCGCTCAACACCCTACTACGTTCATTTCAGAAGGTGGCGGGGAAAATGATTCATATATATATATTTTATCACACAAGAAATAAGAACGGCTTACTTACATGGATAACACTATTTATTTTATAAGAAACTGGCGTGTAATACAAAGATATTTTATTACACATTCAATAAAATCTAACTTAATTCAAATTTACATCTAACACGTATTTTATAGAAGACTAATTTTATGTGAGAAAGCACTGCAGTTGAATTTCGGACAAGGAGAGAAGAACGGGTCTTGAACTTCGCGCTTTTTATAGCCTTTGTTCTTGTCACCCTCTACTTCCGGCTGGGTATCGAACCGCAGGCTGGTAACTTGACGAGCTGCGTTTGCTTGTGTGGTTTTGCTCCTCGGTAGGTCCTTGAGGATTGTCTATGACGGAGGCGCCACACCATCAAGCAACATTACGCTACGACTCCACAAATGCACGCGGCGAAAGTAGAGTACAGTGGGGGAATTATTGGACACAGTCCAATGTATTGAAATATGATTCTACTCTCCTCCTAGACTATTCTTAATTCTATAGCTCCATTATTAAAAAAATATTTTGACACAACGAGTTTTCTGGATCGATTAAAGGATGAATCAAATTAAACTCGAAATTTCAATGCGTAAGATCGCGAAACCATAACGATATGTTTTCATCATCATTTCATATCCGCTCCCTAGTTGGAGCATATGGCGTACACGTATGATGGTTTGTTATAGAGATATGAAATCCTCCGTACCATGTGTAATATTAATAAATATTTTTTTTTAAATCTTAGACCATTAAGCATGGATACGTGATATGATATGCATTGTTTTTAATTACAACTTCTGCTCAGTTTCCCATAAAAAACAACGAAAAACGCTTTATCAACAGCATTAATCCATTCCTCTACATTGCGTTTACACCACAGCGAAATTCGGGAGAAAGATATTTTCCTTATTTTTCGCAATGCGATGACATTTATGATAGCGAAAAATACTCAAAAATGTTTTACGTAATATTCTGAAAATATTGTGTGTTTTTCACGGCATTTCAAGATGTTTCCTCTGAAGTATTATAAGGGTAATCTTTCGGGTGATGGTGTGTTTGTTTTTAAAATTGCGATGTTGGCCACATAACCCATGGAGCAATTTTTTTTACACGTTTGTAGTGGCGTACATCTTTCTGTCGACCTATAGGCAGATTTTGCAACGGCAAGTATTTGACGAATAAAAAACAGCAAGTGTCTCATTTTTAAGATTTATTTACGTGATATTTAAGTTTTTAAACTAGTTACAAAAAAAAACCTTTTATGTTCTACCGTCCAGTGAGCAAGTCACATGTAAAAAGTTGTCTCTCTGATAATTTTTTATCATATCCTTCGTCAGCATTTTTTATACAAAGTAAAGTTAGTGTGTTATAAACTGCCTAATTTATACAATTCATCATCATCTACATGATACCGGTATTCATGTATTCACTTCAGCAATCGTGAAGTGCTCAGTATAAAAAACAATCAGAAGAACTTTAACAGTGAATAACAATTCCATACAGTTCACTAAATTAAAATTCCCTCCGTTATCAATTTACAATGCCTGAAAGGCATTGAGTTGACCATACATCTTTTTTTAGCCAGAAAATTCAGCCAGCCTGCAAGCATTTGGACATACTCAAAACGTCATGATTTTTTAGTTAATTTTTTTTATTATGGCTACAAAAAGGTGGAATTTAAGTTTTAATCGGGCTATGGTCCCGCTGGACTTACAGATCAAACGTTCGATGTTCAAATACCATTCTATCACAATTCGATTTTCATTTTTCCAACATAAGTTATTTACGAATTTTCGGAAATGATCTGTAAACTCAAGTATCTAAATAAATAATAAGAATTTTAGTTTTTTTTTTTATTGAATTTTTTTTATAAAATCCATTCAAGAATTTAAATCCCATAAATGTTTATGGAACAATGAATACAATAAATCCACCTCGCGCTTTATTTGCTGGCCTTTGCCCACAACGCCCCATGATGTTATGGTTAGCGCGTTTGCCTACCGTGCTTGAGGTCACGAGTTCGATTCTCTGAAATGGAAATTCTCGTTTCTGGTCAAGCACTCAAAGCGTAAGGCTGATAACCTTACAGTCATGTACAAACTTGACAACGACGATATTTCCAAAAACGGTTATTAATTTCCATGATCCTGTGATTTGACGCCATTGCATTTTTTCTTATGGAGCTACGTTAAGACCATTGTCATGATCATGGTTACGGAAATGTGGATGTTTAAACAAAAACAGAATGGTGAATCCTATAAAGTGTGTTAAGTGGCCACACAAACAATTCCAATGACAGGTCATAAACCCTGTAAATTCCTAGACTTTCATATTTTCTTTTTTGAGGTGTTCTTCATTTATGTTGTTATATGTAAATCCAAAACGTGTTAGAGATGAACAGGAAAGATGGTCACGTCCCTCAGCAATGAGGAGAATGACGCAGATGACAAGTTTACCAATGCATCATCGGGTGTAATTATTGAAAATTTTAGTTTTTATCTTAATCGCTTGATGGCGCATGCGTAGTGTTGATATTTTTATTTTTAATGACAATTTGCGAAGTTATTATATGAGCAAAAAAACGATTTTATCATTTTTTATAATTCCATAATTTCTGTTGAGATGTCAAAATAAATAAAAATACTTTAGTTTGAGGTCAGCAACTTGTAACCTTTAGTCGTCCTTCAAAACCCAAAGGATTCAATTCATTAGGGCTCGATTACAGAGAGACGCTAAGAGATTTACTGGTTTTCGTCGATAAAAAAAAAAAAATCAGATGTCAAAAATTATCATTTAGTTTGATTTGGTCATAAAGGCAAGTTAACTTGACTTTTATTTAAAAAAACATGTTTTTTTTTACAACCAGTAATTTGATTTTACTTTACAACTTTTTATTTATTTATTTTGTAAGTTCATATCATCTAAAATATTAATAAAAACATTTGATAAACATCACATGTAATATTAAAATTTATTTTTATGTATATTTTTTTCAATGATTCTAAATGTGGCTTTTGCTATTATATATTTTTTAATAATATACTCGTATATACTTAACCCCACTGAATCAAAGAAGGTGAGCAAATTCCCTAAAGATCAGATTTTAATTGTAGAACTCATGTATTATTAAAGCTATTTATTCCATATTCTAATCATGAAAATAAAATAAAGAAGTTTTTCCTTTTTTATATTGCAGATTTTCCATTAATTAATAAGTAATAGCTCAAGAGCGCTTGTTTTACAAAAAATGTAAATTGAATTTTAACTTAAAATATAAGTAAAACAACTTTTTTGAGATTACATTTCATTTTTCTTTTTTTTATTATTTATTTATTTCTTTTTTCAATTCATTCTTAATACAACTATAAATCACAAATGATAAAAAATATTTGTATGAGTATAATTATATAAAAATGTTAAAAAAAAATTACAAGTGCTTTCCTAAAAGAAGACCCACTGTCGTAAAATATGTCAAAATCCAAGGTGATGCGATTAAGTAGCAAGATTGCTCTACCAACAAGCATAACCATCGACAGGTTCATTCTGCATCGTGGTAGGTAAAACAATCGATGTTGTCTCTGTCGGAGATAGTTATCAGGTACAAACAGACCTACATCCATCAGAATTTCTGAATTATGTGTGCGACCACCAATCACCTGGAAGAAGTGAACACCCAAATGTACGTCCCTCCTCTTCCATAGTGACTGATAGCATAGCATCTCCAGTAAAAAGTCGGTTGGGAAGAGCCAAGGATAATACTCACACTCTTTTAGGTACAGATAGCGCAGAAATTTCTTCTGCACTCTCTCCACCATCAAAAAGTATCGAACCTCATGTGGCGACTAAATAATGGAACTTAACTCCAAACGACTTCTTACCAAGGAATTATACAATGTCTTCATAATCCGGGTGTTAGAAAAGATCTTGGCATTTCTAAGAACAAAACTAAGCATTTTAAGGAAATCATTACATAGATTAACATCATATGGTTTGTGGTTATTGAAACGATTTAGAGAACAAGTGGGTTTTACCTTTTTTTCAGAAACATCATTTGACTATCAAAGTTTCACATTTCAGCTGAAAGAACACTCCATGATCCCAACAGCACGTTTGCCAAAATTAGTCTGCCGGTTGCATAGAGGTACTTTTCTTGTTGCATAACTGTTGCAAAATGCGTTAATAAATGCGTTTGTAGTGTCTAGAGTCGATTATTGTAATAGTATCTATGCAGGTCTACCAATGAACAAAATGACTCGTCTACAATCTGTATTGAATGCCGCAGCGAGACTCATTTTCGGAATCTCTTAGTTCAGTCATATCACACCACTACTTCGGGAACTACACTCGCTACGTTTTCCACAGAGGGTCGAATACACACTCTGTTGGCTTATGTATAAGTCACTGCACAACTTTGCTTTGGAATATCTAAGGGAACTATGCATTCCAGATGAACTAGCTGACAGGCGTCTCACGCTTAGATCAGCTACGTCTACAGCGAGAGGAAAAGTTATTATACATCTACGCAAACAGCGCACTAAATTTAGTGAACGCGCATTTGCGGTCGCAGGCCATATGGCAAGGAATGCTCTCCCAGCAGAGGTGCGAGGCTGTGAAAGTGAAGTGATGTTTCGGAAAAAACTTAAAACCCACTTGTTCTCTAAATCATTTGAATAAATCCGTAGTATGTGACAACTAAATTAATTGTTTTAATTAAATTACAAATTTCAAAGCTTCAATTAAATTAATTTAACAATAGAATCACTATGCAAAACGCCTTTGAGGGATTTTATTACAAATATGGCGCTATATAAGTTATCCATAATATTAATAATCTGTCAGCTAAAACTGATTTTACATTATAAAGTTTATATTAAGGTTATTCATTATAATTAAATAAATAAAACAACTTTGTTTTTAACCACTAATTTTTAATAAGTAGTTAAAAACAAAGTTGTTTTATTTATTTTATCTATGATTTTACATTCTTTAAAACAATTTTACCAAAAAAAGACAACAGAAATTTGAATAAATATAATCCGATTAAAAAAAATTACTATAAACTGATTTTATCGACGAATTTCGTATTACTTTTTATCGTCTCATTGTATGTGCGCACCAGTTGTATACACAAGGGTGGAAAGTTACTTTTGACATGCTTGTACGAGTATGGCTCACACGATTGTGCCGTACCTAGTTCTGTTCTGGACAGTAAAACTTTGCAACCCTTTAACTTGTCAAATAATTAGATAAAACTCGTGACGTGTTATGTAACGATTTATCTTGTTCCGTAATTACATTTTATTTCAATAATTTAACCTACAAATTGTATCCGTTAAAACATCACATTAGAACAAAACATGCAAAAAATATATAAATATGCAGTATAATATGCACAGAAAAGTGGCTAGAAACTAAAATTTACACAACGATCTATGTAAAAAGATAAATACTTAATGTATGTATTGAAGACATAATTTGAAATGTAGAAATTAGGCGCTCACTATCAATTTATCATATTTTTTGAAATAACCACTTTCGTTTCAAACTTTTTTTTTCCATTTTAAAAAAAAATAAAAATATTTGTGTTCTTATGATTAACCCAAATATTTAATTTTGAGGTCCACTTTCAACGAGTTGTAAATACCTCACTTTTTGAAAATGGGAATTAAGTTGGTATAGAGTGGGATTCGAACCACGGACCTTTGATCCGTGAGTCCGAGAGACTAGCCACGGGACCACAACCTGATTCACTTATAAAGAATACTACATCAAATTTAACATAACAATACTCACATGTTTTAAGTGTGATAATTTGAATGAAATAAACCAAAAACCAGTTAATTATTCGATTTCAGACTTATATGTCCCAATTTTGAGTTTGTCCAAATGTTTGTAGACAACATACTGGATTTCACCCCCTTAGTATAATATAAGCCTTGTAAATGCCTAGACTTCCATACTCCTTTCTCAAAAATGTTTTCCATCCCGTTACAATTTGTTAATCTTAATTTCTCCCTAAGGGATGAAATCCAGTATTTTTTCTACAAACATTTTGACAAACATAAAATATTGTAGTTAAACATATTGGTCCAAAAAAAAGTATGAAAATTGGAAAATTATTTTCTAGCGTTGTCTAGTATGTGAAATAATTCGATCAGATGAATCTGTTTACAACAGTAAAGGTTTCAGCTCTTTAACGTCACTAAAATCAACCGATGGAAGAATTTAAGAAATATGAATATTACACAGTGTGTAAAGTGGCCGCTTTAACCAGAAAATGATCGTTGTTCTCCATCCCTGTTGTAATTTGTTGATTATAAGTCCCTTTTTGACAATTTCAGTTTCGCTATTTCAATTAAATACCTTTTTAATTATAATAATAAAAATACGTATTTAGTTTTATTCCACTTTTATTTATAAATTTTTTACCAGTGACCGGGTTTTGTCGTGACCAACATCGTCAGACTGGTGGGAGACTAAACAAATTTTTATGATAAAATATACAAGTGCAAGCAGGGGTTGTAAATCTTGATTTTATATAATTATGGAAATAAAAGAATTTAAATTAAAATAATTTAAGTAAAAAGTTCTGTTCGAATGTTTAAAATAAAAAACCGGTGTAAATGATATAATTTTATGAAGTTTTTTAATGAAAATGTATTTGAATTATATGTATTTCAATTTAAGTAAAAATATAACAGGGGGCCGCTTGTTGGTAGTTTCATCGACAGCTAAGTCCTCCGGGCCCGAGGTAATTAAGTGATTCTCTGAAAGCTAAAAAATGTTTCAATAAAAGTGGAATAAAACTATAAACGTATTTTTATCATTATAATTAAAATGCAGATCCACCAAGAAATGTCAGTAGAAAAACTTAAAATATCTTTTTATTTGATCCTTGTAAGAAACGGGTGGAATCTATTTGACCCAAGTTATGAAAGCTGCAGTGTGGAGGGGTATCACGTAACAAAGCTAGGGTGGTCGAATAAGGGTGTTTGTGGGTGTGACGATAACACCTGCCACTTTGAACAATTTATGTCATACCCCTGTACCAAGTTGAGACAAGAAAGATGCATCAGAGATATAGAATCAGGATTATGAAACGTTAGCAAATGTTGGTATCCTGTTAGATTTTACGTCCAAATTTAAATGATTATTAACATATTAAAACAGAGATGAAAAACACAAATAGGATTTCCAAATATCATTCTTCATTCTTTACAAACTCATACTGTTGATAGAGCTTGAATGTGAAATAACTTTTTTTAGCTTTTTCATTTATTTTGTTTCATTCATCATCATTCTCTTTCCGCATCTAATAGTACATAAGGCACTGCTTTGGTACACAAATCGCAGCTTATCTTGATAATTTTTTTGTTACATAAAGGTAAGACGATCAGTTTTTCGCTTCAGGTACCAGTCCAGGGACTATGATAAAATAATATAACATGGACGAACCACGGTGGAATTATTGTACTAACAAAAAATCAGCTTAAATTAACAAAAATTAAAATACCTCTCTACACAACTTTTGAATGCATTGGCTGTAGGGTTAGCGCAGGCAGCAACCATTTTACCTTAATCACAATTTATAGACCAGGTTCTAAAGCACCACCTCGGAAATTTTATTCGGAAATAAAATCTTTACTTGAATGGGCCATCACTCGTACAGAAGTAACATACGTAACTGGAGATCTGAACATTCGTTTCGACCGCAAGACGGATTCAGAATCGGTTCGTTTTAATGCACTTTAAAGTGATTTCGATTGTTCGCAAGAAGTAAATACCCCTACACATGATGCGGGAGGTACACTTGATGTTATAATACGACGGAATTGTGATAAAAAAATCACAGTTTTTGTAACAGACATCGGACTTTCAGACCACAGATTAGTGCACTGTAAAATTAATATCCAAAAACCAACACCAACTTACAAAACACTCGCATCAAGGCCATGGAGAAAATTAAATTTAGAACATTTTAAATCCGAACTTCTGACATCGTTGATTGGTCCGGACATTGACCGTCGCTCAAACGACGTTGATCAATTGGTTGGGTTGTACAATGAGGTACTATCTAACCTGATAGACAAACATGCACCATTTACTACGAAAACTATTCGAAAAAGGAAATCTGATGCATGGTTTGACGAAAATTGTCGACTCAAAAAGAAAGAGCTAAGACGTCTAGAACGCAAATACAGAAACACACTGTCAACTTCGGACCGATCAATGTGGTTAGATATGCAAGCCTCTTATAGGACATTTATAAAAGAAATAAAATCTAGTTTCTGGTGTACAAAAATCACTGAACAGAAAAAGTCTCCAAAACAACTCTGGCGAAGCCTTCAATCTGTTCGTGGTGACTGTATAGCAGAGACATCTAACACAAGCGCTACTGCCACTGATTTTGCCGACTTTTTTACAAATAAAGTCGAAAAAATCAGACTGGCGTGTAGTTCAGCGAAAAAACCTGTAATTTTAGATAATGCCCTTCAAAAATTCAGTAAATTTGAACCAACGTCTATAAATGAGGTTAAAAGGATTGTTGCGGCATTACCCAACAAACAATGTATGTTAGATCCGATGCCAACATGGCTTTTGAAAAAATGCATTAACGTATTAGCTCCATTTTTAACAGATTTATTTAATACATCCATGGAGCGCAGCATTGTTCCGAGAGCCATAAAAAAAGCAAATGTAACTCCACTTTTAAAAAATTCACAACTAGATGTGGAAGATCTTTCCAGTTTTCGCCCTATTTCAAATCTTCCCATCGTATCAAAAATACTAGAAAAAATAGTTTCTCACAGGCTCGTTAACTATATCGAGCGGAATTCTTTATTTTCGGTAAGGCAATCGGCATACCGACGTTTTCATTCCACGGAGACGGGAGTGATAAGAGTACTGTCTGACATTATAACGGCGGTGGACTCTGGTAATCTGGTGTTGATGGCTCTTCTGGATATGAGTGCTGCATTTGATACTGTAGACCATAATATTTTGCTTGAACGTCTGGAGAAAACTTATGGTATCTGTGATCAGGCACATATGTGGTTCAGTTCATATCTTAATAAAAGAGAATATGCAGTCGTGTTCCAGGGTAAAAGCTCAACCAACTTTCGGGTGTCTACAGGAGTGCCTCAAGGGTCAGTACTCGGACCACTTCTCTATCTCCTTTACACTAAAGATATAGAGAACATTATCAAAGAATGTGGATTGTGGTCGCACTGCTATGCAGATGATACGCAGATTTATTTTTATTGCAAACCAGGCGAGAGAAGTGTGCTTATCAATTTAATTGATGGATGCATCAAGAAAATAGGAAACTGGATGGCTGAAAACAGACTAACATTAAACCCATCCAAAACTGAACAGCTGTGGGTGGCTTCAGCCAGACGACAGAATTTGATCCAGGATACGGCTCTACCCAATGTAGGGAGTACCGTTTTACCCACCGTTAAACTACTGGGAGTTTTACTCAATTCTGACCTATCTCTTGACGCTCAAATTAGTAGAACGATAAGTTCATGCTTCTACCAGCTAAGACAAATTAAATGCATACGCAAAAAATTTGCCGGTTGATGCCGCCCGTCAATTAATAAATGCGTTTGTAGTGTCTAGAGTCGATTATTGTAATGGTATCTATGCAGGTCTACCAATGAACAAAATGACTCGCCTACAATCTGTATTGAATGCCGCAGCGAGACTTATTTTCGGAATCTCTAAGTTCAGTCATATCACTCCACTACTTCGGGAACTACACTGGCTACGTTTTCCACAGAGGGTCGAATACAAGCTCTGTTGGCTTATGTATAAGTCACTGCACAACTCGGCTCCGGAATATCTAAGGGAACTATGCATTCCAGATGAACTAGCTGACAGGCGTCTCACGCTTAGATCAGCTGCGTCTACGGCGAAAGGAAAAGTTATTATACCTCTACGCAAACGGCGCACTAAATTTGGTGAGCGCGCATTTGCGGTCGCAGGCCCTATGGCATGGAATGCTCTCCCAGCAGAGGTGCGAGGCTGTGAAAGTGAAGTGATGTTTCGGAAAAAACTTAAAACCCACTTGTTCTCTAAATCATTTGAATAAATCCGTAGCACGTGACAACAAAATAAATTATTTTAATTAAATTACAAATTTAAAAGCTTCAATTAAATTAACTTAACAATAGAATCACCATGTAAAGCGCCCTTGAGGTATTTTATTACGAAAATGGCGCTATATAAGTTATCCACAATAAATATGAAATATTCTGGTGTGAAAACACCTCTTCAAAAACCTGAGACCTCTCGCATGGTAGGGAAACCCACTGACCATTACACCACGAAGCCGATTGTATTTAATTAGGTAACCTAAAAAGATAGATACTTAAAAACAACATCCAATTTTTCGATATTCGCTGATATCCGTACATTATCTTTAAAAACAGTATGAGCGAATTCTGCAAATTAATTTATATGGCGAAGTTTCTTAAAAAAGATGTGATTTTTTAAAAACGAACAGCTTAGAATTACGTCACAAGTTTTTCCTGAACCGACCAATGATAGAGTTTTAACGTATTTCAACAGAGATGAATAACAATTAACAGATTGGATTTCAGAAGTCTAGGCATCCACGGGGCTTAGTTTTACTAAATTTTACTTAGAAAAACAACAGATATTAGAAAAACGAATTCATTACAAAAACGAGTAAATATTATTTAAAGCTGAAGTTTTTCACAAACAAACGAATATAAAAACATTAATTATTAAAAAAGAAATTAACATAAGAGCACTGTCAGAAGTTTGGATTTAGAAAATAAAGAGGGGGGGAGTAAATTAATACACGAGTAATAATATCGTATAATATAGTTGATGAATTTGAAATAAATTAATGATAATAACATTAACATATAAAAAGTTTTATAAATTAATTACACGCTGACAATTTTTTCATTTTAGATCGTTTCAAAAAGTTTTTTTATACAAAATTTACTATTTAAAATATCTAAATGGGAACAAAGTATGTTGAATTTAGAGCAACTACGATAGATACATGAGTTTTAAATACTTACACGAAGCACTTACACACTTCTGGTCAAACAATTAGGAGAGGTCTCAGCAAAATGTCCATACGGGGTTTTCCCAGAGCATAAATTATGCCTTACCCAAAACTCGTACGACTTTTGATCAGAGACATCTCTTATTTATCGCACCGAGAGTGTTCAATATTTTGGAAGAACGTATTAAGCTCTCAAGGACAAAAAATATATTCAAGATTGGAGTTAATAACTGGATTTTCCTTAGTGGGAGGGATTTCAGTAGGAAACTCCCTGATTATTTTCCAAATGCTTGAGTTTACTGTTCATCATATTGATGTGCCAAAAATATGTTTTTTTAAAAATATTTTCTCTAATTATTTTTTAAAATTATTTTTTATGTTTCTAATCCTATATTTGTGGTGATATACTCATGTGTCTGTGTCATACAATTGTTCGTCCCATCTCAATACAGGACTTTTAGTCCCATGGAATAGGGACTTATTGCCTCAAATAATGTACAATATACTTATGTATTTAAATATATTGATATATAAATTATTTTTTTTTAGGCAATGGATTTAAAAAAAAATGAACTATCGTGTTGACTTAACGGGACAATTCATTGCGGCTCTTGCTAGTTTATCTGCTCTCTCATTTCCTATGATACCAGTATGTCATCTTATCCAGCATACTTGAATAATCATTCCTCTGTATATCGAGGATTCTAAATTGATAGTGTATTAAACAATAAAAGTGTATAAAAAATCCCCGAACTTTCTTATTCGTGATTGTATGAAGGTAGACATTTTGCTACCAACAAAGTCAAGATAGTGATTTGTGTTAGCAAGTCTGATAATTTAGACACAAAACAACGGAAAGCGTATTCATTTCATATTTCTTCGGTGTTTTAACTGACTGATCGTTTTTCAAATAACAATTGGATGTAATCCTTGAACCCAACATGGCTAGGAGCTGGGACGTGGTAATTGCTGGGAGAATTCGTGCTCGGTAAATACTTCCACTTTAAACTCACAACGGCTCACAACTTTAGCCATTAGCGAAGGCGTAGTGGATTATAAGCCACAATTAAATTGTCGACAATCAGAACTTAGCATTAAATCAATCGGTAATATCTTTCATATTGAAAAACATTATGTATGAATCGAAATTTTCTGTGCATTTCTCTGAAAACCTTTGAACATAAAACCATCGCTTGAAGTTATATACTATATTTCTCACTGTAGTGTCCATGCATTATATTTTGTTAGTGTTCTTACATACATAGTAGTGCGTAGGAACATTATATATCTATTGTATAAAAAGTCTCAAATCTTTTGAGACTTTCTGATAGAAGAATCCTAACTGACATAATAGTACTTTTTAAAGTGATCAATTCATTAATTGACTGTCCTGATTTGCTGGAGTTGGTGTGTTTCCGTGTACCTGGTTGACATACCCGCCACAGATCTCCTTTTTGTTCTGCAAGTTCTAGGACCAACTATCACATGCACTCGCCTATCCCTAGGCTCCATAGATATGGCAATCAGTATGAGGACAAGGCTGATATATTTGGTTCTAGACTTGATAGTTATAAAACGAGTCTGATTTCTTTTTTTTCTCTTGCAATATTATTTATTTATTGATTTATTCATTCAAAATTACAAAATTAAATAGACCAAATTATAATGACATAGAATAACAATCTAGAAAAAAAGGTAAATGTAATAAATAATCAAATTCCAAAGAATACAATGCAAAAAAGATAATCAGATATAATTTTTAAAATATAAAATTATACAAATTAAGAATCACAGGTAATCAAATATACAAAATAGTGGTATCAATAAAATCAACAAAATAATAGTAAAATATAGTAGTATTAAAAAAATAAATCCTTAAGCTTTTCTTTATATTTCAAAATGTTTTTCCTTTTTTGGTTTTTCATATTTATTTCGTTTATATTTTTGGTTCTTATGTGTATTTACCTACTTGTTACTATTGTTATAGTTATGCAATTTAATTTTTTTTAAACGTTTTTATATAGGTACGTATTTTTTTTTCATGTCTATGTTCAATATATGTTAAAGGCAATTTATGCCGTTTATGTAAAATAAATAAATAAATATGTTCAAGTTGTGAGCGGCGTGCGGCGGCGGCGTCAGGCGGCCGGCTCTAGTCTTTCGAGTTTTACCTTCCCAGTCGGCCACACGCGCTTGCTTTTTTAGTTGTATCGAACTCGCTAATATATTTTAACGTGGTTATGCAGAAAACAGCCAATCAAAGATAAGTGAAACTGAGATAATAGCACTTTTACGAGAGAGTAAATAATCAAATATACACAAAAATTGTAATGTTTTTGACTTTGACAAATGATAAACAATGAATACATTGGTTTTTTTCAATATTACAAAAAATAATCTAAGTATGTATTTGACCAGTTTTTACGGTTTTTGAAGTATTCTAAGATTTTTCTACTATTTTGGGTGTTTTCTGCAAATTGAGAAATGCCGTTTTTGTGATCGACACTATTTTCAGAAGGTGATTATTACAGATTTTTATATGAAAGCGGTCAGGCTGTTTTTAACAAAACCTAGAATTGATCATACTGCACCCGATAACACCAATATCTATTTTTTTCAAAATTGCGGACTGGCTGTTTTCTGTACAACTATGTTCAATTATGCATGCATTCGTTTTTTTCATAATATTTTCATTTTTTAAAAAACTATCAATATGACAAGATTTAATGATTATTAAAGTCTGGCTGACCACACAACCTAAGATGTACATTTTGCAGAAAACACCCAGCCCAAGTAAAAATCTGATGTGTTTTATGTCATAATGTACTGACGATATTATTTGGAATTTATATTAGGGTATTTAATCGTAAAGAATCATTTCATTAGTTTTTTATAATAATTCCAAAAATAATTAATTGTGTTTTAACCGAATTTTAGTGTATTTTTTATCTGGCTTACCCACTACAAAACCTAAAATATGCATTTTGCAGAAAACGGCCAGATCTAATATTGAATGAAACCTCATACAAACTCAAAATGTATGAGGTGACATTCATTTTCATGACATTTTGACATCATTGAATTTTCAGAAGGTGATTATTACAGTTTTTAGTATAAAAGCAGACTGGCTGTTTTAGGCAGAGCATAGAAATGACTTTCCTTAACTTGATAACCCCAAAATCTATTTTTTTCAAAATTTTGGTCTTGCTGCTTTTTGTATAACTACGTTCAATTGTTATGCGGAATATGAGACTTTTCATTTTATACAACGATTATTATTGATCGAGCCTAAAATATTATCGAGTATTTAGGGATTCGGGCCAAGTATTTTACAATTACACGTACCACTATGATTGTAATATATATAAAAATAATTTGTTTTAAAATATCTAAAAAAGGTATGTCTAAGTTTCTTCACAACAATAAAGGTTTCAGCTCTTTAACTTCACTAAAATCAACAAATGGAAGAGTTGAAGAAATATGGATCTTCGAAAATGGGCAAAATGGTGAATGTTACACAATGTGTCAAGTGGCCACGTAAACCAGCCAATGACAGATCATAAGTCTCGTAAATGCCTAGACTTCCATATTCCCCTCATTAAAATATTCTCCATCCCTGTTATAATTTTTTAATCCTGATGACTCCCGAGGAGTTAAAATCCAGTCTTTTGTCTGCAAACGTTTGAACAAATTTAAATATTAAACAAAGACGACGCGCGCCGGGCTGAAATGTAACTCAACGTGGTTTCCGGCTCTACACACGACAAAAATGTCACGCAATGTGCATGCCGATAGGAAGGCTCACAGTCTCTAAAACGGTTTTCAGATATTTGGAGGGAGTGCTTTTAATAGAGCATAGAATGATAAGGTTGGTACTCAGAGTTGAAAATGTATTCACGTTGATACGTGAGGTCTATTCTCGATATGAAATAGAATGCCTCTGAGCTCTCCTACTATACATAGTGCCTTACTAGTTGTATTTCAGTATCCTTTTCAAAGCATAAAAAGGATGAAGGAATAGAATATATAACATTTTTCAGGGTATTTTCAAAGAAAACACGAACTATGTAGTGTACTTTAAATAAATTTACTTCTGGACGAAGCTAGCATTTATAAATCCTTCTAGAGCGATATGTTTACTTTATAATGGCGTGTTTATTTTACTTAATGCTATTTTTACAAAAAATTGCATTTTTAAACAATTTCATGTTGATTTTTCATTTGATTTTTGATTTCACGACCACTTAGTTTTCAGGCACTTTTTTTCTACCAACCAGTTTAACACTTTAAATACCAGCCAAATACACATAGAATTTACCCTGTGCCCGGACCATTTTTATAAAATTTCATGCTTTGTGAAGGGTTTCTTAAAAGTGTCATTATTATCAAAGTGAAAAAAATCATATTTACTTCGTGTTTGACGTTCATGTATACAGCGGAACTTTGGAACAACTATACGCAAGGAGCGTGGAATAAATTAAGGATCACGTATAACAACTCATACCGACAATTATTCGGATTGCCTAGGTACTGCAGTGCCTCTGAAATATTTACAGCTGGACGAATAAACACCTTCACTGCCCTGCTTCGCCAAAGAGCCTGGAGCCTATGGGAACGCCAGAAAAGTCTAATAACGAAATTCTCCAAGCCACTGCAGAGTGGATCCAATCACCGTTGTTCAAGCGATGGCGCGATATGTTAAGACCACCGTAAGTGCTGCAATATTAAATTTTATTTTATGTTTATATTTATGTTTATTGTTATATTTATGTTTATTGTTATATTTTTGTTTATATTTATATTTATGTTCATGTTTATATGTTTATATGGTAGAATTGGCTCTGCACTTTATAGCCATTTTACTGGAATAAAAATTTTTAAAAAATAATAAAAAAATTAAAAAATGATAATACTAGGTTAAATCAATTGAAACTTCTTAGATTAATTTGAAATAATTAAATAAGTCATTTTAGTATGATTGCCAAAACTGGCCTTTATGGAGAGCCACATTGCGCATTGCAATGTTCGCACATATACAAGATCTCACTTTTGTTTTGTTCTTTGTATCTCGGAGCCGTGTAAACACGTGATTATAATAATTACACGTTGTGTCCCGGTCCCACGTTTTCAGGAGATTTACCAGCAGCAAAAAAGTACGTATAAAAATATCAAGATGTCAATAAAATGCACTTTTTTAGACAGCTAGTAAAA
This sequence comes from Micrasema longulum, assembly GCF_059751315.1. Lineage (NCBI taxonomy): Eukaryota > Metazoa > Arthropoda > Insecta > Trichoptera > Brachycentridae > Micrasema > Micrasema longulum. The sequence goes on along the minus strand of NW_028277658.1, from coordinate 339,629 downwards.
CACGGGACCAGGCCACAACGCGTGGTTATATAATAACGTGTTTACACGGCTCCGGGATACAAAGTGTTAATAGCTATCAAACTTCTTTATCAAAGCATACTTAGCTAATTTAAGTTCATTTACTATATACATATTTGACCTTAACCACTTACAACAGTGAAATGATGAAACATTTAAATAAGAAACAGAAAAAAAAATAACATAAAACTATGTCGCAACGACCAACCTGGGCAATAAAGTACTGGTATTTTTTTTTATTGAAAAAAAACATTTATTTATTTCACATAACACTTGTTTTTATATATTTTCTACATGAACACCTTACTGAGCATAACTCGTGTCGAGGCATTCATAATCATTTGTTTTATTCTTTTTCTAGTTTCAGTTGTTGTTATTTACAATACTTATATTTTTTTTATTAAAAAAAATAAAATAAAAAATATTTGCGTTCTTATGATATAGCTACCCAAATATTTCATTTTGAGGGCCAATTTCAACGAGTTGTAAATAACTCACTATTATAAAATGGGAATCAAGTTGGGGTAGAGTGGAATTCGAACCACGGACCATTGAGCCGTGAGTCCAAAACACTCGGGACCACAACCCGATTAAATATATTTATATATTACGACCTGGAGTCTTATGCTGGAAAGATGTGACATTTTGTCGCCCACTCGACAATAGTCGATTGGGCAGCTTGCTTGTTCGTCATAATGCTTTTATTGAAAACCCTCCGACAATTTAATTACAAAGACAAACGAGAAAGTGGCAACACCAACAAATTTGTATTTAACTATGGCTCTCCTGCCACACGTAAACCTTTATTGTTTCTTGTCAGACTTCTTCCGTTGGATATTTTATGTATGGAATATTATGAAAAAAATAAAACAAGCTGCAACATCGATAATTATTATTTGCCTTTGACATAACACACATCTCTATGTTATTAGAAATATTTTACATTCATTTAATGGATATTAAAAATATTGTATGATACATATCTCAAATACGTATTTTGACATTGACGAGCGTAGAAATAATTTTGAAATCATGTTTCTATAGAAACATAATTCGATAAAGGATTAAAAATAAGTACAGTTATATTTGTGGCTCATTTTCTGATACACCATCACTATTACATTGATCAGTGTTGTAAATTTAAAGTTGAAATAACATGAATGCCGAGCATTTTACAAGAAGGAAGTTTGACAGCTGAAGTTTCGATGTCACATTCGATTGTCAATTTCGAATGCTCAGGGCACACAGGGAGATAAAGTCGATTGGATTTTTAATCGATTGCGTTCGTATGGGTGGTCCAAGAATGCTATCGCTCGTCAAATAACGGAAGTCGCATACGATTTTAAAGACAAACGAGTCCAGCATAAGGCCCCAAAACCCGGCAATTCTTAGAGTAGGTGTATTTATAAAAAATCTTAAATAGCGAAATCGATTCGGCTAAACCACTATTAATTATAAACTTTAGAATTCCGAGATTCAATCATCATCATCATTTCCTTTCCGCACCTAGTAGTGCATAGGGCACACCAATAGCAGTTTTTCTTGATTATTTTAGTAACATGAAGGTAAGATGACCAGTCTCACGCTAGGGACCATAAAATAGTTTTAGTGTAAAACACCCTTTTCAAAAAATAAAAAATATATATTTGTAAATTTATTTATTAACCCTTACGGATTATACTATGGATGGACTCTTTGGACTTTACTATTTCTAAACTTATTCATGGTCTACAAACATTTTGGACAAACTCAAAATATTGTTGATTAATCCACCTGGCCCATGAAGAAGTATAGAAATTGAAAAAAATAAGAATTTTCCGGCGTTGCCTAGTGTGTCGGTGAAATAATTCAATTAGATGAATCTCACCCGCATAAATAAAGGTTTAAGCTCTTTAACTTCACAAACATCAACAAATTTTATAATATTTCGGAACAAGTCATAGTTCTAGTAATCCTGTACCCTAAATTCTTGTGAAATATATGTTTTTTTATTTACTATTGCATGAAGTTTTGTAGTATATTATATTTGTACAGACTTATAACATAAATTATATTTGTTGATTAAATTGCACATTCGTACTTATTTGAAAGAGTATGACTTAAAATGTCATGAGAATCATCAAACATTGACATATCCATGGAAGAAAACTTAACTCCAAGACAATCTGAAGTAATAGCATTAGAAAAAAAAAAAAAAAGAGTTAAAGGAATGTACATATTCAAATATGGACAGAATGGTGAATGTTAGACAGTCAAAAATACTACATAATGGACTTAAACACTACAACGACCTACCTTACTACTTGAAAACTTTTAATGGAGACAAGTTTAAAATCAATCTGAAAAAGCACATGATGACTGAACTAACTAGACTATACGAGACATAAAATGACTAGACAATATCAAATTTCTAATGTAACCCTAACGGGTTTTTTAAAATTGTAAATAAATAAAAAAAAAAAAAAATAAAAAAAGTGTCTAAAGTGGCCATTAAACCAGACATTAAAATAAAGGTCATAATCCCTTGGATACCTAGACTTTTACATGACCAGCTATAGAATGTTCTTCATCTCTGTTGTAATATTTTAATATTCAAATAACTTTTGTCATAATTTCCTGTCACTGCATATCCTCACAATTTATGTAAACTAAAAAACAAAATAATAGTGTATATTTCTAGTATTAACTAAGTACAATAATTAATCGATTGTGTTTATTATTTGCATATTTGACTGACTCAAATCTATCAATAGCAAAGCATTCCCGGGTTCAGCTTGAATAAAATAAATAAATAAAAAAATTCTAGTGTTTCTGAAAAGTTGTCAAGAAAGATGTATTTTGTAAATAAAGAAGTTTATTGCTCATTCCGCAGTCTGGCATCCTGAACATATAAGGTATAGCTGAAGGGTAATGTGGTATGCCAAAGAATGGGGTATTTAATTTGATGGTTTATGTGAATCTGAATGTTTTCTGGTATGGCATTTTAAGCAAAAACATGTTTGCTTTTGATTAGCATTTTAAGTGTTAGGTTAAAAGATTTACCAGTAAAAACGATTTCATTACATGCGATCAATCAACAACTTGCCATTTAAAATGTCAATTCAACTATTAATAATGTTGATCGGTGACGTCATAAATCATCCCTTAAAACATGCGAGACAAATTAGGTTAAGGGGTTGCGGGCCTCCACGAGTGTGCATAAGGAGTGATAGAATAATTAGCGTAAGCTAATAATTAGCGAAATCCTAATGAAATGCGAAGAGCAGTAGCGTTTTTTTAAATGAAGATGCTAATTTTAACAACATAAATATAATTTAAATAATATGGACAATAACAGACTTAATATTTTTAATGAAATCATTGATTCTAAATTGAATTGTTGCGAAGTCCCGGCTTTAATAATCATCAACATAACAATCCGTAGAACTAGACCAAATACTTTTTATTATTGTCACTTTTCTCAAACCAACTATTTTTTTCACTCACCTATACCAATACTACTCTATACTCACCCGCATAAATAATGGTTTCAGCTCTTTAACTTCACAAACATCAACAGATGAAAGAATTGAAGGAATATAGATGTTCAAATATAGGCAGAATGGTGAATGTTACACAGTGTGTAAAGTGGCCACTTAAACCAGCCATTGACAGGTCATAAGCCCTGTAGTTGCCTGGACTTCTATATTACCTTCTCTTAGATGTTCTTCATCTCTGTTGTAAAATGTTAACATTAACAATTAATTTGCAAAAGTAACTTTTGCTAATTATCTGCTGTTAACTAATTTTATATTCGTAATATACCGATTTTTTATATGTTTGATTATGTCCAAATGCTTGCAGACTGGCTGGATTTCCTCCCTTGGGAGTTGTTCATATTTAAATTTAAATCTAAATTGAATCTAATAAAATTGAATCTCACCCACGTGATAAAGGTTTCAGCTCTTTTACTTCACAAAAGTCAACAGATGGAAGAGTTGAGGAAATGTGGATGTTCAAACTTGGGCAGAATGGTGAATGTTACACAGTGTGTAAAGTGGCCACTTAAACCAGCCAATGACAGGTCATAAGCCCTGTAAATGCCTAGACTTCCATATTCCCTTCTCAAAAATTTTTCCCTCTCTGTTGAAATAAATTTAAAGATTTTTTATATCTTTTGTATGCTGACATACATATATGTAGGTATACATATATTTTTTGTTATTTTTCTTTTAAAATATCCGTGTTTAAAAATATTTTTTAAAAATTGTAAAACTAAAATTACTATAATATTATATTTTATATTGTAAAATGCACTTGTGTCGTATAATAAATGAACAAATTTATAAAATGCAAAATGATTTGCAATATTTATTTAAAATATTTTGTGTAAAATACATATCTATTTTAATATTGAAATATATTTAAAACATGTAAAAGCCAACAAGATAAAATTGGCATAAATTTATTTTCTTATTGAAGATTCTTTAAAGATTTTTCTCATCGTTTCTTTGAATCCCTTAAAATATTTACGTGTGTATTTATGTTTTTCCTTTTTAAAAAATGTTATTATTTTATTTCATTTTTATATCTAACCATGTTTTTCATTCTTAATTTGAATTTTTAACTTTCAATTAATCCTACGAATTTTCCTTATTTTTTTACTTTAATGTTAATTTTTAAACAATTTCTATTTATGTTTGTTTTCATTCTCTTTTTTGCACTTTAATTAATAACCTTACATATAATTATTTTATAATATGGAAACTTCACTGGTCCATTAGAGTTAAGTCTTACTGTGTAAAATATAAAACAATGTAACTGTACTGTATGTTTCCTAAATAAAAGAAAATAAATAAACAAATAAATAAAGATGCTGGTATATTTAATTAATTTGAATACTTATTAATTTTATTTTTTGGTACGTGTACTTGTACACACACAAATCTGGATTTTCTCCCAAGGGGGAGTAGGTATATATTTTTTATTTATATCCCTACAGAGATGAGGTAGAATTTTTTCAAATTCAGGATTATGGATATTCGAGCGTTTACAGGGCTTATGACCTGTCATTGGCTGGTTTTAAGTGGCCACTTTAAGTACTACAACATTCCCCATTCCGCTTATTAGCGAATATCCACACCAGGTAACATTTTTGATTTTTGTATTTATGTTACGAATTGAGAAACCATCCACAAGCGAGTTGGAGCACCATCTATGTATTGATATTGAAGTTAAGTATTTTAATTGAGCAGATTACTTTATTTTATGTAGTTAAGACTCTTCCGAGTTAAATTAAGTAAAAGTAAAATTACTTAAAGTGGCCACTTAACCCAGCCAATGACAGGTCATAAGCCCTGTAAACGCTCGAATATCCATAATCCTGAATTTGAAAAAATTCTACCTCATCTCTGTAGGGATATAAATAAAAAACTTATTAATTTATTTATTTTTTGTTTTATTTATTAAGTTTCTACTAGCGGGTTCGGGAAATCAAGCGGAGATTAGTCGGCCTCATGGTGTACTGTTTGGTGTGTTTACCTGCCTATTGACATATGAAATAGTAATTTAAAAAAATATTTATGAATCCACCTTATATTATTTCATGATGTTGTTCAATGTATTTTATAAATGTTTTCTAATAAAAATAAAATGCGTTTATCGTAAAAAAAAATTTGCAATATCACGCAACGCTATTTCAATAAACATGCTAAAGGCATGAAAAATTAGCGATAATTCACTTCATTAGTACGTCAGTTAGTATTTCACCCTTCCTTTACTTAAGGGATATCTAATTTCTAATAACTTGTAGGTTTTATTACGCCTAGAGCCTCTCCTGAAATAAATGTTCTTGTAAACCCTTAAGTTTATTGTTCATTATTGTGCTCTCATAATTAGGGGTAAGATGTAACCTTAATTTAAGAAGCCTTTAAATAAGGGAAGATTATGTTTGTACAAATACGAACGTAATAACCTATTTAATATAAACTAAATTTAATATATGTAAAGCAAAACTTATTTCCAAATATTACAACAGAGACGGAAAACTTTTAAAAAAGCTTGTAACCTCTCGTATAACCTTAAGTCTCCAAAATTTCCACATAAATTGAAGAATAAACTTTTTTATGCTTGTATTCTCCCTGTATTGACTTTATAAAAATTGCAAAAATTATCAGTGATGCAAAAAAATTTGGAAAAGAGAATACTGGATATTTCATTGAGATGGAAGAATTTACTTATGCAACAGGGCAAAATCAAAGATCACCAATGTGGTCCACAGAGTTGTCGACCAGAAATGAGGCTGGGCTGGTCATGTTGCAAGAACCATAGACTCTAGATGGACTAACATAGTTCTGAAATGGCGACCCTGATCAAGCAGAAGAAGTGTCGGCTGGCCTCCGACAAAGTGGTTTGATGAGATTAGATGGATGGCAGGAAGTATTTGGATGCGGTTAGCACACGATAAGAAGACGTGAAAACTTAAAAGAGATGCCTATGTTCACCGTTGGCCAAGAGAAGGCTTATGATAATGATGAGGTGGACGATATCTGTAAGCATTTAGGCATACTCAAAATAGGGTGAAAATTTTCTAAATACTTTTTGATCATTTACAATGAATGGGTACAGTGGGAGATTGACAAAAAAAATAACTACGGTTAACAATATGTATTGTCTTTTTTTATGATTCTGTGTAGGTTGGATTCGTTCCGACGTTTCGGCTACCGTTACAGGAGCTGCTTTCTGTGTGGTAAACTAGGTGTTGAGTTGAGGAAAAAAACATTATAGTATATTGCGAAAGAGAAGAAGAACATTTTAGAGAAGGAAATATAGAAGTCTAGGCATTTATAGGGCTAGTGACCTGTCGTTGGCTGATTTATGTTACCACTTAACACACAGTATAACATTCACCATTTTACCCATGTCTAAGGTGCCAGTTCCATTACTTCTCAAAAGTCGACAGATGGAAGAGTTAAGGAAATGTGGATGTTTAAACATATGAAGAATGGGAAATGTTACACAGTGTGTTGAGTGGCCATTTAAACTGGCCAATGACAAGTCATAAGCCCTGTAAATGCCTAGACTTCCATATTACCTTCTAAAAAATGTTTTTCCCCTCCGTTGCAACAATTTTTAATCGAAATAACTCCCAAAGGGAGAAATCCAGTCCGACTACAAACATTTAGACATACTTAAAACATTCTTGAATAAACAAACGTTGATTATTTACAACAAATGACAATTGAGAAAAATACTGTTCTGTTGATTAAACAGTCACTGTTACAATTATGTTTCGTCTTCATTGGGTGACTTTGTGTAGTTTCGATTCGTTCCGACGTTTCGACTTTCATAGCAGGAACATAAGAGTAAAATACTTTGTTAAAAAAATATGTGACTATCTATTAGTCGTTTAAAGTACTGGCACATAATTTTGATAAATATTGAGAAGATGAAACTAGCAGAGGAAGGATGAAAGCCGAGTGAACGTGGTTGAAATGCGATCTCTTAGACGAATGTGTGGGAAATCAATGTATGACAGGGTTACGAATGATGAAATCAGGCGAGAGTGTAAATCTGAGTAAAATATAATTGATAAGATTAAGAAAGGGTCTGAGATGGTTTGGTCACGTAGAACGAACAGACGACGAAATAATTGTAAAACAAGTAAATATGTTAAAAACGAACGGTAACGTGAGACGAGGCCGACCAAAGAAGACGTGGCATGATCAGATAAACCAAAATCCTATGTCTGGTCATGTCAAAAGCAGACAGACCCAAAGGGCATGTATGACAAGGATGTATGAATGTGGAAGAAGCTAGGAATGTATTCTAGGATAAACGTGTGTGGCGGTTCATTCTCTCTGCCTACCCCTACGGAAAAATGGTCTGATGGTAGTAGTAGTAGTTGAAAATAACATTATTGGTAAATTTCACAAATGGAGAGAAAAAATCTTTCGAAACTCTGCCTTTTTTGCTGTCGCAAAATAAAGAACGAAATATTTCCAGTTCGCATTGTTACGCGATATGAAAAATTGATGTTTTTTGACAGTTGCAAGGGTTTGACACAATGCTGGATCAAAATGAAGCGCCTACATGTCCGACAATATACACCAAGAAAATATTTGGCATGGAAATTGCCAGATTCCAAGTTCTTTGTCAAATTCATACACGTCATTGTCTGCTTTTATGAAAACTAATTTTATTTTTTCATATATTTTATTTTTATTTTAAAGCATAAAGTTGACTAAATGTAAAATATTCTTTTGTGGTATAAAAACGAATTCCCACGTGGATACGGGGGAAGAAATTTCGGGGGGCAAAGCTCTAGGGCTTCTACGATACTATTCAGTGAAGTGGAGTGCATGTAATTTTAATGAAATAAGTGAGTATCCTTGATATGCGGTATGCAGTGTCAACGAATGAGATGGATTAGGAATGGATTCCACTAACCTAGTTCGTTCATGATGTAATTGCGGTGGTACGACTGGTCAATTGTGAGTGGCACCAACACAAGACAGGCCCCCAATCTGGAACTAAACACTGGTGGTTGTTAGAAACAAAGTTTATGATGATCGACAAAATAAACGCGCGATGTACGACACGAGGTATCGATCTGGCGGATGATAAAAAAAAACTGAGGTGGGAAGTTAACAGTGGTTAAGGGTACAAGGATGCAGCAGTTGTGACAATACTTGACCAATGCATACCCACATAATTCGCAACTACTTATGTGTGCGTGTTTTAATTATTACATGGTAAATGCATTTATTAAATTAAGTTAATTTGTGAAATCAGAGAGGGCAAAACATTTTTAAGAAGACAATATGGAAGTTTAGGCATTTACAGGGCTAATGACCTGTCATTGGCTGGTTTAAATGGCCATTTTCCACACTGTGTAACACTTACCATTTTTCCTAAGTTTGAACATCTATATTTCTTTCATTCTTCCATTATTCTTAATGGCTCTCTAGGGGATGAAATCCAGTCTCTCGTCGTTTGGACAACTCAAAAAATTGTAATATATATATAAAATAAAAATTAATGAAAAACGAACGCCCTCTCTTAACACGAGTTTTCTCTCTGTTAGAGAGGTAGAACGTAATTATTAATTATGGACGTACAAAAGTGTTTTGTAATTTTATACTTATTTTGTAAAAAAAAAATTCAATGTACATATTTTTTTTATTGTAACAGATTATTGAACTACGCTGCATTTTGATTTATAAATAAAGTGCCTTTGCACCACTGGGTGCGTTAAATTAAACTATGATGATTTTTTTAACAAATAAAAAAAAAAAATCTAACTCGAAGAGAGTTCTTGCGTTTATGCTTTATAATTTCATATTAAACATTTATTTGCTTTGTCTGGTTTTTGTATGAAATTTAATTGTGTGGAAAATTTAAATAAATTTTGCAATCATAATAAATTTTCCCAGACAAAACTTTTGTCGTACGAGCTAAAACTAGCAGTTTACAACGGGATTCTGGTGGCGACCTTTATGTATGGGTGCGAAATATAGAATTGGCAAAACAATGATAAAGTAATAATAATAATAATAATATTACGTTTTTTTACGTTGCCTTTTTTAAAATTTTATTATTAATTGTTGATACTTTATTTTTCTGGATTGTTATTGTTATTTTATATTAATTAATTTAAACATGTATTTTTTATTATTAATTATTATGGCTTACCCGGGCACAGCCTAAAATGCCTTCATACGTTCATTGGTAGGCAAACGAGTGTAAGTTTAAATAAATAAATTATGTTAAAAAAAATATTTACTAATCATAATACATGTAAACATTATATTAGGCTAAATGCTGTTGAAATGCGATCTTTTGGGAAAATGTGCGTGTTAAACAATGTATGATAAGTGCTCAAATGTTGAGATCCGTGCATTACGTCAAGCTGAGACGAGCATTATCTACAAAATTTAGGAAGGAAGAATTTGCGTTGGTTTTGACATACAGAGTGAATGGACAGCAAAAAAACCGGCTAAAAATATTTACTTTGCAAAAATCAATGGATTCAAAAAACCAAGACGATCGAAAAAGAGATGAGATGACCTACAACCGATACTTGAAGATTAGCATGTTAAAAGTCAGAGTAATCAGCGTGCATACATGAGATGCATGAATGTAGAGAAAGGAGTTCTGATGCAAAGACAGATTTTTTAAAATATGTTGGTTACTCTGTGTTTTACTATTTTTCACTACGTTTTTTTGTTTGTTTTTGTATTGATTATTGTTTTTATATTTTGACTAGGTATCTTAAAACGGGGTAAATAACCTTAGTAGATGGTCAAATCAACTTTGTAGGAATGTGTTATTTTCTGTGTATGATATAATGATAAAAATTTAACAAAAAATTTGGCGTTCTTCTTTTTTGACTACCCTTACGGGGACAAATGTAAAAAACATGATGGTTTATTTATTATTTATTCTAAAAGATTCATGCCTAGAAAAGTTTTTGCAAATACTTTTTCTTCCATAAACACAATTCATTTACCTTTCTGATCATGGTCTTTCACTTCGCTCTTCTCAGAAGTGAACAATTTCCATTCCTCGACATGGCACATATTTTTTCAGCTACTCTTTTTCCGTCCAAGCTGCCAGACATTGGAATGAGCTACCTTTTCATACAAAAAATGCACTTTCTCTAGCCACCTTCAAGAAACGCCTGAAACATTATTATAATGTATCTTCAGAATCCTGAACTCCTGAACATTACTGTTTTGTTTTTAAATGTACGTTTTTAACCCTTTTTCTTACCTTGTTTCCTTTTTCTCTATTCTTTCAAACTCATTATCTGACTCCAAATTTTTCATCATTTAAAAAAAGTAAATATGTGGAAGCCTTACCTCTCAATTAGAAAACAGCTGTTAGTGTCAATTAATTAGGTTATTTTTATTTTATGTGTGTATCTTTTGATACATATTTATGTTCTTTTAGTACAAACTTTTGATCAACTTTTCTTTTGACCAGTCTGTTTTTTGGTTGGCTGAAAGATATTGCTTTTACCAATAAGTGCGCCAAAGTACTTATTTTTTGCACTTGAAGTTTAAAATAAATAAATTAACACGTATTTAGTTAAAATGAGTGATATAACTGTAAACTGTTTTCTGTATGCTGATGATATCGTGCTTCTTGCTAGCAGCAAAGAAAACCTCCAATTCTTGGTCACAACAAAATCTACAATATATGCAAGAAAAACAATTTGCTAATGAATATTGATTAATTGAAAGTGATTGTTTTTGAAAGGGATGAACATATAACTAAATGTTAGATCATTGTGAACGGAGATGTTCTGAACAAGGCAGCAGAATTTGTGTGTCTGGGAAGAACGTTTACTAAGGATGGAAAAACTGAGAAAGATATTGAAAGGAAAGTGAGTGCCGGGAACAGGGTGAATGGCGCACTGAAATCTAGTTTGGCAAACAAATGTTTGTCACAGGAGGCAAAACTAGTAGTTCACAATGAAGTTCTAGTGACAACTCCAATGTATGGGAGCAAATTATGGAATTGGAAAAATAATTATGAAAGTAGGTTAAATACTATAGAAATCCGATATCTCAGGTGAATGTGTGGTAAAACGATGTATGATAGGTGCCCAAATGTCGAGATCCATGAACTGTGTAAGGCTGAGACTTGCATTATCGACAGAATCAAGAAAAGGGTGTTGCGTTGGTTTAGGCATGTAGAGCGAATAGAATTAGAAAAAACAGCTAAAACAATCTACAATGCGAATGTTGATGGATGCATAAAACGAGAAAGATCGAAAAAAACATGGCACGATCAAGTCTATCAAAGACTTGAAGATGGACATGTCAAGAGTAGGAATAATCGGCGTGCGTGCATGAGAAGATGTACAAATGTAGAGGAAGAGACGTACATATGTGTGCAAAGGCAGAGTGATGTGGCGATCTATGTTCTCTGCATACCATTACGGGGAAACGGCGTAATGGTTTGTTGTTGTTTTTCGTATTTCGTTTACTTATTTGATCATTATTTTACTACCAAATTCTATTTTTATTTTTTTTTATTTTTTTTTTTTATTTTTTTTTTTTTATAGTAAAATGAAATATTTGCGTTCTTATGATTTACCCAAATATTTAATTTTGAGGGCCATTTTCAACGAGTTGTAATTAACTCACTATTAGAAAATGGAATCGAGTTGGGGTAGAGTGGGATTCGAACCGCGGACCTACGGTCCGTGAGTCCGAGACACTAGCCACAGGACCACAACCCGATTTGGCTATTGGCTCCAAATAATTTTATTCGACAATTTCTCCGAGTAGTGGGCTTGGAATCTTTAAACGAATAAATAATTTAGTTTTCCCGAAATAAATGGTAAAATCAAAACTTCATTTGAATATTCGACATTTCTTAAAACACAGGCTCGTTCAGCTAAACTTGTCGAAAAGCTTCGAAAATGAAAGCTCCGCTGTTATTGGGACGAAAGTTGGTGAACAAGTTCTATTCGTATGTATATAAATAATTTTCTTATGGCTTCTAGATATTGAAGTCGACTCACAGATTAAAATCTTATTAGCTATTTACTTCGACGAAAATTTCCCATTACTAACATTGCTTGTGTGCGGTAGATCGAAACTCCAGACCATCAAGTTTTATTTTATTAACTAGAGGTTTTTTTAAACAATTGTTGCAACAGAGAGGAGAAACATTTTTGAGAAGAGAATATGGGAGTCTAGGCATTTACAGGGCTTATGACCAGTCATTGGCTGGTTTAAGTGGCCACTTTACACACTGTGTAACATTTAATTTTTTTGCACAACAGGCCTGGAGGCCAAATTACAGTGGTGAATCACATCACAGAACACCCAGACTTGAGAAAAATCACATTTAATTTTTTGTTTGTATACTCTCCGGGAATCGAACCCGGAACCTTCCGTGTGTGAGTCAAGCATCTTGACCACTACGTAGCGGAGGCCACCTTCAACATTCACCATTCTGCCCATGTTTAAATATCCACATTTCCTCAACTCTTCAATCTGTTGACTTTTGGGAAGTAAAGGAGCTGAAACCTTTATTTCGCGGATGAGATTCATCCCGCTAACCCAAATCTAGAAGTGGGTTTTTTCAAATTTTTGGTGACAGAGAGGAAAAACATTTTTGAGAAGGAAATATGGGAGTCTTGGCACTTACAGGGCTTACGACTTGTCATTGGCTGGTTTAAGTGGCCATTTTACACACTGTGTAACAGTCACCAATCTGCCCATGTTTGAACATTTCCTCAACTCTGCAATCTGTTGACTTATGTGAAGTAAAAGAGCTGAAACCTTTATCACGCGGGTGAGATTCATTCGGCTGAACCAAAATTCAAAAATGCCATATAATTCCTACCCAATTTTACTATGAAATACGAAATATTACGTTTTTTGCATTCAAAGAACATTTCTGAAATAACGAAAGTAAATATTTAAAAATAAAATAATGGCAAGGAGAGAGAAAATAAAAAAATAATAATTAAAAGCAAAATAAACACATTGTTGTAAAACATCACTCCCCATTATGTAGACAAGAAGTGTTTTTTCTTTTACGTAATAGGAAACTTTTATGTAATTTTATGTTTTTCAGTTACAAAAAAATTGTATTCAGTTGTAATATTACGTATTTATATAAAATAAAAAAATAAAATTTAAAAAACGATGAATTTTTGAAAAGACTATTTTTAAATTTAAAAAAAAAAGAAGAATTTTTGAACAGACTTTTATTCACAAAAATAAACAATTGGAATATTAGCCAATCAACAAATTTATGTTAGCCCTAACAGATTGGCTTTAATAAGTATGTATAACAATTCATAAAAACAGTCTGAAAATCTATTTAAATTTACAAAAGGTATAAATACGCATAATCTAGGCGGACATGGCAAGTGTGTCATCGCGAGTCAGGAGTGACAACACCGCTTGCTTCTTGAATGCTTGCCCTTTCTGTAGGAACACATCGACAGTACCGTTTGACGAGATTTCATTCACTGTTCTGAGGATCCTCCGAGGTTTGTTTTATTTCCCATAGCAAAGACAGCATTGGTACGCAAGTTACGGTGAGGTACATTAAGGTAAATCTGAGCAAGAATATCATTGGCATCCATACAGTAAGATATTCATTTCGACAAATACTGAGTTTTAAGAATACGTGTCTCAGAAAATTTCAAGTCAAGCGGCGGTTTGACTTTGTGCGGAGCGAAGTGATAAGAGAATGGATGCAGCATACTCCGGTGACAACTTTCATCAAGCGGAGACGATACGGCTGGCTAGGACATATACTGCTGAGAGCCTTAACCACGCTTGCCTACTTTATAAGGCATCCGGTTCTCGAGGTCCTGGACGTCCACTACGGAATGCGAACTTGACTTTGGAGAATGCACACGAGCTGGCAGCCGACAAAGATACTTGGTAGATTTTTGTGTAAACCATATGCTCCAACTAGTAAGCGGTCATAAAATTACAATGATGACGTAGTGTAATGGTCAGCGCGTTCACCTACCATTCAATAGGTCTCAGGTTCGATCCCCGACATAGTTGACATGATTTTTTTTATAAATAAGAAATATTTTCGTTTTTATGATTTAACCAATTATTTAATTTTGAGAGCCATTTTCAACGAGTTATAATTTACTCAGACACAAGCCACAGGACCACAGCCCGATTTATTTATTTAAAAAGTGTGTTTTACACTAGAATGTTTCATGCTCCGTTAGACTGATCATCTTATCTTCGTGTTGCAAAAATGATTAAGATACGCTGCGATTTGTGTACCAGTGCAGTGTCCTATGCACCATTGCGCGCAAAAAGGGAATTGTGATGACGATAATTTTTGGTAGATTTTTTTATGTACCAGATTTTTTTGCGTACCGTATAAATTTGACTAGCCTTTTTGTTACGTGAAATCCGTGCCGGAATTTCCAAAATATTTTCGCGAAATTAAAGCAAATATTTTGCCAAGTCGATAGCCCATTATCGTGTCTTATTGTCCCCGATGAAAAATACTCATAGAATTCAAACTTTCATAAAACCTTCGTAATTGATTCAATTTTTACCTTATATTTTTTACGAATCAATAACAAATCTAAAAGATAACTTATAAATACATTTTTTGAATTTATTATAAGGGGAAAATTAAATTGTTCAGATCTAAAAATGAATTTCGAAATGTTTTTACTGTTCTGTTTCTTCGTTGAAAAGATGCGTAGGTTTTCAAGGACACTGTTATCAATATGTATCTTTTTACGGTGATGCCGTGTAAGTTGGATTCGTTCCGACGTTTCGGCTACCGTTGCATAAGCCATCTTCAGGGCAAACTGTTTCTGTTTGGTCTGTTCTTTGTCAGACCTGTATAGACCGCGTATACACCGACTAGGGAATGAACTTACCTCTCATATCGACATTTTTAACTCCAGTTTAAATATTTTATTATGTTCAATACTTACGACAAATTTGCAGAAGCCACTTATATTACCGGACTACCTTTAACTTATTTTGTGTGCATAATGGCTAACACTTACAAGCTTGATTTGGAAAAACAGATAATAGATATTTTGTCTTTTTTTGCTCTTTATTCATCAAATTAAATGCAACTT
This sequence comes from Micrasema longulum, assembly GCF_059751315.1. Lineage (NCBI taxonomy): Eukaryota > Metazoa > Arthropoda > Insecta > Trichoptera > Brachycentridae > Micrasema > Micrasema longulum. The sequence continues at coordinate 324,028 of NW_028277658.1, read as the reverse complement.
TCTGCTCCAATTTTCTCTTATTCATCTTCCACCACCTCTCATTAGTTTCCTTATTTTTCTTTCCCACTATCTCCATGTTATTTCCCTATTCCATTACTGAAAATCATTTTTTCAATTACCTATCAATTTAATTTTTTATGAAATTTATACCATCGTCGATTTATTTTATTTCAATTAAATCAATAGATATTATTAAAGGGAAAATCCAACTATTTTTTTGTCAGTATTTATTATAGTCTCTATTTATAATCATTCGACCTGTAAATCTGCTTGTATTCTAATTAAATAATATACTGACTATTTTGTATGCTGACATACATATATGGACCCGACAGACGTTATCCTGCCCAAACGTTAGCTCGACCTTGGAATAAGACTTTTTATTGATAAGTAACTACCTAGGTACTTGTTAATGATTTAATTCCAAAACTTAAAAATATTAATACTCTAATATTGAATTTAAGAAAGTACCTATGTTCTTATTTATGGTTGAATTCGAAAACATCAAATAATTCATTTTCAAATATAGAGTTATTTATTTAATAACTCAGCTCTTCTACCCAACAGGGGTGCACTTTATTCATTGATGCGATTTTTTAAAATATTTTTGATGTCAGTGAATATTATTTTAGTATTTTTGAAAATTTAGTAAAAAAAAATAAATGGAAAGAAATATAATGAGTAGAAGGAAAGAATCTGATTGGGATCCATAAAAAAGTTAATGTTGTTTGTAAAAATTTAAAAACAAACTTTATTATGCAAAAAAAAAAACACATCCTTCCATTTTGTTTGTATATGCACTCTCGTTGAATGCAACTCTTATAGGTCAATGAAAAAAAGATTTATGCTTCAAACTTTTTTTTACATATTTGATTGAAAACATAATAATTATGAACACGCGCAGCGCAAAGATCTACATTTCGCTGAAAACTGCACGTAAATCGGGAAAGCCGTTTAAGAGCAATTCAGTTACATCACATGTACAGAATAATTATTTACGTAATATATAATATATTTCAGGTTATTTTTTTGTAATATACTTATTTTTTTGTTCAACTGAACTCATTGTATTGTTATGTTTTTATTGTAAAAGGCACTTGCGCAGTAAAGCTAAAAAATAAATCAACATTCATTTGATATAATTTAGAACTTTATTTCCATGATAAAAACTCACGAAACATATTTTTTATGTCTTTATAAGCCTGGCGACAAATAAAGTAATAGCCTTACAGTCATTGTTATTCTAGGAAACACTATTTGTGTATTTACTTAGTTACCACAATAGACGACCGTCCCCTATTTGATTTGGGAGTAGCAAATAGAGATGACGGAAAACATCCCTAGGATTGGCACAGGCCTACCCCTCAGTAAGAAAAAGCCTCATTTGTTATTATGTTCTACGAGAAATAATGAAAATGGGAAAACAAAGTGGTAAGGTTAGCTTACTGTACGGAAAATGAGTAAGAAAGATTACTCAATTATTTTTTATCTTATACATAATATTCAGACAAAACATTTCTTTAATACAAGCGAAGATATTACTTAAACAGAATTGAATTATATTTTTCCTGATGAAGAGACGCGTATATATTACATACACGACCTCGTTTTTTCTCTATTTTTTTAATTGTATTTATTGGAGATATTAACAGTACTCCCTCTCACTTCTGTTAAATGTACTTT